>NC_037288.2:13910907-14258896 GCF_000002775.5 Populus trichocarpa | reverse complement strand
CTATGAAAGAGACTTGATTTGTTGTTAACATAAGTTAATCATGAATGTCCGACAACATTTACAAGTATTAGCATTATTCGAATAAGATAACTAATGTAATCATGTTAACAATTTATAATCTGATTGGAACCTCCTTTGTGTGTGGTGTCCAATTGAATAAAAAGAGTTTATACTATACTTGTTTGAAATACCATTAGTGGATCCTCTAACCTTGACATTTGTTGTTATCATTGTTTAATCCTTACATTAATCTTCCATCTCAAAGTTCTCATCAACTTCTTCTTCATCATCTTTATTATTATCATTATTAATAGTATTATTGGTATTATTATTAGTATTATTGTTGTTGTTGTTGTTGTGTTGTTGTTGTTGTTGTTGTTGTTGTTGGTGCTGTATTATTGTTGTTTATAATTTATACAATTAACCTCCCTGTGGTTCGACCCCGGTCTTGCCGGGTTATTTATTACTTCGACACTCCTGCACTTGGGAGAAGACATCAATCTTTGGGTCGTGTCACTTTGATTACTAGGGACTAGTAATAAGCTGGTTGGGGGGTGTGATTAGTACTTAAAAGTGCATTTTTATCAAGGTTTTATATCATCATTTTGCACTTGAAGTATCAATAACTACTTAACGAAATCATGTTTTATAATAACATATCTAATAATATAAGATACCTTTAATTTATGGTAAATGTTCATCTTAAATGCATGCCTATCACATAATGAAAGAATTGATTGATGAGTTGAAGTACTGAAATTTAAAGGACAAAGAGATGGCCAAACTTAGAAAGAGATGTTGGTGCAGGTCCAAACTGGAACATTGTTCGGTAATCGGTTCATATCTGGAGCTGTAGATCTCGAATTTAGATCCACTTTTATATGGATGGAAAGGTAAGACATTGGCCTACAACAATTTCATGAGGAGCCCAAAGATTTTAACAAGGAGCCGTTTTCAAGTCCAAATTGTAGCAAACAACGAAGAAGTCCGAATCTGTCCTGGCAGCCCAGACACTATTCAGTGTTCAGGCCCATATCTCGAGTTCTAGAAGTTCAAATGATCTCACATTTTTACCCTGGAAAGATGAGAGCAATTTCCTAGACCTTTCATGATTGAAGTCTGTTCAAATTATGACGTTAATCAATGACGTTTTTGGCAGACAAGAAGATAAGAATTGTCACCCAAGTCAAGATGTGCCACCCATTCATCAATTAGTCAACAATTAATAGTTCCGAATTTTGGCCTATAAAAGGAGGCATTTGCCATGTATTTAGGCAATCTTGGTGTTCAGATCAAGATCATGCTCTTTGCTCTCTCGTTTATATTTTCTAATGCTTAAGTTTTGCTTATATTAATTTCTTCTTATGCTTTTCATTTCCTTTCCTTGTTTATTTATGTCTTTCTTTCATTATGTGTTGCATAAGTTAATTATGTCAAGGTTGAAAAGGGTACACTAATGGTGTAAGAATAAGTATAATATAAACTTAACATGGACCTTAATGTTGGATACTAACATGCTTTATATTTGTTATCTTGTTCACTTTTAATACTTTGCTTGTTAAATGGTTAATCTAGATTTATGTTGTATAACACTTGGTACACAAATACTTGGCACTTTCATAGCCCATACTGTATGGTATAACCGACACCTGAGCTATGAAAGAGACTTGATTTGTTGTAACATAAGTTATAATCATGAATGTCCGACAACATTTACAAGTATTAGCATTATTCGAATAAGATAATGTAATCATGTTAACAATTTATAATCTGATTGGAACCTCCTTTGTGTGTGGTGTCCAATTGAATAAAAAAGAGTTTTATACTATACTTGTTTTGAAATACCATTAGTGGATCCTCTACCTTGACATTTGTTGTTATCATTGTTTAATCCTTACATTAATCTTCCATCTCAAAGTTCTCATCAACTTCTTCTTCTTCATCATCTTTATTATTATCATTATTCAATAGTATTATTGTATTATTATTAGTATATTGATTGTTTTGTTGTTGTTGTTGTTGTTGTTTGTTGTTGTTGTTGTTGTTGGTGCTGTATTATTGTTGTTTATAATTTATACAATTAACCTCCCTGTGGTTCGACCCCGGTCTGCCGGGTTATTTATTACTGTCGACACTCCTTGCACTTGGAGGAAGACATCAATCTTTGGGGTCGTGTCACTTTGATTACTAGGGACTAGTAATAAGCTGGTTGGGGGTGTGATTTAGTACTTAAAAGTGCATTTTTATCAAGGTTTTATATCATCATTTTGCCACTTGAAGTATCAATAACTACTTAACGAAATCATGTTTTATAATAACATATCTATAATATAAGATACCTTTAATTTATGGTAAATGTTCATCTTAAAATGCAGTGCCTATCACATAAATGAAAGAATTGATTGATGAGTTGAAGTACTGAATTTTAAAGGACAAAGAGATGGGCCCAAACTTAGAAAAGAGATGTTGGTGCAGTCCACAACTGGAACACTTGTCGGTAATCGGTTCATATCTGGAGCTGTAGATCTCGAATTTAGTATCCACTTTATATGGATGGGAAAGGTAAGACCATAGGCCTACAACTTTCATGAGGAGCCCAAGATTTAACAAGGCCGTTTTCAAGTCCAAATTGTAGCAACAACGAAGAAGTCCGAATCTGTCCTGCAGCCCAGACACTATTCAGTGTTCAGCCCATATCTCGAGTTCTAGAAGTTCAAATGATCTCACATTTTTACCCTGGACAGATGAGACAATTTCCTAGACCTTTCATGATTGAAGTCTGTTCAAATTATGACGTTATCAATGACGTTTTTGGCAGACAGAAGATAAGAATTGTCACCAAGTCAAGATGTGGCCACCCCATTCATCAATTAGTCAACAAATTAATAGTTCCGAATTTTGGCTATAAAGGAGGGCATTTGCCATGTATTTAGGCATCTTGGTGTTCAGATCAAGATCATGCTCTTGCTCTCTCTTTATATTTCTAATGCTTAAGTTTTGCTTATATTAATTCTTGCTTATGCTTTTCATTTCCTTTCCTTGTTTATTTATGTCTTTCTTTCATTATGTGTTGCTAAGTTAATTATGTCAGGTGAAAAGGGTACACTAATGGTGTAAGAATAAGTATAATATAAACTTAACATGGACCTTAATGTTGGATACTAACATGCTTTATATTTGTTATCTTGTTCACTTTCAATACTTTGCTTGTTAAATGGTTAATCTAGATTTAGTTGTATAAACTTGGTACAACAAATTACTTGGCACTTTCATAGCCCATACTGTATGGTATAACCGACACCTGAGCTATGAAGAGACTTGATTTGTTGTTTAACATAAGTTATAATCATGAATGTCCGACAACATTTTACAAGTATTAGCATATTCGAAATAAGATAACTAATGTAATCATGTTAACAATTTATAATCTGATTGGAACCTCCTTTGTGTGTGGTTGTCCAATTGCATAAAAAAGAGTTTATACTATACTTGTTTGAAATACCATTAGTGGATCCTCTAACCTTGACATTTGTTGTTATCATTGTTTAATCCTTACATTAATCTTCCATCTCAAAGTTCTCATCAACTTCGTCTTCTTCATCAATCTTTATTATTATCATTATTAATAGTATTATTGGTATTATTATTAGTATTATTATTGTTGTTGTTGTTGTTGTGTTGTTGTTGTTGTTGTTGTTGGTATTGTTGTTTTATAATTTATACAATTAACCTCCCTGTGGTTCGACCCCCGGTCTTGCCGGGTATTTATTACTTCGACACTCCTTGCACTTGGGAGAAGACCTCAATCTTTGGGTCGTGTCACTTTGATTACTAGGACTAGTAATAAGCTGGTTGGGGGTGTGATTAGTACTTAAAAGTGCATTTTTTATCAAGGTTTTATATCATCAATTTTGCACTTGAAGTATCAATAACTCCTTAACTAAAGCATGTTTTATAATACATATCTAATAATATAAGATACCTTAATTTATGGTAAATGTTCAATCTTAAATACAGGCCTATCACATAAATGAAAGAATTGATTGATGAGTTGAAGTACTGAAATTGAAAGGACCAAAGAGATGGCCAAACTTAGAAAAGAGATGTTGGTTGTAGTCCAAACTGGAACATTGTTCGTAATCGGGTCATATCTAGAGCTGTAGATCTCGGATTTAGGTCTACTTTATATGGATGGAAAGGTAAGACATAGGCCTACAACTTCCATGCGGAGTCCAAGATTTAACAAGGCCGTTTTCAAGTCCAAATTGTAGCAACAACGAAGAAGTCCGAATCTATCCTGCAGCCCAGACACTATTCAGTGTTCAGCCCATATCTCGAGTTCTAGAAGACCAAATGATCTCAATATTTTACCCTGGAAAGCTGAGACAATTTCCTAGAACTTTCATGATTGAAGTCTGTTCAAATTATGACGTTATCAATGATATTTTTGGCAGACAAGAAGATAACAATTGTCACCAAGTCAAGATGTGGCCACTCATTCATCAATTAGTCAACAAATCAATAGTCAAGATTTGGCATGTATTTAGGCATCTTGGTTTTCAGATCAAGATCATGCTCTTGCTCTCTCTTTATATTTTGTAATGCTTGAGTTTTGCTTATATTAATCTCTTGCTTATGCTTTTTATTTTCTTTCCTTGTTTATTTATGTTTCTCTCTTTTATTTTGTTTAGCTAAGTTTATCATGTCAAGGTGAAAAGGGTACACTAATGGTGTAAGGATAAGTATAATATAAACTCAACATGGACCTTAATGTTTGATACTAACATGTTTTATATTTGTTATCTTGTTCACTTTTAATACTTTGCTTGTTAAATGGTTAATCTAGATTTATGTTATATAACACTTGGTACAACAAATACTTGGCACTTTCATAGCTCATACTGTATGGTATAACCGACACCTGTGCTATGAAAGGAACTTGATTTGTTGTTAACATAAGTTATAATCATGAATGCCTGACAACAGTTACAAGTATTGGCATTATTCGAATAAGATAACTAATGTAATCATGTTAAAAATTTATAATCCGATTGGAACCTCCTTTGTGTGTGGTTTCCAGTTGAGTAAAAAAGAGTTTATACTATACTTGTTTGAAATACCATTAGTGGATCCTCTAACCTTGACATTTGTTTTTCTTATTGTTTAATTCTCATATTGATCTTCCATCTCAAAGTTCTCATAAACTTCTTCTTCTTCTTCTTCTTCTACTTTATTATTATTATTATTATTATTATTATTATTATTATTATTATTATTATATTATTATTATTATTATTATTATTAGTATTAGTATTAGTAGTAGTATTAGTATTATTATTAGTATTATTATTATTGTTGTTGTTGTTGTTGTTGTTGTTGTTATTGTGTTACTGTTATTTATAATTTATACAATTAACCTCCCTGTGGTTCGATCTCGGTCTTGCCGGGTTATTTATTACTTCGACACTTCTGCACTTGGAAGAAGACATCAATCTTTTGCTCGTGTTAGTTTCTGTTCGAGAAACCAATCAAAGATTCAAGCTGTTGAATACCCAATGAATATTCATGGAAACTCGAAATCTAATTAAGTCAGTTTTAATCTATACCCAATCAAATTCAGGTAAAAATTTTAAGTTCAAGTTCAGGTAAAAATATTACTCGCTGCCATCCGTAGGGATCTCTTTGTGTGTGGATCTTAAGATCCATGGCTCTCGCTTGAGATATTAGCCGCTTAGGGCTAGCAATATTGGCACCATTTTGTATATATGCCCTTTAAGGAGGTAGTCATGATAAGCTCTTATGATATTTTTTACGGTACAAGAAAATATACGTCGTTTCAGTATATATAAAAAAAAGGTCGGGTCTCAGCCGAGTTTCCCCGGGTCGCCCGGGTTCCGGGTCGATCAGGTTTCGCCGGGCCAACTCCTCGGCGGGTTTTTACTTAGACCCGGACCGGTCCCAAGCCCGGGTCGACCCGCTGGGCAGGTCCGAGTTTCAAAACTATGATCAAAACCCAACAAGAGGGGACAACGAACAAACTCGTTTACCCTAAATGCAACAAACAAAGAAATCTGGGGCAATAGATGAAGAGTACGAGGAGCATCACTATGAAGTTGAGCATTCCTTTCCCTCCAAATATAATAAACAACAGTAAAATAGCATCAATCTCGTAATAACAGAATGAAGAGAGCAACCTCCACTCAAATTAGAGAGCCAAGAAACAGTGCTAACCCAAGAGCAACACCGAAAAGGAATGAAGCATCTAGAGCATAGATCATACCAAATGTGATCAAAGAATGAGCAGTCAAAAAATAAGTGATCAACATCTTTCCTATCACCTCTATATAAAAGGCAACAAATAGAGTTCCAAACACTAGGAATAGAGAAAATACCCCTTGGAGCATCCTTCCAACACACAATGTCACGCCTCCCATCATCCGAGAGAAAAAGAGGTTGGGGGGTACATCGAATAAGCTTAATCCACTCAAGGGATCTAGGAGGAGGCAAAATCCACTCCTTACCAGCAATAAGACAACTCAACCTCGCATCCCTCCCCAAGCTAGAGTCAATAATAATCTTATCCCCAAAAAACTCCACTAGAAGGCCTAAAGGGTTCAAATTATCAAACAATAGAGAAATAGAATGTCCATCTCCTACACAGAAGTCGATGAACTTTCAAACATTACGATGAAGTCTAAGGATCTTCCTCCAACTCCAGAAACAATTTTCAGGGCAAGGAACCTCCCAAATACTCCTACCTTGCAACAAGTAAAAAGATATCTAGGATGACTAAATATTGGCCGGATTACATATAGTCTATAAGTGTTTAACCATACCTCTAGATTTTTTTTATTAAACCCCCCTCCTCCTTAGGCAAACAAACTGTATCCAAGCAACTTTTGCATTACCAGAAGAAAGATCACTACCATTCCATAAAAAAGACCTCAATAAAGAGGTGATTTTCACTATAATAGCTTTAGAAAAAATAAAAAGAAAAGATGGAATTGAGAAGTTGAAGTCTACCCGCATGTGAAAGAGTGCGGTTCATCAAACTCCTAGCTTTAGCCATGATACGGTCCACAAGGATCAAACAATCATGAGAACAAAGCTTTGTAGTAATAAGAGGAACACCAAGATACCTAACCGACAACTTCCCTTCCCTACAGTCGAGAGCATAAAGAAAGTGCAATTCAGTATTAGGATCAACACCACACAAAAACATGCTACTCTTATCAAGATTAGCAGATAAACCCGAAGCAACCCGAAATTGATCAAGGCAATTCCTAACCAAGGAAACCAAGCCCACCTCAGCTCTACAAAAGATCACCAAATCATCAGTGAAGCATTAACGAGTAATCTCTTCCCTTTCACAGCGCCAATGAAACCTGAAATCAATATGTCTATTCATCTGACCCATCAAACCCGAGAACACATCCATAGTAATCTCGTTGTGCTATGAAAGTTGATCTGATGAAGGCTTACGACTCGGTGCGGTGGGATTTCGTTGACGCTATGTTAATAAAAATGGGATTCCCTAGAACAGTCATTGATTGGATCATGGTTTGTGTTACATCATGTCAATTCTCTATCAACGTCAATGGTGAGCTTGCAGGTTACTTTCAAGGGGGAAGAGGGCTGAGACAAGGGGATCCATTGTCCCCATATTTGTTTGTCCTATGTATGGAAATCCTTTCGGGGCTATTCTGCAAGATGAGTGCCAACCAAGAATTCAAGTTCCACTGGAGATGCAAGAAGGACAAAATTTCTCATCTTTGTTTTGCTGATGACTTGATGATTTTTAGCAACGGGGATGTAAACTCAATTCGTATGATCAGAACTGTGCTCACAAAGTTTCAAGATCTATCAGGTCTGTATCCAAATCCAAACAAAAGTGACATCTTCTTGAGCGGTGTGTTAAATGCTGAGAGGGAACAAATTATTCATATTCTTGGGTTTAGAGAGGGGGAGCTCCCTATGAAATATTTGGGAGTACCTCTTCTCTCGTCCAGACTAAAGGCTATTTATTGTAAGGGCCTCGTGGATCGAATCACCTCTAAAGTTCGACATTGGACTTGTAGAACACTCTTGTATGCAGGACAGGTACAACTGATTAATTCAGTCTTATTTTCTATACAGGTCTATTGGGCATCTCTTTTTCTCTTACCTGGGCAAGTAATTAAAAATGTGGAGCAAATTATGAAATCCTTTCTTTGGTCAGGTTCAGATATGAGAACTACTGGGGCTAAAGTGGCTTGGGATCAGGTATGTCTTCCAAAAAAGGAGGGGGGGCTAGGAATAAAAAGGATAACAGAATGGAACAAGATTGCTTTGTTGAAACACATTTGGAACCTGTGCAATGACTCAGATGGCTCAATATGGTCTACTTGGATCAGATCCAATCTGTTGCGAGGTAGGCATTTCTGGACAATCAAGACGCCACAGAATTGCTCTTGGTCTTGGGGAAAGATTCTAAAGCTCAGATCCTTAGCATGGCCGAAGATGAAGTACATCATAGGAGATGGAATGACAACCTCTCTATGGTTTGATAATTGGCATCCTCACAGCCCACTCGCGGATTCTTACGGGGAAAGATTCATCTATGATTCAGGTATGGCCAAGAACGCGAAGGTGAATGTGCTAATTCAGAACTCAGAATGGAAAACTCCTACCACCCAAGCTATTGGCTGGCACCCCATTATAGAAGCTATTCCTTCCAATTCTAATCCTAAGATGGGGCAAAGGGATGAGATAGTTTGGTTGGATTCGCCAAATCACAGATTCTCGGTCAAAGTAGCTTGGGAACAACTAAGACGTCATCGTCAGATGGTTGAATGGCATGACATTGTGTGGTTCAAGAATGCTGTTCCAAGACATTCACTTCTTCTATGGATGGCTGTCCAACAGAAACTCACAACTCAAGATAAACTTCATCGGTTTGGTATACATGGTCCCAATAGATGTTCACTCTATCTCCGCAACAATGAGAATCACAACCACTTGTTCTTTGAATGCTCCTATACTAAAGCGATCTGGTGGGATGTTTGTGACAGATGCGACATTCCAAGAATGACAAAAGGCTGGGATGAATGGATTCAATGGGCCACTGTATCTTGGCATGGCAAGAGTTTCGTCAATTTTTCTCGTAAACTGAGTTTCGCAGCTATAGTGTATCATGTATGGCAAGAACGGAATGCAAGGATCTTTGCTGGACTGTCTAGAACTTCGAATTTGGTCTTCAATCAAATCGAATACATCATTCGTGATAAGCTTGATTTGATGAGGAATGTCGTACCAACAAATGAAAACAAAAGGATCCAACGAGCTTGGAGGGTGAATACCATAGATTCTTAATTTGTTAGTTAGCTGGTTGTTTTGGTTTCCCTAACGAATCTAGTGAGGTTTCAGTTTTATGGTCGGTGGCTAGCCTGTAGCCATCTGTTGTTTTATGTTTCTGTTATCATTGTAAATCTGGGGTATGCCCCTTATAATGTTTGTATCTTCTTTTTTTAATGCATACGTCAATTTACCAAAAAAAACAATTAGGGAGATATAGGATCTCCCTGTCTTAACCCTCTAGAACTAGCAAAGAAACCATGAAGCCATTGATAGAAACCAAAAATCTAGTAGTTTAGACACAATCACCAATTCAATTAACCATGAAAGCAGGAAAACCAACTATCTAAAGAATAGCCAATAAGAAATCCCACCTCACCGAATCATAAGCTTTCATCAGATCCACCTTCAAAAAACACCTAGGAGGACCCCCTTTCGGTAAAATATTATCACTAATATTTCTCCCCTTAACAAACACTGATTCAAAAGGCCTAATCAAATCCAAAATACTCTTTTGATTCTATTAGTGATGCGAACCTCATGATCACATGGTCACACAACTCACACGGAAAGACACTAATTTCCGGAAAGCCAAGTAAATCAGGTTTGATAGGAGTGTGACACAAAGATAAATTGTACTTAGGCGCTAGCATTATCATAAACGGAAACCTCCACCCAACGAATATTGATTCGCGAACAAGTATAAGAACTGAAAAATGACTTATCGAAGAACAACTGACTTCATGGCGTCATTCTTATACTTCTTGTTTGCAAATCAATATTTGTTGGGTGGGGGTTTCCATTTCCAATAGTGGTGGTACCTAGGTACAAGTTATCTTTGTGCCACACTCCTATCAAACCTGATTTACTTGGCTTCCTGGGAATTTGGTGTCTTGCATTTGGGTTGCTTGACCGCGTGTTCCAGAGGTTCACATCATTTGGTATCAAAGCTTGGCTTCATTAATCAGGTTATATCCTTTTATTTCTTGTATTTTTGTTTTTACCTTCCGCATCAATTTTTCTTTGTGTTGACTTTGTTTCAGGTCTGATCGTGTTTCAAATCAATTTCGGTCAGATTGTCTTCTTCCTATATTATTCTTGATAAGTTGTGTTGAATTGAGTCTTTTGGGATTAAAACAAAAACAAAAGGGTGTCATATTGTTCTTTCTTTCCAGATTTTCTTTTAAGAATAAAAAAAATCAGAAAATATTATTTAGGACAAAGGGGTTTGTTTCGCTTCTATTTTGCGTCCACTTATCAAACCATATTGTAATTGTGTCAAAATTGATATTCTGGTTATTTAGGGTGAAATTGCACAATATATCAATTTTCAACTCATTTGGAACATCGTTTGGTTTAGGTTTCAAATTCGGGTTTTAAACATTCATGTCAGTTTCACGTCTATATCAAATCAATTCAAAATTAAATCACACTTGATATTCTGGTATTCAGACGAGGTATTATGGCAAAAGAAGAGGAGGATTCAAAAGAAGAGGTGGTATCAAAGGGAGAGAAATAAAGAGATTAGTGTTCTAAAAAAAGAAACCAAGAGTACATCACGCATTCCAGGGGAGATGCAACAAGAACTTGATGTGTTAACGACATTATTTAATGCCCAACAAGTTTCAGAAAGAGAGGAGCAAAAACACCGTAATGATGATAGACGAAGAGAAGGGGTGCTACCTTCATCCAAAGTTGTTGGCGACTATTGTTGGCAAGCAAAAAACTTCAAAGGCTTCAAAAAGAAGCTAAAACTTTATCCCTTAACCTTGTAAATGATTCGAAGATGATTCATCTTGAAAAGAGAGGGAATGATATGATCCGGGCAACGAAAAAACAATCAGATTCGAATTCTGACGTAAAATACGCAGCTGTCTAGTTTCACGGCAACAATCATAATTCCCAATCCGATCGTTGGATCGAGCTGAATGTTTACATGTAGTCTCCTGACATGTTCCCTACCTTGGGTTAAAATTTCAGGTCAATGGGAGTTCGAGAAGACATCACAATACTATTCAACAGAGGCTGTACGAATTTTGTTATTTACTTTCTTTTGACTTGTGGACTTCCTATTTGGCTAGGATTCTTTTCATACAACGATGTGACAGCTGGTTTTGGGAATTTCCTAGTCTTGCAAGGATATTTAATGGGCAACATAGTTTCCATGTGGGGTATGGACTCCATATTTATGTGAAATCCTTATGGTGTATGGAAACAATTATTTATCCTTATTGTAGTATGAATCTATCATTAAATAAGTCTCCAAGTCATCTAAGAATACTTTGCAAACAAGGAAACTAAAGGCAACTTCAAATTTGATTCTCCTAACTCATATGAGACTTCTAAAGGGCAGCAAATCTGATCCTATAATATTTATGATATTAAATTCAGATTTATTATTGTTATTATTATTTTCTTCTTAGTTTAGGGTTTATTTATATTATTTGGGTGTAATTGTAAGTGGACATCATATAAGTCCACATAAGGGGTTCATTAGGGTTTGTTTCAGTCTAGAGTCAATATAAATAAAGGCATAACCAGACATGTAACTTACACAATTCAGATTAATAAAACTTCTTGTTTGCCGCACTTGTTATGTGTTGGTGTGATATCCCTTGCTTGGTTCTCTAAAGAACTGAAAAACGACTTATCGAATAACAACTGACTTCGTGGCATCATCCTTATACTTCTCGTTCGCGAATCAATATTTGTTAGGTGGGGGTTTCCGTTTCCAATAGTGTTGGTGCCTAGGTACAAGTTATCTTTGTATCACTCTTATCAAACCTGATTAATTGGCTTTCCGGGAATTTGGTGTCTTTGTGTATGGGTTACTTGACCGTGTGTTCAAGAGGTTCGCATCACTTCAACTTCTCAACTCCATCCTCTTCTCTATTTAGGTGTATTGGTCTTCTCTTTTTATTCTTCCAAACGCTGTTATTGAGAAAATAACCTATTTATTGAGGTCTTTTTTTATGGAAGGGTAGTGATCTTTCTTATGGTAATGCAAAAGTTGCTTGGAATACAATTTGTTTGGCTAAAAAGGAAGGGGGTTTGGGTGTAAAAAATCTTGAGGTGTGGAACCGGGCAGCCATGTTTAAACATTTATGGTCTATTTGTAATCCGACCAAATCTATATGGTCCTCCTTGATATCTTCATATTTGTTGTGTGGTATGAGTATTTGGGAGATTCCTTGCCTCAAAAATATTCTTGGAGCTAGGTAAAGATTCTTGGTCTTCGTGGTGATGTTCAGAAATTTATCTACTTTCATGTTATAGATAGTGATGCGAACCTCGTGATCACATGGTCACGCAACCCACACGCAAAGACACCAATTCCTGGAAAGCCAAATAAATCAGGTTTGATAGGAGTGTGACACAAAGATAACTTGTACCTAGGCATCGACACTATTGGAAAAGGTAAACCCTCACCCAATGAATATTGATTCGCGAACGAGAAGTACTAGGATGACGCCACGAAGCTAGTTGTTCTTTGAAAAGTCGTTTTCAGTTCCTTAGAGAACCATGGAAGGGAGATTATCTCACCAACACACACACACACACAAAGTGCGACAAACAAGAAGTTTTATTAATCTGAATTGTCTAACTTACATGTCTGGTTATGCCTTTATTTATACTAACTCTAGACTTAAATAAACCCTAATGGACCACCCTTAGGTGGACTTATATGATGTCCACTTACAATTGACCCAAATAAGAAATAATAACCCAAAGACTAAGAAGAAAATAATTCAAATCCAAAAATTACCATCCTAATATGCTAGAATCAGATTTGTCACCATTAAGAAGTCCCAAATAGACTAGGAAATCTGATATGAAGGTAGAATTTATTCTGAAGTCTTCTTTCCTTTTGTAGCTAGGATGAATAAGGAATCCTTGTAAGAAAAGAATTCTGAAACATTCATGAATCCTTGCCACATATGGAAACTATGCTGCAGCCCATTAAAGATCTTTGAAGAATTAGGAGATTCCCAAAATAAGCTGCCACATCCTTTTAGGAAAAGAATCTTAGCCAAATAGGAAGTCCACAAGTCAAAAGGAAGTAAATAACAAAATTCATACAACCTTTTTTGACCCATATTTCGATGCCTTCGCAAACTTAGATTGATCTGAAATTTGAACCCAAGGTAGGACAACATGTCAGGAGACTCCATGTAAAATTTAAGCCTGATCCAATGGTCGGATTGAGAATTATGACTTTTTCTGTAAAACTGGATAGCTGTACATTTTACATCAAAATCCCATATTGCTCTATGGTTTGATAATTGACATCTGTTGGGCCCCTTAGTGGAGTTCTTTGGGGATAAGATTATTATTGATTTTGGTTTAGGAAGGGATGCGAGGTTGAGTTTTATTATTGCTGGTAAGGAGTGGATTTGGCATTCTCCATTCATCCTGTTCGGGACAAAGTGGATTGGTGGAAACTTGTTTGCCATAAACATGTTATTCCACGATTTTTATTTTTTCTTGTGGATTGCTATTTATGAAGCTCTCTCCACTCAGGATAAGCTCAGGGGTGCTATGGTGTTATTTAGATTATTTGATGCCATTTATGTGGAGGTGATAGGAAAGATGTTGATCACTTATTCTTTGAGTGCCCATTCTCCCATCGCATTTGGTTTGATCTATACTCTAGATGTCTCATTCCCTTTCATTGTTGCTCTTGCGTTAGCACCATCTCTTGGCTCTTTGATTTGAGCGGAGGTTGCTTTTGTCAATCTATGCTTAGGAGATTGATGTTAGCTACTGTCGTATATTATATTTGGAGGGAAAGGAATGCTCGTCTCCATGGTGATGCTCCTTATACTAGTTTGATGTTTTTTAGAGACATTGTTAGTTGTATTATTTAAAAAGTTAATTATATTCATAATATGGCTTCTTCGATTACTAATAGAAGACTTCATATTGCATGGGAATTTTCTGATGATATTTTCAATTCTATTTGATTTGTTTATTGGCTATTTAGGTTTTGAGAACATTTTCTCTTAGTTGTTCCCGGGATATGCCCCTGTTGTTTAGGTTGTTTTTTTGTTTTTCATAGGGTAAACAGGTTTGTTCGCTATTGCCTCTTGTAGGGTTTTGACCCTTTATTGTATTTTGCTATTTTTTTGGTTAATATATTTACCTTATCCAAAAGAAAGGGCCCCTGAGAGCATTATTTCTGATAAAGATGTTAAGTTACTTAGCTATTTATGGAAGGTGTTATAGGAAAAAATTATACTAAATTGATGTTTTCAACTACTTGTCATCCTCAAACAAATGGACAACCTGAAATAGTTAATAGGACCTTAACATAACTTTTGTATAGTGTCATTTAAAAAATCTTAAAGAATTGGGAAGATTGTTTGTCTTTCGTAGAGTTTGCATATAATCATAGTGTGCATTCTATTTTTGGATCTTCACCATTTAAAATTGTGTATGGATTTAACCATTGAACTCAATGGGGATTTGATTCCTTTGCCTGTTGATAAAAGGGTTAGTTTGGATGGTCATCGTAAAGCACAAGTAGTGAAGACGCTTCATGAGAGTGTGCAACAACAAATTGAAAAGAGGAATTGTGTGTATGCAACTAAAGCCAATAAAGGGAGCAAACATGTTGTCTTTTAGCCAGGTGATTGAGTTTGGGTGCATATGCGTAAGGAGAGATTCCAACCCATAGGAAATCCAAGCTACAACCATGAGGAGATGAGCCATTTCAGATCCTTGAAATGATCAATGACAATGCTTATAAAATTGATTTGCTAGGTGAGTATGGTGTTAGTACTCCGTTTAATGTTTATGATCTTACTTTGTTTGATATAGGTGATGATTCGAGGTCGAATCTTTTTGAAGAGAGAGAGGATGATGAGGATCAACCCAGCATCAAGCTTAATCAGCCACAAACCCATTGGAGGTTTCAAGTGAGTTAATTACAAGGAAAAGAAGCTTAAAGAGGCATTGAATGAGCTTATTAAGAGCATATGGAGCAAGATGAACCTAGAGGAGCTTGGGATGCCTATGGAGCATGAAAGACAACCTCTAATTCATTTAATCTAAGTCCAAGAATAGCCCACTTCGTGTGGATCAAAAGGTTGATGTGTCCAGCCCCATAATAACCTTGATAGGCTTGTTTTTTCTAATGTTACAATGATAGAAAAGTCAGCAACTTATTCTCCTAAACAAGCAAGGAAAGTAATTAAATCAACAACAAATGGGAAAATTGGCTTTATTATTTGTCCAAGTTACAGGAAATCCAACTTAATCAAGGAATTAAAGGGGCGGCAACAGAGGAATCCAAATCATATCAGATTTTCACCTAGTCTATAAGGGACTTATAGTGGAGACAACTATTTTTATGCATGCAAGGAAGGTTTATTTAGCTATAACAACTTATAAACTAGGGAAATTAGATGATTTAGCTTTTATTTTCTCTGTTATATGCAACAACAATATTAGACTTTATTTTATTCTTATTTCTTTATGTTTTGGGTTATATTTGGGTTTAATTGTAAATGGGCCTCATATAAGTCCGCATAAGGGGTCCATTAGGGTTTATTTCAATGTAGAGTCAGTATAAATAAATCCATAACTAGACGTGTAGGGCACACAATTCTGATTAATAAAACTTTGTCGCACTTTGTTGTGTGAGTTGGTGAGATATTCTCATTTGTTTTGTTCTTTAAAGAACTGAAAATGACTTATCAAAGAACAACTGACTTTGTGATGTCATCCTTATACTTCTCGTTTGCGAATCAATATTTGTTGGGTGGGGGTTATTCGTTTCCAATAGTGTTGGTGTCTAGATACAAGTTATCTTTGTGTCATACTCGTATGAAACCTGATTTACTTGGCTTTTCCAGGAGGTGGTGTCTTTACGTGTGGGTTGCTTGACCGCGTGTTTAAGAGATTTGCATCATGAATGCTTGTTGTTATGTGCCCTCAACTACATTTATCAACAAAATGATTATGGTCTATAAAACATTATGCAAATGTTAACCTCCAGTGCCAGCATGCACAGATTCATTTGAAGGAACAACATCAGTTTCATCATAAACCAAACTTCCAACAGTTTCACCCAGCTTATGATGTGCTTCTGATCTTAATCAGGGAACACCTTGGCTTACAACGATGAAGCAATGTTATTCATATGTAATCATGCAAGTTCCCACAAGTTATCCCCACCTAAAGCACTTCTTTGCACAAGCACTCCCAAACTCATTACAAGCAAGGTGTTTTTAAGTAGCTCAGGCACCGTTTCCTAAATATTTTCATTATTCTTCCATTTTACTTTTACCTCAGATATGTTTCCATTCAGCAAAGGACTCCCATCCATAATTTGCAGAAAGTTGTGATGCAATCATGTTATTTGATAGTTTTACCCATATTTACCTAGTATTTTGCCTATGTTTTATATAGAAAATGCTTTGATATTCTTTGTTTTATGTTTTGAAGGCACTTTTGAATGTAAGATTCAAAAAGAAGTAAATTGAAGATAATTGGCAGATTTGACCTCTGATCGATGTTTTGTGCAGAGCTTGAGTTTTAGAAGTCAAAACGAAGTGATTCTAGTGGAATTAGAAAGCTAACATCCATACCTTTCTATACATATATGGAAAAAAAAAGAGCATGGAAATCGTAGCCTCCAAAGTCAAATCTCGCATTCTGCCTATTCCGATTTGAATATATGGAGCTACAAAAGTTCATTTGATGTAAAATCAATGTTTTTGGATTCCTGACTCGAAGACCTATCAGCTGACCAAATTTCAGCAGAAATCAAGTTCATATGAGAGATATATGAAGGAAAAGAACGCGAAGGTGAATGTGCTGATTCATAACTTAGAATGGAAAATTCCTACCACCCAAGCTATTGGCTGGCACCCCATTGTAGAAGCTATTCCTTTCAATTCTAATCCTAAGATGGGCAAAAGGATGAGATTGTTTGGTTGGATTCGCCAAATCATAGATTCTCGGTCAAAGTAGCTTGGGAGCAACTAAGAATTCATCATCAGATGGTTGCATGGCATGACATTGTGTGGTTCAAGAATGCTGCTCCTAGACATTCGTTTCTTCTATGGATGGTTGTCCAACATAAACTCACAACTCAAGATAGACTTCATCGGTTTGATATACATGGTCCTAATAGATGCTCACTCTATCTCCGCAACAATGAAGATCACAACCACTTGTTATTTGAATGCTCCTATACTAAAGCGATCTGGTGGGATGTTTGTGACAGATGCGACATTCCAAGAATGACAAAAGGCTGGGATGAATGGATTCGATGGACCACTGTCACTTGGCATGGCAAAAGTTTCGTCAATTTTTCTCGTAAACTGAGTTTCGCAGCTACAGTGTATCATATCTGGCAAGAACGGAATGCAAGGATCTTTGTAGGAATGTCTAGAACTTTGAATTTGGTCTTTGATCAAATTGAATGTATCATTCGCGATAAGCTTGATCTGATGAGGAATGTCCTACCAACAGATGAAAACAAAAGGATCCAAAGAGCTTGGAGGGTCAATAACATAGATCCTTAATTTGAAACAAAAGGATCCTTGTTTTGGTTTCCCTAACGAATCTAGTTGGTCTTTTATTGTCTGTTCGATGGCTAGCCTGTCGCCATCTGTTGTTTTATGTTTCTGTTCTCATTGTAAATCTGGGGTATGCCCTTTATAATTTTTGTATCTTCTTCTTTTAATACATACGTCAACTTACCAAAAAAAAAAGATATGATTTTTCTAAGATGATATATGAATTATGCCAGCAGACAGGTTTTGTGAAGAAACAAGTCCAAATTACATCCCAAAGCATTCAATCCAAGTCTTTATTTCAACAATTTAGCTCCTCTAAGTCAAAAGTCAAAGCTTGAAGATTTTATGCAAGACTATTTCTTCTTTTTTAGAAAAATAGGTATTGAACTACTTAAATATAAATTGTCTACTTAGAAAATGACTATTTTTGTAGAAAAGAGATTAGGGTTTCTTGGGATATAAAAAGAAAGAGAGAAAGGAAAGGGGGGTAGCCAACCAAGAGAGAAAAAACGCACCTTCCTTCAAGAAACCCGAAACCATACATTCTTCTTTCTTTTTTATTAGTTGTTCAATAGACATGCAAGGCTAAACTCTTTTTCTTGGTTAGTTTCTTAGGATTGTTTATTTTAATTGCTAGAGCGGACTCTAAGTTATTATTGTGAACAATCTATTGCTAAGTTTGCTATCAAAATCGGAGTTGTGATATATAAACTTGTAAAGCAACCAAGTTTAATAATCGCAGTGGATCTTAAGAATCTTCATTTGATAGTTGGCTGGTTGTATTGGTTCCCCTAACGAATCTAGTGAGGTCTCAGTTTTCTGTTCGGTGGCTAGCCTGTAGCCATCTATTGTTTTTATGTTTCTATTCTCATTGTAAATCTGGGTTATGCCCCTTATAATCTTTGTATCTTCTTCTTTTAATACATACGTCAACTTACCAAAAAAAAATCTTAGGAAAAAACATTCGATCAAGTCAAACATGAACTGCGAACAGTAATGTTGTCTAGATTAATTAATTTATTTAGTTCTTAAGGCTGCCATTGAATTAAATTACTAGTGCAGACAGTGTGTGATGTGCATCATGGGAATTATAATCCATCTTGTAAGGCTAAAACTAATGTGCAAGAGGATTCAGATGGTCCAATGACAAGAGCGAGAGCGAAACAACTACAAAGGGCCTTGACGAGTCAAATTGGAATGATTGAAGCTGCGTCAGAGTTAAAAATTAGCAATCAGTTTGAAATTGGTTCAAGGATGTTTATTTGCCTACAATTGGAACTTAGAGATGAGAAAAGCCCTTAATTGTTCTTTTGATGCTGGGCTATTCGAATTTGGGTTGATATGCAAATAAGTGAAGGAATTGAAGCTGTTTATGGTCAGAACAGCAAATGAATTTGAACCCGAATTTGAAGTCATCCATTGCATGTGAAAACAAGACTAATCAAGGTGGATTTCAAGTTCAGAACGTGTTCTTTCTAGATTGTCAAACCATGATTGTATTGGACTTTTGTGTAAGAAGATATGGTTGTTTTAAATTTGGTCTGTTTGTGTTAGAAAGGTCAAAAAACGTGTGCTAGTTAATTTGTCTAGGTTAGTTTGTCAAAGTCTGTTTTTTGGGCTTGACTTCTGCCATGTTGAATTATTCCTAACTTTGGAGGTATGTTCCAATTATAAATATAGTATCAGAATATGTAATAAACAACTTTTGGCCAAGATTTGAAACTTAATTCACAGAATTAAGAGTTGTTCTTCCAAATTGATTTTGTGAAGAACCCTACCTGACTTATCACTCTTCAATCACAAAGAGTGTGGCGTCGAAATCCTAGATTGATCTTTGTGGCGTCCAGATCGACTTATCAAAGTATCATTCTAGTCTATCCTCCATCTTATTTACCTTGAAATCACTATAATCCAGCCTAAACACCAAAAGAAAGACAACACAACCAGACCCATCCTTCATCCATTTTCGTCAGATTCATTGTTGCCGATTTTCGAATCATTCACGGCACATCATCTGGTATCAGAGCATCAGTTGCGATCTAAGGCAGGAGCCAAAAACAGAAGAAAGGCTTGCTGGAATTGAGGTTGATAAACTTAATTATGGCTGGAGATTTGTTGGTTGTGCAACGGGTTCTGAATGCACAAATTGACGTTAGTGATGAGCAACGCGAGAACATCTTTCATACTCGATGTCAGATTCGAGATAAGGTGTGTGGGATGATCATTGACAATGGAAGTTGCACTAATGTTGCGTCAACTACCTTGGTGGAGAAATTGGGTTTAACTACCCTTCCACATCCCAGGCCGTACAGTTTGCGATGGCTGAATGAGAATGGGGAGATTCGGGTGACAAAGCAAGTTCGTGTACCTTTTTCCATTAAAACCTATCATGACGAGGTTTTGTGTGACGTTGCGCCAATGTCAGCTAGCCATTTGTTGCTGGGTCGTCCATGGCAGTTTGATAAGGATGTGACCTACAATGGACGAAAGAACACTTATTCTTTTATGCTGAATGGAAAGAAGGTGAACTTGTTACCATTGAGTTCTCAACAGGTTAGAGAGGATCAGATACGAAGCCAACAAAAGGAGGTGAAATCACGTAAGGGGCTGTTGTTAGCCAAAAAAGGAGACATCAAACAAGCATTAGCTTCAGCAGGGGTTGTTTTCATGATCTGGGCAAAGCAATTACTACAAGTAGAAGGATTGGACTTACCAATACAGATTAAAGAATTGCTTGAAGAATTTAAAGATGTGTTTCCAGATGAATTACCTAAAGGGTTACCACCTATTCGTGGAATTGAGCATCAAATTGATTTGGTGCCGGGAGCTTCACTTCCTAACAGACCAGCATACAGATGTAATCCAGAGGAAGCAAAAGAGATTCAAAGGCAGGTTGGTGAGCTCTTAGAGAAGGGCTATGTGCGAGAATCACTTAGTCCATGTTCCGTACCTACTTTGCTTGTACCGAAGAAAGATGGTACCATGAGGATGTGTATGGACAGCCGCGCTATCAACAAAATAACAGTTAAGTATCGATTTCCTATACCCAGACTTGATGATTTGCTTGATGAGTTGCATGGAGCTGCATTGTTTTCTAAAGTCGATTTGATGAGTGGTTATCACCAAATTAGAATGAAAGAAGGAGATGAATGGAAAACAGCATTTAAAACTAAACAGGGGTTATATGAATGGATGGTAATGCCGTTTGGGTTATCTCATGCGCCTAGTACATTTATGAGGCTTATGAATCATGTTTTGAGGAAGTATATTGGGCTGTTTGTTGTAGTATATTTTGATGATATCCTGGTGTATAGCAAGACCTTTGATGATCATATGAAGCATCTTAGAGTTGTGTTTGAAACTTTGCGAGATTCTAAGTTGTATGGGAAACTCACAAAGTGTTACTTCTGTAAAGAAAGTGTCGTGTTTCTTGGGTATATTATCTCTAGCAGGGGAGTTAAGGTTGATGAGGAGAAAATTGAGGCAATTCGGGACTGGCCAAAACCTGCTAGTATCGCTGATGTGAGGAGTTTCCATGGTTTAGCTTCTTTCTACAGGCGATTTATGAAAGACTTCAGCTCTATTGTTGCTCCTATGACAGAATGCTTGAAAAAAGGGAACGACTTTAGATGGAGTGAAGATGCGCAGAAAGCATTTGAGCTAATTAAGGAGAAGTTGTGTACTGCTCCAGTTTTAGCACTTCCAGACTTTGCTAAAACATTCGAAATAGAGTGCGATGCTTCCGGAGTTGGAATTGGGGCTGTCTTGCTGCAAGAAAAAAGGCCGATTGCATTCTTCAGTGAAAAGTTAAATGGAGCACGTTTGAACTACTCTATTTACGACAAGGAGTTCTATGCTTTGATTCGGGCTCTAGAGGTATGGCAGCACTACTTGTTGCCTAAAGAATTTGTTATACATACTGATCATGAATCCTTGAAGTATCTTAAGGGGCAAAGCAAGCTAAATCGCAGACATGCTAAATGGGTGGAGTTTATGGAGTCATTTCCTTATGTCATAAAGTACAAGAAAGGGCAAGTTAATGTGGTTGCTGATGCTCTTTCTAGGAGGTTTGCACTGATCTCTATGTTGAATGCAAAGCTGATGGGTTTTGAACAAGTGAAGGAACAGTATGCTAATGATTCCTACTTTGCTAATGTGGTTGTTGAATGTGCAAAGGGAGCTTGTGATGGGTTCTTTATGCATGAAGGTTACTTGTTCAAAATGGGCAGAATGTGTATTCCTTCAGGATCGTTACGGGAGTTGCTTGTGCGAGAGGCTCATGGTGGTGGTCTTAGTGGTCATTTTGGGGAGAAGAAGACTTATGAGCTGCTGAAAGAACATTTCTTTTGGCCTAGCATGTTACGGGATGTGCACAAGGTGATTGAGAGATGTGCTATTTGCAAGAAAGCTAAGGGTAAAGAGAATGCATATGGACTGTATATGCCATTGCCTATTCCAGAGCAACCATGGATGGATGTTAGCATGGACTTTGTACTTGGGTTACCAAGAACACAGCGTGGAAAGGATTCAATAATGGTCGTGGTTGATCGATTCTCCAAAATGTCTCATTTCATTCCTTGCAACAAAACTGATGATGCAGTACATGTTGCTGATTTGTTCTTTCAAGAGATTGTTCGTTTGCATGGAGTTCCTAAAAGCATTGTCTCTGATCGTGATACAAAGTTCTTAAGCCACTTTTGGAAGACTCTTTGGAGGAAGCTTGGAACGAAGTTACTTTTCAGTACGGCATGTCATCCACAAACTGATGGACAAACTGAGGTAGTAAACCGAACTTTATCTTCTTTGTTACGAGCTGTTATACATAAGAATTTGAAGAGTTGGGATACTTGTTTGCCTATTGTGGAGTTTGCATATAATCGTAGTGTGCATGGGGCTACAAAATTTTCACCATTTGAGGTTGTGTATGGCTTTAATCCTTGTGTTCCTATTGATCTTATTCATATTCCAATTGATGAGAGGACATCTATGGATGGAATTAGAAAGACAGAATTGATGAAGAAACTACATGAGCAGGTTCGATTACATATTGAGGAGAAAACGATAAAGTATGCTAAACAGGCTAACAAGGGGCGGAAAATGGTTAGGTTTGAACCTGAAGATCTTGTTTGGATTCATATTAGCAAGGGCAGATTCCCAAGCAAACGTAAGTCCAAGTTGATGCCAAGAGCTGATGGTCCATTTCGGATTATAGAGAAGGTGAATGACAATGCGTATAAGGTAGATCTTCCTGGTAATTACAACGTATCAGCTACTTTTAATGTGAAAGACTTGACTCCATACTTGGATGACGATGACGATTCTGATTTGAGGACAAATCATTTTCAACCCGGGGCTGATGATGTGCATCATGGGAATTATAATCCATCTTGTAAGGCTAAAACTAATGTGCAAGAGGATTCAGATGGTCCAATGACAAGAGCGAGAGCGAAACAACTACAAAGGGCCTTGACGAGTCAAATTGGAATGATTGAAGCTGCGTCAGAGTTAAAAATTAGCAATCAGTTTGAAATTGGTTCAAGGATGTTTATTTGCCTACAATTGGAACTTGGAGATGAGAAAAGCCCTTAATTGTTCTTTTGATGCTGGGCTATTCGAATTTGGGTTGATATGCAAATAAGTGAAGGAATTGATGCTGTTTATGGTCAGAACAGCAAATGAATTTGAACCCGAATTTGAAGTCATCCATTGCATGTGAAAACAAGACTAATCAAGGTGGATTTCAAGTTCAGAACGTGTTCTTTCTAGATTGTCAAACCATGATTGTATTGGACTTTTGTGTAAGAAGATATGGTTGTTTTAAATTTGGTCTGTTTGTGTTAGAAAGGTCAAAAAACGTGTGCTAGTTAATTTGTCTAGGTTAGTTTGTCAAAGTCTGTTTTTTGGGCTTGACTTCTGCCATGTTGAATTATTCCTAACTTTGGAGGTATGTTCCAATTATAAATATAGTATCAGAATATGTAATAAACAACTTTTGGCCAAGATTTGAAACTTAATTCACAGAATTAAGAGTTGTTCTTCCAAATTGATTTTGTGAAGAACCCTACCTGACTTATCACTCTTCAATCACAAAGAGTGTGGCGTCGAAATCCTAGATTGATCTTTGTGGCGTCCAGATCGACTTATCAAAGTATCATTCTAGTCTATCCTCCATCTTATTTACCTTGAAATCACTATAATCCAGCCTAAACACCAAAAGAAAGACAACACAACCAGACCCATCCTTCATCCATTTTCGTCAGATTCATTGTTGCCGATTTTCGAATCATTCACGGCACATCATCTGGTATCAGAGCATCAGTTGCGATCTAAGGCAGGAGCCAAAAACAGAAGAAAGGCTTGCTGGAATTGAGGTTGATAAACTTAATTATGGCTGGAGATTTGTTGGTTGTGCAACGGGTTCTGAATGCACAAATTGACGTTAGTGATGAGCAACGCGAGAACATCTTTCATACTCGATGTCAGATTCGAGATAAGGTGTGTGGGATGATCATTGACAATGGAAGTTGCACTAATGTTGCGTCAACTACCTTGGTGGAGAAATTGGGTTTAACTACCCTTCCACATCCCAGGCCGTACAGTTTGCGATGGCTGAATGAGAATGGGGAGATTCGGGTGACAAAGCAAGTTCGTGTACCTTTTTCCATTAAAACCTATCATGACGAGGTTTTGTGTGACGTTGCGCCAATGTCAGCTAGCCATTTGTTGCTGGGTCGTCCATGGCAGTTTGATAAGGATGTGACCTACAATGGACGAAAGAACACTTATTCTTTTATGCTGAATGGAAAGAAGGTGAACTTGTTACCATTGAGTTCTCAACAGGTTAGAGAGGATCAGATACGAAGCCAACAAAAGGAGGTGAAATCACGTAAGGGGCTGTTGTTAGCCAAAAAAGGAGACATCAAACAAGCATTAGCTTCAGCAGGGGTTGTTTTCATGATCTGGGCAAAGCAATTACTACAAGTAGAAGGATTGGACTTACCAATACAGATTAAAGAATTGCTTGAAGAATTTAAAGATGTGTTTCCAGATGAATTACCTAAAGGGTTACCACCTATTCGTGGAATTGAGCATCAAATTGATTTGGTGCCGGGAGCTTCACTTCCTAACAGACCAGCATACAGATGTAATCCAGAGGAAGCAAAAGAGATTCAAAGGCAGGTTGGTGAGCTCTTAGAGAAGGGCTATGTGCGAGAATCACTTAGTCCATGTTCCGTACCTACTTTGCTTGTACCGAAGAAAGATGGTACCATGAGGATGTGTATGGACAGCCGCGCTATCAACAAAATAACAGTTAAGTATCGATTTCCTATACCCAGACTTGATGATTTGCTTGATGAGTTGCATGGAGCTGCATTGTTTTCTAAAGTCGATTTGATGAGTGGTTATCACCAAATTAGAATGAAAGAAGGAGATGAATGGAAAACAGCATTTAAAACTAAACAGGGGTTATATGAATGGATGGTAATGCCGTTTGGGTTATCTCATGCGCCTAGTACATTTATGAGGCTTATGAATCATGTTTTGAGGAAGTATATTGGGCTGTTTGTTGTAGTATATTTTGATGATATCCTGGTGTATAGCAAGACCTTTGATGATCATATGAAGCATCTTAGAGTTGTGTTTGAAACTTTGCGAGATTCTAAGTTGTATGGGAAACTCACAAAGTGTTACTTCTGTAAAGAAAGTGTCGTGTTTCTTGGGTATATTATCTCTAGCAGGGGAGTTAAGGTTGATGAGGAGAAAATTGAGGCAATTCGGGACTGGCCAAAACCTGCTAGTATCGCTGATGTGAGGAGTTTCCATGGTTTAGCTTCTTTCTACAGGCGATTTATGAAAGACTTCAGCTCTATTGTTGCTCCTATGACAGAATGCTTGAAAAAAGGGAACGACTTTAGATGGAGTGAAGATGCGCAGAAAGCATTTGAGCTAATTAAGGAGAAGTTGTGTACTGCTCCAGTTTTAGCACTTCCAGACTTTGCTAAAACATTCGAAATAGAGTGCGATGCTTCCGGAGTTGGAATTGGGGCTGTCTTGCTGCAAGAAAAAAGGCCGATTGCATTCTTCAGTGAAAAGTTAAATGGAGCACGTTTGAACTACTCTATTTACGACAAGGAGTTCTATGCTTTGATTCGGGCTCTAGAGGTATGGCAGCACTACTTGTTGCCTAAAGAATTTGTTATACATACTGATCATGAATCCTTGAAGTATCTTAAGGGGCAAAGCAAGCTAAATCGCAGACATGCTAAATGGGTGGAGTTTATGGAGTCATTTCCTTATGTCATAAAGTACAAGAAAGGGCAAGTTAATGTGGTTGCTGATGCTCTTTCTAGGAGGTTTGCACTGATCTCTATGTTGAATGCAAAGCTGATGGGTTTTGAACAAGTGAAGGAACAGTATGCTAATGATTCCTACTTTGCTAATGTGGTTGTTGAATGTGCAAAGGGAGCTTGTGATGGGTTCTTTATGCATGAAGGTTACTTGTTCAAAATGGGCAGAATGTGTATTCCTTCAGGATCGTTACGGGAGTTGCTTGTGCGAGAGGCTCATGGTGGTGGTCTTAGTGGTCATTTTGGGGAGAAGAAGACTTATGAGCTGCTGAAAGAACATTTCTTTTGGCCTAGCATGTTACGGGATGTGCACAAGGTGATTGAGAGATGTGCTATTTGCAAGAAAGCTAAGGGTAAAGAGAATGCATATGGACTGTATATGCCATTGCCTATTCCAGAGCAACCATGGATGGATGTTAGCATGGACTTTGTACTTGGGTTACCAAGAACACAGCGTGGAAAGGATTCAATAATGGTCGTGGTTGATCGATTCTCCAAAATGTCTCATTTCATTCCTTGCAACAAAACTGATGATGCAGTACATGTTGCTGATTTGTTCTTTCAAGAGATTGTTCGTTTGCATGGAGTTCCTAAAAGCATTGTCTCTGATCGTGATACAAAGTTCTTAAGCCACTTTTGGAAGACTCTTTGGAGGAAGCTTGGAACGAAGTTACTTTTCAGTACGGCATGTCATCCACAAACTGATGGACAAACTGAGGTAGTAAACCGAACTTTATCTTCTTTGTTACGAGCTGTTATACATAAGAATTTGAAGAGTTGGGATACTTGTTTGCCTATTGTGGAGTTTGCATATAATCGTAGTGTGCATGGGGCTACAAAATTTTCACCATTTGAGGTTGTGTATGGCTTTAATCCTTGTGTTCCTATTGATCTTATTCATATTCCAATTGATGAGAGGACATCTATGGATGGAATTAGAAAGACAGAATTGATGAAGAAACTACATGAGCAGGTTCGATTACATATTGAGGAGAAAACGATAAAGTATGCTAAACAGGCTAACAAGGGGCGGAAAATGGTTAGGTTTGAACCTGAAGATCTTGTTTGGATTCATATTAGCAAGGGCAGATTCCCAAGCAAACGTAAGTCCAAGTTGATGCCAAGAGCTGATGGTCCATTTCGGATTATAGAGAAGGTGAATGACAATGCGTATAAGGTAGATCTTCCTGGTAATTACAACGTATCAGCTACTTTTAATGTGAAAGACTTGACTCCATACTTGGATGACGATGACGATTCTGATTTGAGGACAAATCATTTTCAACCCGGGGCTGATGATGTGCATCATGGGAATTATAATCCATCTTGTAAGGCTAAAACTAATGTGCAAGAGGATTCAGATGGTCCAATGACAAGAGCGAGAGCGAAACAACTACAAAGGGCCTTGACGAGTCAAATTGGAATGATTGAAGCTGCGTCAGAGTTAAAAATTAGCAATCAGTTTGAAATTGGTTCAAGGATGTTTATTTGCCTACAATTGGAACTTGGAGATGAGAAAAGCCCTTAATTGTTCTTTTGATGCTGGGCTATTCGAATTTGGGTTGATATGCAAATAAGTGAAGGAATTGATGCTGTTTATGGTCAGAACAGCAAATGAATTTGAACCCGAATTTGAAGTCATCCATTGCATGTGAAAACAAGACTAATCAAGGTGGATTTCAAGTTCAGAACGTGTTCTTTCTAGATTGTCAAACCATGATTGTATTGGACTTTTGTGTAAGAAGATATGGTTGTTTTAAATTTGGTCTGTTTGTGTTAGAAAGGTCAAAAAACGTGTGCTAGTTAATTTGTCTAGGTTAGTTTGTCAAAGTCTGTTTTTTGGGCTTGACTTCTGCCATGTTGAATTATTCCTAACTTTGGAGGTATGTTCCAATTATAAATATAGTATCAGAATATGTAATAAACAACTTTTGGCCAAGATTTGAAACTTAATTCACAGAATTAAGAGTTGTTCTTCCAAATTGATTTTGTGAAGAACCCTACCTGACTTATCACTCTTCAATCACAAAGAGTGTGGCGTCGAAATCCTAGATTGATCTTTGTGGCGTCCAGATCGACTTATCAAAGTATCATTCTAGTCTATCCTCCATCTTATTTACCTTGAAATCACTATAATCCAGCCTAAACACCAAAAGAAAGACAACACAACCAGACCCATCCTTCATCCATTTTCGTCAGATTCATTGTTGCCGATTTTCGAATCATTCACGGCACATCATCTGGTATCAGAGCATCAGTTGCGATCTAAGGCAGGAGCCAAAAACAGAAGAAAGGCTTGCTGGAATTGAGGTTGATAAACTTAATTATGGCTGGAGATTTGTTGGTTGTGCAACGGGTTCTGAATGCACAAATTGACGTTAGTGATGAGCAACGCGAGAACATCTTTCATACTCGATGTCAGATTCGAGATAAGGTGTGTGGGATGATCATTGACAATGGAAGTTGCACTAATGTTGCGTCAACTACCTTGGTGGAGAAATTGGGTTTAACTACCCTTCCACATCCCAGGCCGTACAGTTTGCGATGGCTGAATGAGAATGGGGAGATTCGGGTGACAAAGCAAGTTCGTGTACCTTTTTCCATTAAAACCTATCATGACGAGGTTTTGTGTGACGTTGCGCCAATGTCAGCTAGCCATTTGTTGCTGGGTCGTCCATGGCAGTTTGATAAGGATGTGACCTACAATGGACGAAAGAACACTTATTCTTTTATGCTGAATGGAAAGAAGGTGAACTTGTTACCATTGAGTTCTCAACAGGTTAGAGAGGATCAGATACGAAGCCAACAAAAGGAGGTGAAATCACGTAAGGGGCTGTTGTTAGCCAAAAAAGGAGACATCAAACAAGCATTAGCTTCAGCAGGGGTTGTTTTCATGATCTGGGCAAAGCAATTACTACAAGTAGAAGGATTGGACTTACCAATACAGATTAAAGAATTGCTTGAAGAATTTAAAGATGTGTTTCCAGATGAATTACCTAAAGGGTTACCACCTATTCGTGGAATTGAGCATCAAATTGATTTGGTGCCGGGAGCTTCACTTCCTAACAGACCAGCATACAGATGTAATCCAGAGGAAGCAAAAGAGATTCAAAGGCAGGTTGGTGAGCTCTTAGAGAAGGGCTATGTGCGAGAATCACTTAGTCCATGTTCCGTACCTACTTTGCTTGTACCGAAGAAAGATGGTACCATGAGGATGTGTATGGACAGCCGCGCTATCAACAAAATAACAGTTAAGTATCGATTTCCTATACCCAGACTTGATGATTTGCTTGATGAGTTGCATGGAGCTGCATTGTTTTCTAAAGTCGATTTGATGAGTGGTTATCACCAAATTAGAATGAAAGAAGGAGATGAATGGAAAACAACATTTAAAACTAAACAGGGGTTATATGAATGGATGGTAATGCCGTTTGGGTTATCTCATGCGCCTAGTACATTTATGAGGCTTATGAATCATGTTTTGAGGAAGTATATTGGGCTGTTTGTTGTAGTATATTTTGATGATATCCTGGTGTATAGCAAGACCTTTGATGATCATATGAAGCATCTTAGAGTTGTGTTTGAAACTTTGCGAGATTCTAAGTTGTATGGGAAACTCACAAAGTGTTACTTCTGTAAAGAAAGTGTCGTGTTTCTTGGGTATATTATCTCTAGCAGGGGAGTTAAGGTTGATGAGGAGAAAATTGAGGCAATTCGGGACTGGCCAAAACCTGCTAGTATCGCTGATGTGAGGAGTTTCCATGGTTTAGCTTCTTTCTACAGGCGATTTATGAAAGACTTCAGCTCTATTGTTGCTCCTATGACAGAATGCTTGAAAAAAGGGAACGACTTTAGATGGAGTGAAGATGCGCAGAAAGCATTTGAGCTAATTAAGGAGAAGTTGTGTACTGCTCCAGTTTTAGCACTTCCAGACTTTGCTAAAACATTCGAAATAGAGTGCGATGCTTCCGGAGTTGGAATTGGGGCTGTCTTGCTGCAAGAAAAAAGGCCGATTGCATTCTTCAGTGAAAAGTTAAATGGAGCACGTTTGAACTACTCTATTTACGACAAGGAGTTCTATGCTTTGATTCGGGCTCTAGAGGTATGGCAGCACTACTTGTTGCCTAAAGAATTTGTTATACATACTGATCATGAATCCTTGAAGTATCTTAAGGGGCAAAGCAAGCTAAATCGCAGACATGCTAAATGGGTGGAGTTTATGGAGTCATTTCCTTATGTCATAAAGTACAAGAAAGGGCAAGTTAATGTGGTTGCTGATGCTCTTTCTAGGAGGTTTGCACTGATCTCTATGTTGAATGCAAAGCTGATGGGTTTTGAACAAGTGAAGGAACAGTATGCTAATGATTCCTACTTTGCTAATGTGGTTGTTGAATGTGCAAAGGGAGCTTGTGATGGGTTCTTTATGCATGAAGGTTACTTGTTCAAAATGGGCAGAATGTGTATTCCTTCAGGATCGTTACGGGAGTTGCTTGTGCGAGAGGCTCATGGTGGTGGTCTTAGTGGTCATTTTGGGGAGAAGAAGACTTATGAGCTGCTGAAAGAACATTTCTTTTGGCCTAGCATGTTACGGGATGTGCACAAGGTGATTGAGAGATGTGCTATTTGCAAGAAAGCTAAGGGTAAAGAGAATGCATATGGACTGTATATGCCATTGCCTATTCCAGAGCAACCATGGATGGATGTTAGCATGGACTTTGTACTTGGGTTACCAAGAACACAGCGTGGAAAGGATTCAATAATGGTCGTGGTTGATCGATTCTCCAAAATGTCTCATTTCATTCCTTGCAACAAAACTGATGATGCAGTACATGTTGCTGATTTGTTCTTTCAAGAGATTGTTCGTTTGCATGGAGTTCCTAAAAGCATTGTCTCTGATCGTGATACAAAGTTCTTAAGCCACTTTTGGAAGACTCTTTGGAGGAAGCTTGGAACGAAGTTACTTTTCAGTACGGCATGTCATCCACAAACTGATGGACAAACTGAGGTAGTAAACCGAACTTTATCTTCTTTGTTACGAGCTGTTATACATAAGAATTTGAAGAGTTGGGATACTTGTTTGCCTATTGTGGAGTTTGCATATAATCGTAGTGTGCATGGGGCTACAAAATTTTCACCATTTGAGGTTGTGTATGGCTTTAATCCTTGTGTTCCTATTGATCTTATTCATATTCCAATTGATGAGAGGACATCTATGGATGGAATTAGAAAGACAGAATTGATGAAGAAACTACATGAGCAGGTTCGATTACATATTGAGGAGAAAACGATAAAGTATGCTAAACAGGCTAACAAGGGGCGGAAAATGGTTAGGTTTGAACCTGAAGATCTTGTTTGGATTCATATTAGCAAGGGCAGATTCCCAAGCAAACGTAAGTCCAAGTTGATGCCAAGAGCTGATGGTCCATTTCGGATTATAGAGAAGGTGAATGACAATGCGTATAAGGTAGATCTTCCTGGTAATTACAACGTATCAGCTACTTTTAATGTGAAAGACTTGACTCCATACTTGGATGACGATGACGATTCTGATTTGAGGACAAATCATTTTCAACCCGGGGCTGATGATGTGCATCATGGGAATTATAATCCATCTTGTAAGGCTAAAACTAATGTGCAAGAGGATTCAGATGGTCCAATGACAAGAGCGAGAGCGAAACAACTACAAAGGGCCTTGACGAGTCAAATTGGAATGATTGAAGCTGCGTCAGAGTTAAAAATTAGCAATCAGTTTGAAATTGGTTCAAGGATGTTTATTTGCCTACAATTGGAACTTGGAGATGAGAAAAGCCCTTAATTGTTCTTTTGATGCTGGGCTATTCGAATTTGGGTTGATATGCAAATAAGTGAAGGAATTGATGCTGTTTATGGTCAGAACAGCAAATGAATTTGAACCCGAATTTGAAGTCATCCATTGCATGTGAAAACAAGACTAATCAAGGTGGATTTCAAGTTCAGAACGTGTTCTTTCTAGATTGTCAAACCATGATTGTATTGGACTTTTGTGTAAGAAGATATGGTTGTTTTAAATTTGGTCTGTTTGTGTTAGAAAGGTCAAAAAACGTGTGCTAGTTAATTTGTCTAGGTTAGTTTGTCAAAGTCTGTTTTTTGGGCTTGACTTCTGCCATGTTGAATTATTCCTAACTTTGGAGGTATGTTCCAATTATAAATATAGTATCAGAATATGTAATAAACAACTTTTGGCCAAGATTTGAAACTTAATTCACAGAATTAAGAGTTGTTCTTCCAAATTGATTTTGTGAAGAACCCTACCTGACTTATCACTCTTCAATCACAAAGAGTGTGGCGTCGAAATCCTAGATTGATCTTTGTGGCGTCCAGATCGACTTATCAAAGTATCATTCTAGTCTATCCTCCATCTTATTTACCTTGAAATCACTATAATCCAGCCTAAACACCAAAAGAAAGACAACACAACCAGACCCATCCTTCATCCATTTTCGTCAGATTCATTGTTGCCGATTTTCGAATCATTCACGGCACATCATCTGGTATCAGAGCATCAGTTGCGATCTAAGGCAGGAGCCAAAAACAGAAGAAAGGCTTGCTGGAATTGAGGTTGATAAACTTAATTATGGCTGGAGATTTGTTGGTTGTGCAACGGGTTCTGAATGCACAAATTGACGTTAGTGATGAGCAACGCGAGAACATCTTTCATACTCGATGTCAGATTCGAGATAAGGTGTGTGGGATGATCATTGACAATGGAAGTTGCACTAATGTTGCGTCAACTACCTTGGTGGAGAAATTGGGTTTAACTACCCTTCCACATCCCAGGCCGTACAGTTTGCGATGGCTGAATGAGAATGGGGAGATTCGGGTGACAAAGCAAGTTCGTGTACCTTTTTCCATTAAAACCTATCATGACGAGGTTTTGTGTGACGTTGCGCCAATGTCAGCTAGCCATTTGTTGCTGGGTCGTCCATGGCAGTTTGATAAGGATGTGACCTACAATGGACGAAAGAACACTTATTCTTTTATGCTGAATGGAAAGAAGGTGAACTTGTTACCATTGAGTTCTCAACAGGTTAGAGAGGATCAGATACGAAGCCAACAAAAGGAGGTGAAATCACGTAAGGGGCTGTTGTTAGCCAAAAAAGGAGACATCAAACAAGCATTAGCTTCAGCAGGGGTTGTTTTCATGATCTGGGCAAAGCAATTACTACAAGTAGAAGGATTGGACTTACCAATACAGATTAAAGAATTGCTTGAAGAATTTAAAGATGTGTTTCCAGATGAATTACCTAAAGGGTTACCACCTATTCGTGGAATTGAGCATCAAATTGATTTGGTGCCGGGAGCTTCACTTCCTAACAGACCAGCATACAGATGTAATCCAGAGGAAGCAAAAGAGATTCAAAGGCAGGTTGGTGAGCTCTTAGAGAAGGGCTATGTGCGAGAATCACTTAGTCCATGTTCCGTACCTACTTTGCTTGTACCGAAGAAAGATGGTACCATGAGGATGTGTATGGACAGCCGCGCTATCAACAAAATAACAGTTAAGTATCGATTTCCTATACCCAGACTTGATGATTTGCTTGATGAGTTGCATGGAGCTGCATTGTTTTCTAAAGTCGATTTGATGAGTGGTTATCACCAAATTAGAATGAAAGAAGGAGATGAATGGAAAACAGCATTTAAAACTAAACAGGGGTTATATGAATGGATGGTAATGCCGTTTGGGTTATCTCATGCGCCTAGTACATTTATGAGGCTTATGAATCATGTTTTGAGGAAGTATATTGGGCTGTTTGTTGTAGTATATTTTGATGATATCCTGGTGTATAGCAAGACCTTTGATGATCATATGAAGCATCTTAGAGTTGTGTTTGAAACTTTGCGAGATTCTAAGTTGTATGGGAAACTCACAAAGTGTTACTTCTGTAAAGAAAGTGTCGTGTTTCTTGGGTATATTATCTCTAGCAGGGGAGTTAAGGTTGATGAGGAGAAAATTGAGGCAATTCGGGACTGGCCAAAACCTGCTAGTATCGCTGATGTGAGGAGTTTCCATGGTTTAGCTTCTTTCTACAGGCGATTTATGAAAGACTTCAGCTCTATTGTTGCTCCTATGACAGAATGCTTGAAAAAAGGGAACGACTTTAGATGGAGTGAAGATGCGCAGAAAGCATTTGAGCTAATTAAGGAGAAGTTGTGTACTGCTCCAGTTTTAGCACTTCCAGACTTTGCTAAAACATTCGAAATAGAGTGCGATGCTTCCGGAGTTGGAATTGGGGCTGTCTTGCTGCAAGAAAAAAGGCCGATTGCATTCTTCAGTGAAAAGTTAAATGGAGCACGTTTGAACTACTCTATTTACGACAAGGAGTTCTATGCTTTGATTCGGGCTCTAGAGGTATGGCAGCACTACTTGTTGCCTAAAGAATTTGTTATACATACTGATCATGAATCCTTGAAGTATCTTAAGGGGCAAAGCAAGCTAAATCGCAGACATGCTAAATGGGTGGAGTTTATGGAGTCATTTCCTTATGTCATAAAGTACAAGAAAGGGCAAGTTAATGTGGTTGCTGATGCTCTTTCTAGGAGGTTTGCACTGATCTCTATGTTGAATGCAAAGCTGATGGGTTTTGAACAAGTGAAGGAACAGTATGCTAATGATTCCTACTTTGCTAATGTGGTTGTTGAATGTGCAAAGGGAGCTTGTGATGGGTTCTTTATGCATGAAGGTTACTTGTTCAAAATGGGCAGAATGTGTATTCCTTCAGGATCGTTACGGGAGTTGCTTGTGCGAGAGGCTCATGGTGGTGGTCTTAGTGGTCATTTTGGGGAGAAGAAGACTTATGAGCTGCTGAAAGAACATTTCTTTTGGCCTAGCATGTTACGGGATGTGCACAAGGTGATTGAGAGATGTGCTATTTGCAAGAAAGCTAAGGGTAAAGAGAATGCATATGGACTGTATATGCCATTGCCTATTCCAGAGCAACCATGGATGGATGTTAGCATGGACTTTGTACTTGGGTTACCAAGAACACAGCGTGGAAAGGATTCAATAATGGTCGTGGTTGATCGATTCTCCAAAATGTCTCATTTCATTCCTTGCAACAAAACTGATGATGCAGTACATGTTGCTGATTTGTTCTTTCAAGAGATTGTTCGTTTGCATGGAGTTCCTAAAAGCATTGTCTCTGATCGTGATACAAAGTTCTTAAGCCACTTTTGGAAGACTCTTTGGAGGAAGCTTGGAACGAAGTTACTTTTCAGTACGGCATGTCATCCACAAACTGATGGACAAACTGAGGTAGTAAACCGAACTTTATCTTCTTTGTTACGAGCTGTTATACATAAGAATTTGAAGAGTTGGGATACTTGTTTGCCTATTGTGGAGTTTGCATATAATCGTAGTGTGCATGGGGCTACAAAATTTTCACCATTTGAGGTTGTGTATGGCTTTAATCCTTGTGTTCCTATTGATCTTATTCATATTCCAATTGATGAGAGGACATCTATGGATGGAATTAGAAAGACAGAATTGATGAAGAAACTACATGAGCAGGTTCGATTACATATTGAGGAGAAAACGATAAAGTATGCTAAACAGGCTAACAAGGGGCGGAAAATGGTTAGGTTTGAACCTGAAGATCTTGTTTGGATTCATATTAGCAAGGGCAGATTCCCAAGCAAACGTAAGTCCAAGTTGATGCCAAGAGCTGATGGTCCATTTCGGATTATAGAGAAGGTGAATGACAATGCGTATAAGGTAGATCTTCCTGGTAATTACAACGTATCAGCTACTTTTAATGTGAAAGACTTGACTCCATACTTGGATGACGATGACGATTCTGATTTGAGGACAAATCATTTTCAACCCGGGGCTGATGATGTGCATCATGGGAATTATAATCCATCTTGTAAGGCTAAAACTAATGTGCAAGAGGATTCAGATGGTCCAATGACAAGAGCGAGAGCGAAACAACTACAAAGGGCCTTGACGAGTCAAATTGGAATGATTGAAGCTGCGTCAGAGTTAAAAATTAGCAATCAGTTTGAAATTGGTTCAAGGATGTTTATTTGCCTACAATTGGAACTTGGAGATGAGAAAAGCCCTTAATTGTTCTTTTGATGCTGGGCTATTCGAATTTGGGTTGATATGCAAATAAGTGAAGGAATTGATGCTGTTTATGGTCAGAACAGCAAATGAATTTGAACCCGAATTTGAAGTCATCCATTGCATGTGAAAACAAGACTAATCAAGGTGGATTTCAAGTTCAGAACGTGTTCTTTCTAGATTGTCAAACCATGATTGTATTGGACTTTTGTGTAAGAAGATATGGTTGTTTTAAATTTGGTCTGTTTGTGTTAGAAAGGTCAAAAAACGTGTGCTAGTTAATTTGTCTAGGTTAGTTTGTCAAAGTCTGTTTTTTGGGCTTGACTTCTGCCATGTTGAATTATTCCTAACTTTGGAGGTATGTTCCAATTATAAATATAGTATCAGAATATGTAATAAACAACTTTTGGCCAAGATTTGAAACTTAATTCACAGAATTAAGAGTTGTTCTTCCAAATTGATTTTGTGAAGAACCCTACCTGACTTATCACTCTTCAATCACAAAGAGTGTGGCGTCGAAATCCTAGATTGATCTTTGTGGCGTCCAGATCGACTTATCAAAGTATCATTCTAGTCTATCCTCCATCTTATTTACCTTGAAATCACTATAATCCAGCCTAAACACCAAAAGAAAGACAACACAACCAGACCCATCCTTCATCCATTTTCGTCAGATTCATTGTTGCCGATTTTCGAATCATTCACGGCACATCAGTGTGGTTGTTTGATGGTTAGGATTAGTTATACAGCAGATCTGTTAACTAATCAACGTAACAAAAGATAAATATTCAGAGTATAAATTGACGTTTTATTTCCATGAGCAGTTTTGATTTTTGTAGGTGGACGTTTACTTATGACCAAGGTTTGTTTTCTTGATAGTTTTTTTATTTAGTTTGATTGTTTAATTCTGCTATATCCTAGATAACCTCAATCCCCCATAATTACATATCGTGTAGTATAAAAATTTAAACTAAACCTTCCTCATGGGATCGACCCCTTGCTTGCTATGTACAATCTTGTTTATTTAAGCTAGGGTAATTAATTAGTGCGACTGAGACATTACAACAAGTTGTTAGCTGTAAAAGTTCATCAAGCAACTATAAAAACACTTTTGACAAGAGTTTTAAAGCAATGATAAGTATCCCTTCCAAGTTTTGGTAGTCTTTTTGGTGCCCCTAAACAATTTCAAGCGAGTCATCTAGCATAGTTAAGATCACCAGATCAAAACACAGTAACCGGAGACTATGTGGAAGTTTGATTCCATCTACTCCAGTGATGTGAACCTCATGATCACGTGGTCACACAATCCACATGCAAAGACACCAATTCCCAGAAAGCCAAGTAAATCAGGTTTGATAAGAGTGTGATACAAATATAACTTGATGCGAACCTCGTGATCACATGGTCACGCAACCTACACGCAAAGACACCAATTCTCGGAAAGCCAAGTAAATCTGGTTTGATAGGAGTGTGACACAAAGATAACTTGTACCTAACCACCAGCACTATTGGAAACGGAGACCCCCACCCAACAAATATTGATTCGCGAACGAGAAGTATAAGGATGACACCATGAAGACAATTGTTCTTTGATAAGTCATTTTTCAGTTCTTTAGAGAACCATGAAAGGGAGATTATCTCTCCAACACACACACACACACACACACACAAGTGCGACAAATAAGACATTTTATTAATCTGAATTATCTAACCTTACATGTCTGATTATGCCCTTATTTATAGTGACTCCAAACTAAAATAAACCCTAATGGACCCCTTATGTGGACTTATATGATGCCCACTTACAATTAAACCCAAATAATATAAATAAACCCTAAACTAAGAAGAAAATAATAATAACAATAATAAATACGAATTTAATATCCTAAATATGATAGGATCAGATTTGTTGCCCTTTAGAAGTCTCATATAAGCTAGGAGAATCAAATCTGAAGGTAGAATTAATTCTGAAATCTTCTTTCCTTTTTGTAGCTAGGATGAATATGGAATCCTTATAAGAAAAGGATTCTGAAATATTTATAAATCCTTACCACACGAAACTATGTTGCAGCCCATTAAAGATCTTTGAAGAATTAGGAGATTCCAAAATAAGCTGCCACATCCTTTTAGGAAAAGAATCCTAGCCAAATAGGAAGTAAATAACAAAATTCATACAGTCTCTGTTGACCCGTATTGCGATGCCTTCTCGAACTCTGATTGATCTAAAATTTTAACTCAAGGTAGGAAAACATGTCAGGAGACTCCATGTGAACTTTCAGCTCAATCCAACGGTCGGATTGTGAATTATGATTGTTGCTGTAAAAGTGGATAGTTGCACATTTTACAGCAAAATCCGAATTTGACCTTGCCTAGATTGTATCATTCCCTCTCTCTTCAAGATGATTCCTCCTCGAATCACCAACAAGTTGAATGGAAAATTCCTTAGCCTCCTTTTGAAGCCTTTGGAGTTCTTTTCTTGCCAAAAATCGTCGCCCACAACTTTGGATGAAAGTTGCAGCCATTTTATTTTGTATATCATCACTGCAGCCTTTTTTCTCGTCTCTTTCTGAAGCTTGCTGGGCATTGATTGCTGTCGTTAACACATCAAGTTCTTGTTTCATCTCCTCTAGAATACGGGATAGACTCTTGGATTCTTTTTTTAGAACACTAATCTCTTTATTTCTCTCCCTTTGATACCACCTCTCCTTTTGAATCTGCCTTTTCTTTTGCCATAGCACCTTATCAAAATACATGAAATCCCTTCGGTTTATAGGTTGCCGAAAACCTTCCCGATAGCCTATGGTCTCATCCTTAAAACCACCATAAGCAATATCATCAATGTCCTCCTCAAAATCCTCATAATCAGCCCACCTTGGCCTTTCGGCCCCACTGCCATTGTTTGATTTCGGTTTAGCCCCAAACTTTCTCACGTCTTGGGTACATGTCCCAGCCACGTTTCCATGTTTTCCCACCTTCTCAAGTCTGTCACACACGTTCCCCATCACGGAATTCATTCTTTCCATCATCTTCGTCATGGCTTGCATTTGGAATTTAAGTTCTACATTGGGAGGGGGTGGTGTTTTGTTCTGATCTGACATGATAGTACCTGCAAGAATTGGTTAGTGGTAAAAAAAATCCTCACATCGCTCGTGTTTCGCTCAAACACTCTTAATATCCTCACACGCTCACACCTCTCGTCTCACCTTTTTGCGGTTCTTGCGCAACTGAAACCAACACAAAATAGAACCAACTTGGCAGCGCAATCCAAATATATATATATATATATATATACACCAATAAAAACCAGAAAACAAGCAAAATAAAACTGCGATGAATCTCGCGAGTAGCGTGCGAATCTATCCGAAATATAAACGAAACTGAAGACTCGAATAAAAATAGAAACGAAATATGAAAAACGATGAAACAACACCCAAATATGTTGGATATGATGAAAATAAACTGCAAGAATCGAAAACAACAGAAAGAAACCGAATTTTAATAGTTGACGCAAAACAGACTCGTTTACGACGAGTTAAGTCGGAATCTGGAACCTTAAGTAAATAATGTCCAATTGATCTAAAATTTTAGATGTTGTGCTATATCACCCAAAACAACAGAATATAAAGTTTGAGCAATTTATGATAAGGTTTGATACACTGACGCAAAAACGTTATGAATGAGACCTGATTAGACCCGAAATTGAAACCCAAAGAAAACGATATGAAATTAACCCCAAACTTAATATGTGATGTGATTAGGAACCCAGTAATAAGAGTATCAAATTTGAGCTAATTCCTAGTTGATTTAGTCCAATTTTCCCTTGTTTAGTTTTCTGCGGTAGAAACCAATAAACGTCTCTTTGAACGATTTTTTTTCTTTGTTCTTTTCTTTTTTTTATGCTACTGATATATTATTTTAGACAGTAACCAAACAAAATAACTAATTTTTTTCTTTTGATATGCTGCAAAATCAAGGAGAAGAAGAAATTGGACACTAAGTAATTTTTAAGGAAATAACAAGAACAAAAAATTCAAAAGGATATAACCTGATCAATGGAGCCAAGCTCTGATACCAAATGATACGAACCTCGTGATCACATGGTCACCCAACCCACACGCAAAGACACCAATTCCCAAACAGCCAAGTAAATCAGGTTTGATAGAAGTGTGACACAAAGATAACTTATACCTAGGCACCAACACTATTAGAAACGGTAAACCCTCACCCAACAAATATTAATTCACGAATGAGAAGTATTAGGATGAAGCCACGAAGCCAGTTGTTCTTCGAAAAATCGTTTTCAGTTCTTTAGAGAACCATGGAAGGGAGATTATCTCACCAACACACACACACACACACACAAAGTGCAGCAAACAAGAAGTTTTATTAATCTGAATTGTCTAACTTACATGTCTGGTTATGCCTTTATTTATAGTGACTCCAAACTAAAAATAAACCCTAATGGACCCCTTATGTAGACTTATATGATGATGCCCACTTACAATTAAACCCAAATAATATAAATAAACCCTAAACTAAGAAGAAAATAATAAAAATCCAAAAATTACTATCCTAAATATGCTAGAATTAGATTTGTTACCATTAAGAAGTCCCAAATAGACTAGGCAACACCATCATGAGCCACCATCAGCGTCAGTGACCAGTGACCTTCATTCCATGTGACTTTCTTCTGCTTTCTTTAAGCTTTTGTTGCCTGCTTTACTTGTTGTATAATGTTAATTCATGTTCTGCAGCAAGTAACAATTAATTAACCTGGCTACTATGTTTAGCCCAGTAATCAGGTAGTTTGTTCTAGGCAGACCTCTAACCCGGCCTATATGGTTGGGCCGGGTCCAGCCCTCCCCTATAAAAAAGAGTTTTGTTAGGCCTTCGGTCGGCCCAACTCGCTGGGCCAAGTTTGGGTTTCAGGCCCAATCAACTTAGCCCCTAGGCTAAAGGTGTGTTTGACAAACACACTCTTGTGTCTTTCCTTTAGTTTTAAACCTGGAAAGGTCTTAAGATCTGGCCAAATAGGCCCTTAAAAAACCTCAAACAATTTCAAAACAAATCATGGACCATTTTAAATTTATTTGTGGTACTTAACATGTTTTCCTTAATTGTTTCACTTCATATCGGGGTTGTGGACTTATATTGTAAAGATACTGACCCGATATCAAAGTACCTGCTTTTCGCTGAAATTTCAAGAGATTCCAAAAAGTTCTCTAAAACTTTTCTCATTTCAAAAAAATACAAAAATATGTTTTATGGGTATGCATATGGCTAGGTCTCTCAAAAATATAAAAAATCATATCATATTTCCACGCAAAAATTCAAAAAAATACGTATTTGCATGTATTTTTGGATTTAGTAACCAGTTTAGTAAAACCATGAGAACAGCGTCTATATTTCAAAAATACCAAAAACTTATTTTATTTTTTATTAGTATCTGGGATTATGAACTTATACGTGAGATATATTTTCGATATTAAATAAAAAAGATAGTTTCTTTTGTTTTATATTGGCATTAGACGGTTTTTAACCTGATAAGATAAGTATCTCTTAATGGGGAAGACTTTTCTTAAACCTTAGACAGTCCAATGATTAGAAAACACAACAATACTTTAGTTTATATCAGACAAATAAATAATGCATCTTGCCTCAGGTAAGACGTATTAGGGGTTCTAATACCTTCTCTTTATGCAACTAGTCCCCTTACTCGAACTCTAAGATTAATTAGGGTTACTAGTGACCAAAATACTAGGTAGCGACTCTCATTTCCTTTTTTTACTGATAAAGGACAATAATTACTTGTCCTTTCCATTCCCGACCATTCCTGATCTAAGAGGATGATCTCCACGATACCGCACATGTGCTATAGAATGGAGACTCCACTTGGAACTGCTCATGGACTAAGCTTTGTTTTTGTCTGATTATTGAGTTTTTGTGTTCGGTTTGTGTGTTTGTTGTTTACATTCATTTCTTTTTGTTATTTGCTTATATTGTACATATTGCTCATGCATTGTATAATAATGCCTTATGCATCTATTTTAATTTTTGAAAGCACACACATGATTCTAAGTTAGGTGGAGGATTAATAGTTTGCCCTATGACTATGAGCCAAGGTTTAGATTCGTGAAACACCCAACTCATGTATGGGTTGGTAATGGTGAGCATATGTGCCTTCATCATTTCTCGCAATGCCCCTATACTGTCTTTACGAAGATCATCACTGGGCAGATATGAGACTCTTTTGAGACTAGGTAGAAAACTTGAGCTCACTTAATGAATAAAACCTGTCTTGAGGTTGTATGTGCTACCTTCATTTTGCATTATGGCAAACCCTTCTTAAAGCATCTTGAACTCATGACTTGCGGGTGACATAATAGTCGTCACTCAGGAAATTATTGTTGTAGAGTTTGGGCAAGAATTGTGCGATCATGTGTCACCCCTTGAAAGACGAGTTAATCATATAAAAACATACTCATACATTTAACATGCATGCTCCCAAGTTGAAATGTAGGTCCCCCACCTAAGGTTTACTATACCTGACTACGAGAAAAGATGGAACATGAAGAAAAGGCTCATTATCAAAAGGAAATTGAGAGCATCAAGTGTGACATAGCTAGACTCACAAATCTGCTCGAACAAGTGCTGAGTTTCAAGAATGGAACGGGAACGTCTGTACAACCTCTCATGGAAGCTTCGTCAGCCCACGTCCCTCACACATCTCAGAAATTAGGGGCAGACTCCGAAACTGGGTAGCATTTTATCCTTTTTCCCCTCATCTATCTAACTCAAGCTCAAATCACAGTGGATCTAACAGCGGAAGGACCTTTTGACAATAGGTCTCTTGGTCCCATAAACCATGATAAATGAGTTGCTCTTGAATTGAGAGCAGTTAAAGGAAATAATCTGACTGACCTTATATTAGCAGTTGAAGTTTGTTTGGTTCTAAACATTGTGGTGCCAAAGGAGTTTAGAGCACTGGACTTTGTCAAGTATACTAGACTAGAATGCCCAAATACCCACCTCCGGTTATACTACAACAAGATGGCTCAAATGATCTATAAAAATGTTGATATATTTTTTCTAAGATAGTCTCACCGGATCCACTTTGAGCTAGTACATGAGACTAGACAAACCAGAATCAAAAAATGGAAAGACCTGATGGATGCCTTCTTGAAGAAGTATAAATTCAATATGGAAAGTGCTCCTAACAGAACTAGCCTGATGGCCATAAAGAAGGGAAATCAAGAGTCTGTGAAGGCATATACGCAAAGATGATGAAATAAGGCAACACATTGATAGAGACAGAAATGGTGATGTTGTTTGCCAACACCTTCCATTCCCTTATTATGAGCATTTGATGAGAAGCTCAACTCAACATGTCCATGAAGCTGTAGGATTGCCGAAAGAATTGAACAAGCTATCAAGATGGGAAAGATTAAAGGTCCTAGCATGGATTCCATAACAATGAAGAGAGATGAATCAGAAGATGGCTCCCAGGTGAGAAACCTTAGTTATGTGGTCCAACCAGGCTCGCTGTAGCATCAACTACTCAAATGTCTTTGTCAAAGATTGACATTCCTCTGTCATTCGAGTTTATCTACTAGCATCTATTAGACTCGAGACTTATTGCCCCGATGATTAGTACTTAAAAGTGCATTTTTATCAAGGTTTTATATCATCATTTTGCACTTCCAGTATCAATAACTCCTTAACTAAAGCATGTTTTATAACAACAAGTCTGATACTATAAGATACCTTTAATTTATGGTAAATGTTCATCTTAAATGCAGGCCTATCACATAAATCAAAAGATTGTTTGATGAGTTGAACTACTGAAATTGAGAAGACAAAGAGAGGGTTAAGCTTAGAAAAGAGATGCTGGTTCAGTCCAAGTTGGAACACTGTTTAGTATTGGGTCATATCTGGAGTTGTAGATCTTTGATTTCAATTTGGTTTATATGGCTAGAAAGCTAAGACATAGGCCTAAAACATTCATGAGGAGTGCAAGAATCAATTATGTTGTTTGGAAGTCTAAATCTTAGCAACAACGGAGAAGTCAGAATCTGTCCTGCAGCCCAGACATTGTTCAATGTTCAGCCCATATCTTGAGTTCTAGAAGTCCAAATGCACTGATTCTTTTTTTTTTTGGAAAGCTGACAATTTCCTAGAACTTTCATGATAAAAATCTGGTCAAATTCTGATGTTATCAATGATATTTTGTTCAGACAAGAAGATAAGGATTGTCACCAAGTCAAGATGTGGCCATCCACTCAACAATTAGTCATCAAATCAGTAGTTCCAAATTTTGGCCTATAAAAGGAGGCATTTTCCATGTATTTAGGCATCTTGTTTTCCAGATCAAGATCATGTTCTTTCTCTCTCTTTATATTTTTGTAATGCTTAAGTTCTGTTTATATTAATATCTTGTTTATGCTTTTCATTTCCTTTCCTTTACTTAGTTAACTTATATTAATATTTATGTTCTTATCTTGTTTATTTATGTTTCTCTTCTTCATTATGTTTAGCTAAGTTTATTATGTCAAGGTGAAAAGGTTACACTAATGGTGTAAGAATAAGTATAGTATAAACTCAACATGGACTTTAATGTTTGATACTAACATGTTTTGTATTTGTTATCTTATTCACTCTTAATACTTTGCTTGTTAAATGGTTAATCTAGATTTATGTTGTATAACCTTGGTACAACAAATACTTGGCACTTTCATAGCCCAAACCGTATGGTATAACCGACACCTGTGCTATGAAAGGAACTTGATTTGTTGTTAACATAAGCTATAATCATGAATTCCTGACAACATTTACAAGTATTAGCATTATTCGAATAAGATAACTAATGTAATCATGTTAACAATTTATAATCTGATTGGAACCTCCTTTGTGTGTGGTTTCCAGTTGAGTAATAAGAGTTTATACTATACTTATTTGAAATACCATTAGTGGATCCTCTGACCTTGACAATTGTTTTTATCGTTGTTTAATCCTTATATCAATATCACATCTTAAAGCTCTTTTCAACTTATTATTATTATTATTATTTATAATTTATATAGTTAACCTCCTTGTGGTTCGACCCCGGTCTTGCCGACTCTGTAAAATCTTGTGGTCGTGTCACCCGACTCTGTAAAATCTCATGCAACCACCGTTTTCTAAGTGGTACAATCCAAACAAGAGATGTGAATATCAAGGTGGGGTCCTAGGGCATTCAATAGAAGAACTACAAAAATTTAAGTATCAAATTCGGAAGTTGGTAAGCAATGGACGAATTGAGTTTGTGAAGAAAGGTGGTACCTACCATATAGTCACCCTTATCTTCAGCAATGACCAGTAGCTTGTAAAATGCTAAAAAGGCATAGATAATATGCAATTACTTAAAGAATGAGCATTGTATTTTGCTTCAATATGTTTTCATATATCGTGAGTGCATCACATATTTGCAATGAATTGTACTTTGTTCTTTGTCTTATTATTGTCTTAAAATGAAAAGATGTTTCTTTCAAATGGTATTTTGACAAAATATTTTGATCAAACTCCAACATGAGAAATTAAAGCTAATCAATCTTGAAAGATTAAAAACGTTTTAATTGTAGAAATGACTCGATGTTTGTTAAAATATCATGATAAACAATGTGGGGTGACTAAACTAATTTTGAACTCACACATGAAATTGAGTCCCACATCATGTAGTTAAGTTTTAGCAGTATGCATAATGACATGTAGTGGATTCGGTAGTTATGAACTCGTGAATCATGATTACTTGCAAGTCCAAATCATTACAATTTATTCACAATTCTTGATATATAAATATATATATATATCCCTTGCAATCCCATCCATTTTGATCCTCATAGAATATTTCTTTTTAAAAAAGAAACCTTGACATGGATCATACCCCACATTGAGGACAAATTAGGGATCTTCAAAAGACAATAGTATAATCAATGGTAAAAGGAATGTTAAAAATGAAAGTCTAACGATTGAGAAAGAGCTAAGGGTTCAAAAAGCCAGACTGAAGGGCATCCAAGAAAACTTTGAGGAAGGCTATGTGAAAGCCAAAAAGTGGAAATTGTCTGCACTTAAAAGGCAAGTTATAGTTAAAGGTAGAAAAACACCTATCAAGTCTAGGAGGGGCAATAAAGGTTTTTAATTGAGGATAGGCACAATAAATGCAAAACGTAGATACAAAAAAAAAATTAAGCTACAAACATGTCTTTTATTAATAAAGCCTCTTCTGTCTTCAAATGATTGGATTGTTTATCAATCAAAGAAAAAAGTTGGATTTGTCTTATGGCCTCTATTAAGAGAATTTAGATCCTTTAGGTTTAACTATAGCCTGCATTATGTGCTTTTAAAAGCCCTTTTTAATCAAGTACGCAATTAAATACCTCTTGATGATAAACAAAAGAATGAGCACATTCAGATCAATTGAGGGTATTGTTGCTCAAAAGACAACCTATGATTTAATGAACTTCAACATCAGTTGATAGTAACGCTGCACTTGAAAGACATCATCATATCTTCATCTTGGTTTACCCTCTGAAACATGGCTATGACTCTTAATATATGTTATCGCATAGGTGCATTTGAATGAATGTTAGAAGGATGCACACCACTAAGACCACCAAGACTGACTGTGGGACAATTTGCTTTGAAGCTCATTGATTCAAGGTGCATTTCACCAATAAGAGTATGGGTGATAAAAGGAACATCATTGATGATGACAATGCATTTCTTTTCACGATCTGATTAGACGAGCTGAGAGGAATTCATTGAGAAGAACACTAGGTATATAACAATGAGGCTTTACTGCAAGTTATGATATGCATGCCTAGACGACTTGATGGTTCTATCGTGGGGCGACATCGAAATGGTGTGCTTTAAGAGCCTTCAAAGAGGTAGGTTGTTTGGAAAGGAAAGGATTTTTAGTATAATCATAATGTTATGATTATAAAGTTCATGAATTGCCACTAGTATTATGGTTACTAGGAAACCTATGTGAAAGTCTGAGTAATGCATTGCATTGTTATTTGATTGTTTGTTTAGGTCAAGTTTTTATTCACTGGTCATTTTCTAATGTCTAAGGTGGTTCTCTCTTCACAAGGGAATCTGTATATCATTGAGTGAAATCCTAACCGTTCTAAAGTCCAAATTTTAGCATTGCATTTATTTTTCACTTTGTATTTTTAATACTTAAGAGTGTACTATGTAGTTTTTACACCCCTAAATATTAAAGTCTACATCTAAACCCTAATATAAAATGAACAAAATGATTAGTGAAGAGTTTTAGACATTTTGACTAAATTCTAACCAATAATCATAAACTAGTTATAATATCCTCTCTTTTTTTGCATTTTTAAAACATGAGAAAATTGTAATTTTTTGTTTTTTATGAAAACATGGTTGGAAAACTTTTAGGATCTGGTTGTATGCATGAAAACAAAATATATTTTTTCTTTTGAAACGTGAAATTAATTTAAAAATTTTGAGATTTTTTTTAATTTTTTAATTTTTTTAAGAAACCTTTTGGAGAAAACCAGATATTTCGAAACATGCGAAATTATTATGACCCTAGGAATTGGTAGAGAAACATGCGAGAAAATCATAAATATTTCGAAATGACCCTAGGAATTTTTTTCATTTTTTTAATATATTATTATTATTATTATTATAGGGCAGGACTCGGCCCAACCATTCGGGCTAGGTCGACACGGGTCAAGTCCGATCTTCTTTGTTTTTTTTCTCGATGGGCTGGGCTTGGCCCAACCATTTGGTTTTGGCCAAATTAGGTCGGGCCCACCTGAAGAGTTAATTATTTTGCAGAACATGAATCACTATTCACGTTTTGCATGCCACAAAAAAGGATGTAGGTCGCAAGGGCGAAGAGAGGGATGGAAGGAGGAGAAGCTCACCTGACACAAAAGTTTCAGCTGTGATTAGGAGGTTTAGAGGGGGTTGATTGTTTGCCAACTTTCAACTCAAATTTCTCCTCCTTCAGGCCATGAAATTCACCCTTATTTATAGGGGGTGGAAGAGGGTCACTTTGTCTCATATGGTGTCAAATATTGGCCCTTGAATCGACCCATAAGTATACCAACCTTTGGTTTAAAATGGCTATCATGGGCTGTCAAATTTGTTGCAGGAAAAGAGTTGGTTGGGTTTGGCCACTTTAAAGCGGTGCCACAACCATTATGGTGTCAAATGGCCAGAACATACCACACTAGGGTGTAGTCAAATGTTAGGTGATCATTTACGTGTAATTTTTGTCCAATTTGGTGGCTAGAGGAAGCATTAAACGCCTTGGAAATGAGGCTACTTGAGCAGCTTTTTGATGAAAAGCTGAAAAAGAAGATAAATAGTCAACCCCAAAACGATGTTATTTTGGTAAAGTTCATTTTAGTCCTTCGATTTCTGATTTCTCTCAATTACACTCATGATTTGCTTCAAACTTTAAGTTTTGTTTAATTTTGCCCCTAACAAACTTCAATTTCAGCCCTGAATTTCAGTGTCTTTTTTTTATTTCGGTCCTTGGTTTTGGTTTTTTTCAATTTAACCTTTCTCAACCCAAATTAGGCTCCCAAACTTAATTTTCACCAATTATGCCCCTAATAAAATTAATTTGACCCATTTAAAGTATCATTAAGTTCTTGCACCAAATGAAATCCTTCAATTGGATCCAAATTAATTTTTAAATATAATTATTAAACTTTAAATTTGCCGATGATTAAATCAAATTGACCTATGAAAAATCTAATTATATCTCTAGGCTTAATTGTTATGCAAATTCGTCCAATAATCATGTAAGACCTTGAATTTGCATGGTCTCTCTAGTTTTGGGTAAAATGGGGTACAATTAGGCTTCCAATTCCATCCAAAATTGCAACTTGATTTTTTTCTACATGTGAAATCCTCTCATCTTGCTTTTGCCAAAATGCTAGTCTTTATTTTATTTTGGGAAAAAAAGATGAATTTGGAGAATAACCAAGAAATGGGTTGTGACAGTTACCTCCTCTGTAAAATGCTTACGATAGATAGTCTAATAAGATATTTTAGATAATAAGCTTTGTAAAGAAGAAAAAAGAATGAGAGATAATAGACTCACCAAAAGGAGTTAATGTCAACGATCCTGACAACCCCTCAAACCCTGAATTCCACCGAAAGGGAAACTGTTAATCAGTTAGCTATTAAGGCTAGAGACTCTCTAGAGAAAAAGAAAAAGGGTTCAAAAGCCTCTTCAAAGAAGAATAAGAAATCTGGCTCCTCTCCAGGAGGCACGTCAAGGTAATCTTTGTGTTGCTGTTTGCACTCCTCTCTATTTTCCTATGATTATTGGATGTTGGAATATTAGAGGTTTGAATGATCCTATAAAGCATTCAGAATTGCGTCGGCTCATCCATCAAGAGAGGATAGCTCTTTTTGGTCTGGTTGAAACTCGAGTTATAGACAAGAATAAAGATAATGTTTCTCAACTTCTTCTGCGTTCTTGGTCCTTCTTGTATAATTATGATTTCTCTTATCGTGGGCGTATTTGGGTTTGTTGGAATGCTGATACGGTGAAGGTGGATGTTTTTGGAATGTCAGACCAGGCTATTCATGTTTCTGTCACTATATTAGCTACCAATATCAGTTTCAATACTTCAATTATTTATGGAGACAATAATGCTTCCTTACGTGAGGCATTCTGGTCTGATATAGTGAGTCGTAGTGATGGATGGGAGTCAACCCCGTGGATTCTTATGGGTGACTTTAATGCTATCCGCAACCAGTCGGACAGGTTAGGAGGGTCTACTACGTGGGCTGGTACTATGGACAGATTGGATACATGTATTCGAGAAGCGAAAGTAGATGATCTTCGGTATTCAGGTATGCATTATACTTGGTCGAACCAATGTCCTGAGAATCTGATTATGCGGAAACTAGATAGAGTGCTTGTCAATGAGAAGTGGAATCTAAACTTCCCATTATCAGAAGCGAGATTTTTACCTTCGGGTATGTCAGACCATTCTCCTATGGTGGTAAAGGTTATTGGCAATGATCAGAACATAAAGAAACGAAAAACAAAATGGATAAGGCTCAACAGGCTCTGCATACAGCGCATGAGAATCAAATTTTGTGCATGCGAGAAAGGGATGCTGTTCATAAATACGCTTCTACCGTCAGGGCTGAAGAGAGTTTTTTCAAACAGAAGGCAAGGATACAATGGCTTAGCTTGAGGGATCAGAATACTAGCTACTTTCACAAATCAGTAAATGGAAGACAGAATAGAAATAAGCTTCTATCACTTACAAGGGAGGATGGAGAGGTTGTCGAAGGACACGAGGCAGTCAAATCAGAAGTAATTGCATACTTCCATCGTGTGTTAGGAGTGGATCAGATGCCTAGGGTTCTGAACGAGAAAGTGATTGAATCGGCAATTAACTTGAAACTGTCTTCAACGCAACAGCATGTACTCGCACAAGATGTAACAAAGGAGGAGATTAAGCATGCTATGTTTAGTTTGAAGAACAACAAAACCCCTGGTCCGGATGGCTTTAACGCAGGTTTCTTCAAAAGAATGTGGCACATAGTTGGGGAAGATGTAATCAACGCTGTTAGATCCTTCTTTCAGACTCGTAGAATGCTTAAAGAAATGAATGCTACATCCATTTCCCTTATTCCTAAAGTTGCTAATCCTACAAGGTTGACAGATTTTCGTCCTATATCTTGCTGCAATACAGTGTACAAATGCATCGCTAAGATTCTAGCTGGGAGAATCAAAGTTGTTTTGCCATCCTTAGTTGGTCCATATCAGACTGCTTTTATCTCAGGACGGAGAATCAGTGATAACATTGTTTTGTCTCAGGAACTAATGAAAGGCTATCATAAATCTACGGGACCTGCTCGTTGTGCTATAAAAGTTGATCTGATGAAGGCTTATGACTCGGTGCGGTGGGATTTCGTTGACGCTATGTTAAAAAAATGGGATTCCCTAGAACAATCATTGATTGGATCATGGTTTGTGTTACATCATGTCAATTCTCTATCAACGTCAATGGTGAGCTTGCAGGTTACTTTCAAGGGGGAAGAGGGCTGAGAGAAGGGGATCCATTGTCCCCATATTTGTTTGTCCTATGTATGAAAATCCTTTCGGGGCTATTCTGCAAGATGAGTGCCAACCAAGAATTCAAGTTCCACTGGAGATGCAAGAAGGACAAAATTTCTCATCTTTGTTTTGCTGATGACTTGATGATTTTTAGCAACGGCGATGTAAACTCAATTCGTATGATCAGAACTGTATCCAAATCCAAACAAAAGTGACATCTTCTTGAGCGGTGTGTTAAATGCTGAGAGGGAACAAATTATTCATATTCTTGGGTTTAGAGAGGGGGAGCTCCCTATGAAATATTTGGGAGTACCTCTTCTCTCGTCCAGACTAAAGGTTATTTATTGTAAGGGCCTCGTGGATCGAATCACCTCTAAAGTTCGACATTGGACTTGTAGAACACTCTCGTATGCAGGACGGGTACAACTGATTAATTCAGTCTTATTTTCCATACAGGTCTATTGGGCATCTCTCTTTCTCTTACCTGGGCAAGTAATTAAAAATGTGGAGCAAATTATGAAATCCTTTCTTTGGTCAGGTTCAGATATGAGAACTACTGGGGCTAAAGTGGCTTGGGATCAGGTATGTCTTCCAAAAAAGGAGGGGGGGCTAGGAATAAAAAGGATAACAGAATGGAACAAGATTGCTTTGTTGAAACACATTTGGAACCTGTGCAATGACTCAGATGGCTCAATATGGTCTACTTGGATCAGATCCAATCTGTTGCGAGGTAGGAATTTCTGGACAATCAAGACGCCACAGAATTGCTCTTGGGCTTGGGGAAAGATTCTAAAGCTCAGATCCTTAGCATGGCCGAAGATGAAGTACATCATAGGAGATGGAATGACAACCTCTCTATGGTTTGATAATTGGCATCCTCACAACCCACTCGCGGATTCTTATGAGGAAAGATTCATCTATGATTCAGGTATGGCCAAGAATGCGAAGGTGAATGTGTTAATTCAGAACTCAGAATGGAAAACTCCTACCACCCAAGCTATTGGCTGGCACCCCATTATAGAAGCTATTCCTTCCAATTCTAATCCTAAGATGGGGCAAAAGGATGAGATAGTTTGGTTGGATTCGCCAAATCACAGATTCTCGGTCAAAGTAGCTTGGGAACAACTAAGACGTCATCGTCAGATGGTTGAATGGCATGACATTGTGTGGTTCAAGAATGCTGTTCCAAGACATTCATTTCTTCTATGGATGGCTGTCCAACAGAAACTCACAACTCAAGATAAACTTCATCGGTTTGGTATACATGGTCCCAATAGATGCACTCTGTCTCCGCAACAATGAGGATCACAACCACTTGTTCTTTGAATGCTCCTATACTAAAGCGATCTGGTGGGATGTTTGTGACAGATGCGACATTCCAAGAATGACAAAAGGCTGGGATGAATGGATTCGATGGGCCACTGTCTCTTGGCATGGCAAGAGTTTCGTCAATTTTTCTTGTAAACTGAGTTTTGCAGCTACAGTGTATCATGTATGACAAGAATGGAATGCAAGGATCTTTGCTGGACTGTCTAGAACTTCAAATTTGGTCTTTAATCAAATCGAATGCATCATTCGTGATATGCTTGATTTGATGCGGAATGTCGTACCAACAAATGAAAACAAAAGGATCCAACGAGCTTGGAGGGTGAATACCATAGATTCTTAATTTGTTAGTTAGCTGGTTGTATTGGTTTCCCTAATGAATCTAGTGAGGTTTCAGTTTTATGGTCGGTGGCTAGACTGTAACCATCTGTTGTTTTATGTTTCTGTTATCATTGTAAATCTGGGGTATCTTATAATGTTTGTATCTTCTTCTTTTAATACATACGTCAACTTACCAAAAAAAAAGATAATAGACTCACCAAATCAAGAAATGGTCACTCCTTCTAAAAGTGTTTGAAGTGAAGGCTCAAAAGCGCAATTAGAGGAAAAGGAGATAAAGGCTAGAAAGCGCATTATCCAAAGGACGAGGGCTAGAATGCGCACTCGAAGGAAAAGGAGATTGGGTTTGTAAAGAAAAAGATGATCTTTGAAAAACTGAAAGACACTTTTTTTGAAGTAGTATAGTTATACCAGGAAACCTGCCTATTAGTAAAATTCAAAAAAATGAAATGGTTAAAGTATCATGGGTGACCTGCCTAGATGAAGAATACAAAGGTTTTTTCAAAGTGGTCTCATTGTAATTGGGTGACCTACCCAAATAAAAAATACAAAAGTTTATCCAAACTTGATGCGAACCTCATAATCTGGTCACGCAACTCACAATCAAGATTGAGATATGATCTTGAAAAGTCAAAATAGGTCTAATAAGAGTGTGACACATAGAAACCTTCCCTAAGGCACCAACCCTATTGGAATGAAGTAGAATGATGCCATAAAACCAGTTAATCTTCTATAAGTCAAATTTTGTTTGTTACATGAGTTTAAATAGTTCTTGAAAAATTAACCCTAATGGATCTACTATAGTGAATTGATTTGACCCACTTACAAAACTGATCAAAAAACCTTAAACAAAAAAACCCTTAACTTGATCCAAACAAGCCTTGGATCCTAGCTAATTCAGTCCAAACAAGCATTGGGTTGTATTTAACAAAATAAAATAAAGCTCATAATATTAAATCCATGTTCTGCCATGAGAAGAAAAGAAGGAAATAAAATATTACATAACTGATTCAAGGCTTATTTATAGCCTTACATGCAGCCCATTAATCCCAGAAACGAAAGGAAAAGGTAGCGAACCACCCATGTTGTTTCCAAGTTGTTGTAGGATTCTTTTGTTTACTTTGTTCACACCTCATGGCCCAAATCAAGTTGGATTGGGCCCCTCTTGTACATGGATAAGATGTACCAGGGCATTCTCTTGATACTCTAATGAACCCTTCAAATATGACTTGGTTGAAACCTTCAAAACCAATGAATTTAATGTCTTTGTCTTGGACCGAGTCATTGGACCATTTGGAACATGTAATGAGTCCTTGCTGGTGTTTCTGAGCTGGTCCACATCATCCCCTCTCTCATAAAAAAGATTTGACCTCGAATCAAAATCTGTGTCAAACAAAGTAAGATAAACAACATTAAAGGCAACACTAACACCATACTCACCTAGAAGATCAAATTTATATGTGTTGTCATTGATCCTCTCTAAAACTTGAAATGGGCCATCACCACGAGGTTGTAATTTTGATTTCTTTTGGTTAGAAAATCGTTCCTTACGCATGTGCACCCAAACCCAATCACCTTGTTAGAAAACAACCTGTTTATGCCCCTTATTTGCTTTAGAAGCGTACAATCTGTTCTTTTTTTCTATTTACAGTTGAACTCCCTCATTGAGTTGTCTCACAATCTTTGCCTTCTTTCGACCATCTAAACATACCCTTTCATCAAAAGGTAAAGGAATTAAGATTATAGGAGTTAGTGGATTACACCCATAAACAATTTCAAAAGGAGAAAAGCTTGTGGTCAAATGCACAGTTCTTATAAGCAAACTCAACAAAAGGCAAACATTCTTCCTAACTTTTCAGATTCTTTCGAATAACAACACGCAAAAGTTGGGATAAAGTTCTATTCACTACCTCAGTTTGTCCATCTGTTTAGGATGACAAGTTGTCAAAAATAAGAGTTTAGTTCCTAATTTTCCCCACAAAGTCTTCCAAAAGTAGCTAAGTCCCCAAAGAACAAGTCTGCGATATGAGATGCATAATCTATTTTATGGCATGCAATAAATCTACCTTTCTTTGACCTAGGTAAACCTAAAATAAATCTAGAGTATAGTTCATGCGGTTGTACTCTAGATTTTGCCTTTCTACAAGCAATGCGTTGTTCACAGATTCATGGCACATCCCTTTTCATCTTTGGCCAATAAAATGCTCATGCAATGCATCCAAGATTTTTGAAACCCAAAGTGACCCATTAAACCACCCCCATGAGCTTCATGAAAAAGCAAGTCACGCAAAGAACTTCTTTGAACAAGTAACCATTTATAAAAAAAACTTACCTGATGCGAACCTTGTGATCACGTGGTCACGCAACTCACAATCAAGATTGAGATATGATCCCGGAAAGCCAAAATAAGTCTGATAGGAGATGCCACGAAGCTAGTTAATCTTCGATAAGTCAAATTCAATTCGTTCAAGAACTGAAGATTGCAAGAATCACTCTCACACGTTAAAACTGAAAAATTCAGAAGTAATAATCATCAAAAGCTGCCGAAATTTTGGTTACATGAGTTTAAATAGTTCTTGAAAAATTAACCTTAATGGACCCCTTATGTGGACTTATATGAGGTCCACTCAAAACTGACCCAAATCCTAAACTGAAAAGCTCATAACTTAATCCAAACAAGCCTTGGATCCTAACTGAAAACAAAATATCAATTAAGTCTAAACATGAAAGAAAATAATAAAAATAACAAACCTGCCATCAAAAACCACCAACCCTTCTTTTATTTTATAGCTAGGATGAATAATGAATTCTTATAAGAAAAGGATTCTGAAACATTAATGAATCCTTACCTCACTTGGAGATTATATTGCAGCTCATTAAAGATCTTGTACCAAGGCAAGTAAATCAGGTTTGATAGGAGTGTGACACAAAGATAACTTGTACCAAGGCACCAACACTATTGGAAACGAAAACCCCTACCCAACGAATATTGATCCGTGAACGAGAAGTATAAGGATGACACCACGAAGACAATTGTTATTCGATAAGTCATTTTTTCAGTTCTTTAGAGAACCGTGGAAGGGAGATTATCTCACCAACACACACACACACACACACACAAAGTGCGGCAAACAAGAAGTTTTATTAATTTGAATTGTCTGAACATGTCTGGTTATGCCCTTATTTATAGTGACTCCAAACTAAAATAAACCCTAATGGACCCTTTATGTGGACTTATATGATGCCCACTTACAATTAAACCCAAATAATATAAATAAGCCCTAAACTAAGAAGAAAATAAAAATAACAATAATAAATCTGAATTTAATATCCTAAATATAATAGGATCAGATTTGTTGCCCTTTAGAAGTCCCAAATAGACTAGGAAATCTGATCTGAAGGTAGAATTTATTCTGAAGTCTTCTTTCCTTTTTGTAGTTAGGATGAATAAGGCATCCTTGTAAGAAAAGGATTCTGAAATAATTATGAATCCTTGCCACACTTGGAAACTATGTTGCAGCCCATTAAAGATCTTTGTAGAATTAGTAGATTTCCAAAATAAGCTGCCACATCATTTTAGGAAAAGAATCCTAGCCAAATAGGAAGTCTACAAGTCAAAAGGAAGTAAATAACAAAATTCGTACAGCCTCTGTTGACTCGTATTGAGATGCCTTCCCGAACTCCGATTGATCTGAAATTTAAACCCAAGGTAGGAAAACATGTCAGAGATTCCACGTAAAATTGCAGCCCGATCCAATGATTGGATTGAGAATTATGACTGTTGCCATAAAACTGGATAGATGCACTTTTTAGATGAGTTGATGATGAAGGGGTACATTCGTGAGAGTATGTGTCCTTGTGATGTGCCAATGTTACTTGTGCCTAAAAAGGATGGAACATGGAGGATATGGTTGATTGTCGTTTCGTCAATAACATAACGGTAAAGTATCGACTTCCTATTCCTAGGCTTGATGACATGCTAGATGAGTTACATGGATCATGTATTTTCTCTAAGATTGACCTAAAAAGTGGGTACCATCAGATTAGGATGAAAGATGGTGATGAGTGGAAAACTGCATTTAAGACTAAGCATGGTTTGTATGAATGGTTAGTCATGCTGTTTGGACTTATAAATGCGCCTAACACGTTTATACGTTTAATGAATCATGTATTGCGTGCGTTTAATGAATAGGTAAGTTTGTTGTTGTGTATTTTGATGACATTTTGATCTATAGCAAGAACTTAAATGAGCATCTTGATCATTGCGTAATGTACTTAGTGTGTTGCGTAGTGAGCAATTATATGCTAATCTTAAGAAGTGCACCTTATGTATGGAAAAAATTGTGTTTCTTGGCTATGTCGTAACTGCGCAGGGTATCGAGATGGACAAGGAGAAAGTTAAGGCCATCCGGGATTGACCTCCACCAAAATCGGTAAGTGAGGTAAGGAGTTTTCATGGACTTGCTAGTTTTTATAGAAGGTTTATGAAGGATTTTAGTACTATTGTTGCACCTTTAACTGAAATTATGAAAAAGTTTGTTGGATTCAAATGGAATGATGAACAGATAAGGCTTTTAATTTGTTGAAAGATAAACTTTGTTCGGCGCCTGTTTTAGCTTTGCCAGACTTTACGAGAGCTTTTGAAGTTGAATGTGATGCGTCAGGTATTGGTATAGGAGCTGTGTTAATGCAGGATAAGAGGCCCATTGCGTATTTCAGCAAAAAACTTAATGGGGCAGCTTTGAATTACCCTACATATGACAAGGAGCTCTATGCCTTGGTAAGAACTCTAGAGACGTGGCAGCATTACCTGTGGCCTAAGGAGTTTGTGATACATTCTGATCATGAAGCACTTGAAAGTGGTAAGTTGAGTAGGAGACATGCCAAATGGGTGGAATTTATTGAAACCTTTCCGTATGTGATCAAGTATAAGCAAGGAAAAGAAAACATTGTGGCTGATGCACTTTCGCGCAGGTATGTTCTTTTTATCTACTTTGGATGCTAGATTTCTAGGATTTGAACACATAAAAGAATTGTACAAGGATGATAGTGATTTTGCTAATGTTTACAATACTTGTGAAACTTCAGCTTTTGGAAAGTTTTATAGACTTGATGGATATTTGTTTAAAGAGAGTTGATTGTGTGTTCCATTAAGTTCTATGCGTGAATTGCTTGTACGTGAAGCACATGGGGGCGGGTTGATGGGGCATTTTGGTGTTGTTAAGACTTTGGATACGTTGCATGAGCATTTTTATTGGCCTAAAATGAAAAAAGATGTGCAACACATGTGATAAATGCATAACTTGTAGGAAGGCAAAGTCTAGGACTCAACCACATGGCTTGTATACCCCTTTGCCTGTACCTAAGGAACCATGGGTAGACATTTCGATGGATTTCATCTTAGGTTTACCTAGGTCAAAACGGGGTAGGGATTCAATTTTTGTAGTTGTTGACAGGTTTTCAAAGATGGCACACTTTATTCCATGTCATAAAACTGATGATGCCACTAACATTGCTGATTTGTTCTTTAGGGAGATAGTACGTCTTCACGGGGTCCCTAAGAGCATTGTTTGTGATAGAGATGTTAAGTTCCTTAACTATTTTTAGAAGGTGTTATGGGGAAAATTGGGTATTAAACTGTTGTTTTCAACTACTTGTCACCCCCAAACAGATGGACAAACTGAAGTAGTTAATAGGACCTTAACACAACTTCTGCGTGCTGTCATTCAAAAGAACTTAAAGAATTGGGAAGATTGTTTGCCATTTATAGAGTTTGCATATAATCGTAGTGTGCACTCTACCACTGAATTTTCACCATTTGAAATTGTGTACGGATTTAACCCTTTAACTCCAATGGATTTGATTCCTTTGCCTATTGATGAAAGAGTTAGTTTGGATGGTAATCGTAAAGCACAGGAGGTGAAGACACTCCATGAGAGTGTGTGGCAACATATTGAAAAGAGGAATCGTGTGTATGCGACCAAAGCCAATAAGAGGCGCAAACATGTTGTCTTTCAGCCCGACGATTGCGTTTGGGTGCATATGCGCAAGGAGAGATTTCCGGCCCATAGGAAATCAAAGCTACAACCACGAGGAGATGGGCCATTTCAGATACTTGAGAGGATCAATGACAATGCTTATAAAGTTGATTTGCCAAGTGAGTATGGTGTTAGTGCTACCTTTAATGTTTCTGATCTTACTCTGTTTGATGTAGGCGATGATTCGAGGTTGAATCCTTTTAAAGAGAGAGGGGATGATGCGGATCAGCCCAACACCAAGCGTAATCATGCCAACGACCCATTGGAGGTGCCAATTGGGCCAATCACAAGAGCTAGGGCAAAGAAGCTTAAAGAAGCATTGAATGGGCTTGTTCCGAACTTATGGAGCAAGATGGACCTAGAGGGGCTTAGGACATTTAAGTAGCATGATGGACAACCTTTAATTCAACTAGTTCATGTCCAAGAAGAGCCCAATTCGTGTGGAACAAGGGGTTGATATGTCCGGCCCAATACTAGCCTTGTTAGGCTTTTTTTTTTCCTAATGCTATAAGGATAAAAAATCAGCAATTTATTCTCCTAATTAAGTAAGGAAGTTCGCCATATCTTATTTCTAAAGAGGGGAGGACTATTTAATGCTTTTCCTAATATAGAAAGGAAAGTAATTAAATCAGTAACAGAGGAAATTTATTTTCTTATTTGTCCAAGTTAAACAAGAAAATCCAAACTAATCAAGGACATCAAAGGAAAGGGGGTAGCAACACAAATTTTTCAAATCAGATTTTTCCTAGTTTATGTAAGACTTCTTAAGGGTGACAAATCTGATTCTAGCATATTTAGGATGGTAATTTTTGGATTTTTATTATTTTTATTATTTTCTTCTTAGTTTTTGGGTTATTATTACTTATTTGGGTCAATTGTAAGTGAGCTTCATATAAGTCTACCTAGGGGGGGTCCATTAGGGTTTCTTTAAGTCTAGAGTCAATATAAATAAAGGCATAACCAAACATGTAAGGTTACATAATTTTCAGATCAATAAACTTCTTTATTGCACTTGTTGGGTGTTGGTGGGATAATCTCCCTTCCTTGGTTCTCTAAAGAACTGAAAATGACTTATCGAAGAACAACTGGCTTCGTGGCGTCATCCTTATACTTCTCGTTCAGGAATCAATATTTGTTGGGTGGGGGTTTCCGTTTCCAATAGTACTGGTGCCTAGGTACAAGTTATTTTTGTGTCACACTCCTATCAAACCTGATTTACTTGGCTTTCCGGAATTGATGTCTTTGCGTGTGGGTTGCGTGACCACGTGATCACGAGGTTCGCATCAACCATGAGCCTCTCGCACAAGCAACTCCCGTAAAAAACCTGAAAGAATATACATTCTGCCCATCTTGAACAAGTAACATAGAAATCAGAGCATAAAGACAGGTCTGCGTTGAGGTCGACAAATGGTTCGACGAATTCATGTTTTAGTTTGGTAGGCCCCTCCAATTCAACCCAACCCCTATCCCCATCACAAGCTCTTTTAGCACATTCGACAATCATATTGGCAAAGTAGGAATCATTAGCATATTGATCCTTCACTTGTTCAAAACCCATCAACCTTGCATTTAACATAGAAATCAGTGCATACCTCCTAGAAAGAGCATCAACATCAACAACTACATTACCTTGCCCTTTCTTATACTTGTTGGCATATGAAAATGACTCCATAAACTCTACCCACTTAGCATGTCTTTGGTTCAGCTTGCTTTGACCCTTAATATGCACAACAAACTCCTTTGGTAAGAAGTAGTGATGGCATACCTCTAAAGCTCAAATTAAGACATAGAACTCCTTGTCATAAGTTGAGTAGTTCAATTGTGCACCATTAAACATTTCACTAAAGTATGCAATAAGGCTCATTTCTTGCTACACAACCCCAATTCCAACCCCGAAAGTATCACACTTTATCTCAAATGTCTTAGCAAAATCTGGAAGTGCTAAAACAGGCACAGTACATAACTTATCTTTAATCAACTCAAAAGACTTCTATGCATTTTCGCTCCACCAAACTCACTTCTCTTTTTCAAACATTCAGTCAAGGAACTATAGAACTAAAGTTCTTCACAAATCGCTGATAAAATGAAACAATACTAAAGGGTTTCAGCCAATCTTTAATCGCTTTTATCTTTTCTTCGTCAACCTTAATACCACTACTAGAAATGATATAACCAAAAAACACAACACCTTCCTAATAGAATTGACACTTCTCTAGTTTCCCATATAATTTAGCATCTCGTAAAGTTTCAAATACAACCCTAAGATGCTCCACATGAATATTAAAATTTCTACTATACACCAAAATATCATCAAAATACACGACAACAAATAATCCAATATGCTTCCTCAAAACATGATTCATAAGTCGCGTAAATATACCAGGTGCATTATAGCCCAAATTGAATTACCAACCATTCATACAACCTTTGTTTAGTTTTAAATGTTGTTTTCCACTCAACCCCATCTTTCATCCTAATCTAATGATAACCACTCATCAAATCAATTTTAAAAAACAACGCAGCACCATGCAACTCATCAAGCAAATCATCAAGTCTGGTATAGAAAATCGATACTTAATTGTTATCTTATTGGTTGCACGGCTGTCCACACACATCTGCATAGTTCCATCCTTCTTCGGCACAAGCAAGGTAGGCACGGAACATGGACTAAGTGACTCTCGCACGTAACCCTTCTCTAAGAGCTCACCAACCTGCCTTTGAATCTCTTTTACCTCCTCTGGATTATGCCCATAGGCTGGTTGATTAGGAAGTGAAGCTCCTGGCACCAAGTCAATTTGATGCTCAATCCCACGAATAAGTGGTAAACCTTTAGGTAACTCTTTTGAAAACACATATGAAAACTCCTCAAGCAACTTCATAATATGTGTTGGCAATTCCACATTCTTTACTTGCAATAATGGTTTTGCCTATACCATGAAAACAACCCCAATCAACGCTAATGCTTGCTCGATGCCTCCCTTCTTGACCCAATTTCATCTCATTTTGTTTACTTCACAACTGATCCTCTCTAACTTGTTGAGAACTCAATGACAACAAATTCATCTTCTTCCCATCCAACATAAACAAGTAAGCATTCTTTCGTCCATTGTAGGTTTCTTTATCAAATTGCCACGGACACTGCAATAAGACATGGCTAGCTGACATTAGAGCCACGTCACACAAAACCTAATCATGATAGGTTTTGATGGAAAAGGCACACGAACCTGCTTTGTCAAATCTCTCCATTCTCGTTAAGCCACCGTAAACTATCAATTTAGGATTTGAAACAGTAGTTAAACCCAACTTCTCCACCAAGGTAGTGGACACGACATTAGTGCAACTTCCATTGTTAATAATAATTCCACACACCTTATCCCGAATCTGACACCTTGAATGAAAGATGTTCTCACGTTGTTCTTCACTAACGTTAATTTGTGCATTCAAAACCTGTTGCACCACTGACAAATCCCTTTCCGCTGGCTTAAAATCTTCTTCACGCTCATCCTCAACTTCAAATTCGACCTCATCGCTATTGACCAACTCTCCATCTTTCCCATGCACCACCATAACTCTCTTGTTCGGACATTCAAAAACAATATGTATGGCCCCAAACATTTGAAACACTTAATGTCTCGCGACCTCTTAGGATGTTGAGGTTCGATCACCTTTTTCTTTACCCTTTGTAAAGTCTGAACTTGTACTCTCCTTACTAAACCCCACTTTCTCATCCTTTTTAGGAGCATTCCATGTTCGTAAAGATGTGGAAATAGATTTTGAAGCATTCGGTGTTGTTATGCCAGCTTGGAAACTTCCTTTCTTCTGTTGTCTCTCTATCCTTGTCGCAAGTTTTATCACATCCTCAAGGAAGATATATGGCTACAACTCGACAACATTAGCAATAAACCTAGCTATGGTTTGTTCTTGGGGTTCTATCAACATTAGCAATAAACCTAGATATATGGCTGCAACGTATCATTAGTAGCTCCTCCACACTAAAAAAACCTTGTCGTAAGGTCTGAAGTTTTATGTATAACTCCAGTTTGTAGTAATCTAGTACAAACCTCTTCTTAATCACCCTTTTCATAGCCGTCCAAATGGTGATATCCTCTTCATCATCCCTTCTCATCTGAATTTTAAAGTTCTCCCACCATAACAAAGTATAATCAGTAAACTCCAACGCAACCACCTTACACTTCTTTTCGTCAGTATACTCGTACCAATAGAACACCTTCTCAACTTTCTGAACCCACTCCAAGAACTCCTCAGGTGAGCTACTACCTCTAAATGATGGAACTTTAAGTTTAATTCGACTAGGAGGATGATTATTTTGTCTTCTCGATCTACCCCTTTCATCAGCCTCGTCATCTCCATTTGACTCCAATTCAGCCTCTACAACAGCATTTTGTTGCATCCTACAGGCTTGCCTTTGTTGGGGTTGCAAATTGTTCCTTTGCATCATTTGCATGAGTGCATCAATCTAATCATAAATTCCCATCATTTCTTCCTGAATCTCATCATGAGATCGTTGAACCCATTAAGTTGCGCTTGTTCCAAACTGATTTCTCTTGGAATCTCATCTCTTTCACCAGCCATAGTATATCAATTCCCACAATTCACAGACAAATCCAAGCAACAAAGTCTTTCAACTCAGTTCACAAACAGCCACAACAATCAGCAAGTGAAACTCAGATGAGAGAAGAATAACCACAAATCAATAGAATTCAAATCAAACCTTAGCAAAAAAAAAAAAAAGATGTGGCAACTGGTTTTGGGAATTTCCTAGTTCCACTAGGATCTTCAATGAGCTGCAGTATAATCTCCAAGTGTGGCAAGGATTCATTAATGTTTCAGAATCCTTTTCTTATAAGGATTCCTTATTCATCCTAGCAACACAAGGAAAGAAAAGCTAGTGGTATTTAATGACAAATTAGCTATTTTTATTATTTTCTTTCATGTTTGGGCTTAATTAAAACTTTGTTTTGAGCTAGGATCCAAGGCTTGTTTGGATCAGGTTATGGGCTTTTTAGTTTAGGGTTTTTAGGTCAGTTTTGAGTGGACCTCATATACATAAGAGGTCCATTAGGGTTAATTTTTCAAGAACTATTTAAACTCATGTCAGCCAAAATTTCGGCAGCTTGGATGATAATTAATTCTGAATTTTTCAGTTTTAACGTGTGAGAGTGATTTTTGCATTCTTCAGTTCTTGAATGAACTGAATCTCACTTATCGAAGATTAACTTGCTTCGTGGCGTCATTCTACTTAATCCAATAGTGTTGGTGCCTTGGGGCAGGTTTCCATTGTGTCACACTCCTATCAGACCTATTTCGGCTTTCCGGGATCAGATCTTAATCTTGATTGTGGGTTGCGTGACCACGTGATCAGGAGGTTCGCATCAATATTATTGCCAAAAGTCACAAAACATGGTCTGAAACATTATTATATGCTTGGAATAATCCCCAAAGTTTAGGAAATACCAAAATGGAGACCCAAATAAATGACTTTATTCAGAAAACGAGACAAATAATAAATAACACATGTTTTTTACTTATAGAAGACAGAAACAGGCACACAAAACTAAAACAACCATAACTTTTTGTAAAAAACACCAATGCATGCGGTTAGACAATCTGGAAAGATGACATTTTGAACTTGAAAAACATATAGAATAGGATTTAATTGCCCATGCATTATACAGGAACAAATTAGGCTAAAATTGATCCATGGGCTGACAGCAAACCAAAACTCATCAAAACTCCCAAATCATGACCCAAGCATTATTTGTAGACAAGCAAACATATTTGAACCATTTCCATTCAGTTCGCAAGCCCTCAAACTCATCGAAGTTTCAGTCGTGCTAATCTGACATGTTAAGGCACTTTGTAGTTTTTTTGCTTGAGCTCTCGTCATTGGACCATCAAAATGCCCATACGCATTAGAATCATGACGATGAGTCTGGACGGGCATTTTGATGTCACTGCGAAGTCACTTTGTTTTCAGTATACTTATTCATTCTTGAGTCTAAAAATTATAATTGGATTGCACTGCGAAGTCTACTAACTTTGATTTGTTGATTTTAGTTCCTAAAGAACCAAATGAAAGCAAGTTGTGAGCTTATTAAAGTGAAAAGCTTTGATTTTTATGTGAAACACAAGAGGTGTGAGGATATATTTTGTGCTACTAACCAAATTTTGCAGATTGAAAGAATGTTTGAAAACAACAAATCAATGACATAAAACTCTGACGTCGCTTTCCAATTGCAAGCTATAGGCCACCAAATCGAGCTCTTGTCTAGGACATACAAGGATCTGAAAGATGAGGTCAACTCAATAAAGCAACATAATAGTGGGGCTCATCACTGAGGAAATATTGTCTGTAGGGCCGTACAAAATGTCAGATCTGATTTTGACAAGTTGAAGAAAACGCACATACGGGGTGAAGATGACTATGATTTTGAATCTGTTGGCCAAGGAATCAGGTCTATACCAAATAGAGCTAGGAGGAATGTGAATTTTCGTGGCATGGGGAATTATGAAGATGTGGACAAGGACTTGGATTCCATTAAACTTAAAATTCCTAACTTCCAAGGTAAAAATGATTCCATTTGCAGTGGGAGAAAAATGTGGATTCGATTTTTGAATGTTGTAGTTATACAGAGGCGAGGAAGGCGAAATTGGTAGTCATTGAATTTACAGATTATGCATTGATTTCGTGGGATCAGAATGTGATTAGTAGGAGGAGGAATAGAGAAAGGCTAATAGCAACGTGGGAGGAGATGAAAGTGTTGATGGGGAGGCGATTTGTGCCTAACCATTATTATAGGGATTTGTATATGAAATTACAGAGTCTGAATTAGGGTTCTAACTTAGTAGATGAATATTACATGGAAATGGAGATGACAATGGTTTGGGGCAATGTAATTGAGGATAGGGAGGTCATGATGGCTAGATTTCTTAATAGGCTGAATAGGGAGATTGCGAATGTGGTGGAATTACAACATTACATGGAGTTGGAGGATATGATCCATATAGCGATAAAGGTGGAAAGGCAAATAAAGAGAAGGGGCAGCACATGTTTTCAAACCAATTTGGCTTCATCTTCATCAGCATAGAGGCCGAATCAGAGAAGCGATGAGGCTACCCAACCAAAGACTTTTGTCCCTACTAAAGCCGAACCACTTGATGTTAAGGTTGATAAGTATAGAAGATTATTCTAACCTTCAAGCTTCGATGGAAAATGAGGAACAATTTTTTTTTTTTGGTAAGTTGACGTATGTATTAAAAGAAGAAGATACAAACATTATAAGGGGCATACCCCAGATTTACAATGATAACAGAAACATAAAACAGCAGATGGCTACAGGCTAGCCACCGACCGTAAAACTGCAACCTCACTAGATTCGTTAGGGAAACCAATACAACCAGCTAACTAACAGATTAAGAATCTATGGTATTCACCCTCCAAGCTCGTTGGATCCTTGTGTTTTCATTTGTTGGTACGGCATTCCTCATCAAATCAAGCTTATCACGAATGATACATTCGATTTGATTAAGGACCAAATTCGGAGTTCTAGACATTCCAGCAAAGATCCTTGCATTCCGTTCTTGCCATACATGATACACTGTAGCTGCAAAACTCAGTTTACGAGAAAATTGACGAAACTCTTGCCATGCCAAGAAACAGTGGCCCATCGAATCCATTCATCCCAGCCTTTTGTCATTCTTGGAATGTCGCATCTGTCACAAACATCCCACCAGATCGCTTTAGTATAGGAGCATTCAAAGAACAAGTGGTTGTGATCCTCATTGTTGCGGAGACGGAGTGAGCATCTATTGGGACCATGTATACCAAACCGATGAAGTTTATCTTGGGTTGTGAGTTTCTGTTGGACAGCCATCCATAGAAGAAATGAATGTCTTGGAACAGCATTCTTGAACCACACAATGTCATGCCATTCAACCATCTGACGATGACGTCTTAGTTGTTCCCAAGCTACTTTGATCGAGAATCTGTGATTTGGCGAATCCAACCAAACTATCTCATCCTTTTGCCCCATCTTAGGATTAGAATTGGAAGGAATAGCTTCTATAATGGGGTGCCAGCCAATAGCTTGGGTGGTAGGAGTTTTCCATTCTGAGTTCTGAATTAGCACATTCACCTTCGCGTCCTTGGCCATACCTGAATCATTGATGAATCTTTCCCCGTAAGAATCCGCGAGTGGGCTGTGAGGATGCCAATTATCAAACCATAGAGAGGTTGTCATTCCATCTCCTATGATGTACTTCATCTTCGGCCATGCTAAGGATCTGAGCTTTAGAATCTTTCCCCAAGCCCAAGAGCAGTTCTGTGGCGTCTTGATTGTCCAGAAATTCCCACCTCGCAACAGATTGGATCTGATCCAAGTAGACCATATTGAGCCATCTGAGTCATTGCACAGGTTCCAAATGTGTTTCAACAAAGCAATCTTGTTCCATTCTGTTATGCTTTTTATTCCTAGCCCCCCCTCCTTTTTTGGAAGACATACCTGATCCCAAGCCACTTTAGCCCCAGTAGTTCTCATATCTGAACCTGACCAAAGAAAGGATTTCATAATTTGCTCCACATTTTTAATTACTTGCCCAGGTAAGAGAAAGAGAGATGCCCAATAGACCTGTATGGAAAATAAGACTGAATTAATCAGTTGTACCAGCTAGAATCTTAGCGATGCATTTGTACACTGTATTGCAGCAAGATATAGGACGAAAATCTGTCAACCTTGTAGGATTAGCAACTTTAGGAATAAGGGAAATGGATGTAGCATTCATTTCTTTAAGCATTCTACGAGTCTGAAAGAAGGATCTAACAACGTTGATTACATCTTCCCCAACTATGTGCCACATTCTTTTGAAGAAACCTGCGTTAAAGCCATCCGGACCAGGGGCTTTGTTGTTCTTCAAACTAAACATAGCATGCTTAATCTCCTCCCTTGTTACATCTTGTGCGAGTACATGCTGTTGCGTTGAAGACAGTTTCAAGTTAATTGCCGATTCCATCACTTCCTCGTTCAGAACCCTAGGCATCTGATCAACTCTTAACACACGATGGAAGTATGCAATTACTTCTGATTTGACTGCCTCGTGTCCTTCGACAACCTCTCCATCCTCCCTTGTAAGTGATAGAAGCTTATTTCTATTCTGTCTTCCATTTACTGATTTGTGAAAGTAGCTAGTATTCTGATCCCCCAAGCTAAGCCATTGTATCCTTGCCTTCTGTTTGAAAAAACTCTCTTCAGCCCTGACGGTAGAAGCGTATTTATGAACAGCATCCCTTTCTCGCATGCACAAAATTGGATTCTCATGCGCTGAATGCAGAGCCTGTTGAGCCTTATCCATTTTGTTTTTTGCATCTTTCACTCTATCTGAAATATTGGAGAAGTGAGCCATATTGAAAAGTTTCAATTCCTGCTTTAGCTTTCTTAGTTTGCAACACAGCTGATACATTGGACAACCCCTCGAATTCTGATCCCATACCTTCTTCACCGAGGGCATGAACTCGTCATGATCCATCCACATATCGAAGAATCTGAATGGTTTCTTTATGTTCTGATCATTGCCAATAACCTTTACCACCAAGGGCTTGTTTGGGTTTAATTAATTCTTTGTTTTCAGCTAGGATCCAAGGCTTGTTTGGATCAAGTATGGGCTTTTCAATTTAGGGTTTTTAGGTTAGTTTTGTATGTAGGTCAGTTTAGCTCATAAGGGTAGATCCATTAGGGTTAATTTTTCAAGAATTATTTAAACTCATGTAACCTAAATTTCAGCAGCCATTGATGAATATTACTTCTAAATTTTTCAGTTTTAACATGTGAGAGTGCTTCTTGCATTCTTCAATTCTTGAACGAACTGAATCTGACTTATCGAAGGTTAACTGGCTTCATGACATCATTCTACTCATTCCAATAGTATTGGTGTCTTGGGGCAGGTTTCCATTTTGTCACTCTCCTAGGTTTGCATCATTATAAAATAGGATGGCATCAAATTACACAACTACAAACTTACCAATAAATGCACGCAAAACATGATTCATCAATCTCATAAATGTGCTAAGTGCATTTGTAAGCTCAAATGGTATTGACCAACCATTTATACAAACCATCTTTTCAGTTTTATCACATTGTTTCATCAACAGGAATTGAGGTTCACAAATCTAAAATTGAGTTAATTGCCAACTTGTCAACACCAAAATCTGTTAAAGATGTTAGATCATTCTTAGGACATGCTGGTTTTTACAGAAATTTCATCAAAGATTTTAGTGTAATATCAAAGCCATTATGTAACCTCCTAACAAAGGATAATGTTTTTGAATGGACTGAACATTGTGAAGAAGCCTTTGTTAAATTCAAGAACTTGCTTACTTCTGCTCATGTCATTCAACCTCCTAATTGGTCAATACCTTTTGAAATAATGTGTGACGTTAGTGATTATGTCGTGGGTGCCGTCTTGGGACAAAGAAAAGATAAGAAACCTTATGTGATTTATTATGCAAGTAAAACTTTAAATAGTGCTTAAATGAATTACACAACCACTGAAAAGGAATTACTTGCAATAGTATTTGCATGTGAGAAATTCAAATCTTATCTTGTTGGCTCAACTGTCGTTGTTTTTAGTGATCATGCAGCATTGAAATATCTTCTTTCTAAGAAAGATTCTAAGGCTAGATTGATGCGGTGGATTTTATTACTTCAAGAATTCAATATCACAATCAAGGATAAGAAAGGTGACACGATCAAAAGATTGATGTCTTATCCTAAGTGCAGGAGTGTCGAAGTAATAAATAATCCGGTAAGACCGGGGTCGAACCACAGGAAGGTTAACTATATAAGCTAAAAATAAAAAAATAGATAATAACAGAAAAGGAGTTGAAGTACATCATAGGAGATGGAATGACAACCTCTCTATGGTTTGATAATTGGCATCCTCACAGCCCACTCGCGGATTCTTACGGGGAAAGATTCATCTATGATTCAGGTATGGCCAAGAACGCGAAGGTGAATGTGCTAATTCAGAACTCAGAATGGAAAACTCCTACCACCCAAGCTATTGGCTGGCACCCCATTATAGAAGCTATTCCTTCCAATTCTAATCCTAAGATGGGGCAAAAGGATGAGATAGTTTGGTTGGATTCGCCAAATCACAGATTCTCGGTCAAAGTAGCTTGGGAACAACTAAGACGTCATCGTCAGATGGTTGAATGGCATGACATTGTGTGGTTCAAAAATGCTGTTCCAAGACATTCATTTCTTCTATGGATGGCTGTCCAACAGAAACTCACAACTCAAGATAAACTTCATCGGTTTGGTATACATGGTCCCAATAGATGCTCACTCTGTCTCCGCAACAATGAGGATCACAACCACTTGTTCTTTGAATGCTCCTATACTAAAGCGATCTGGTGGGATGTTTGTGACAGATGCGACATTCCAAGAATGAAAAAAGGCTGGGATGAATGGATTCTTAATCTGTTAGTTAGCTGGTTGTATTGGTTTCCCTAACGAATCTAGTGAGGTTTCAGTTTTACGGTCGGTGGCTAGCCTGTAGCCATCTGTTGTTTTATGTTTCTGTTATCATTGTAAATCTGGGGTATGCCCCTTATAATGTTTGTATCTTCTTCTTTTAATACATACGTCAACTTACCAAAAAAAAAAGAAAAGGAGTTGAAGAGAGCTTTGAGATGTGATATTGATATAAGAATTTAAACAAATATAAAACAATTGTCAAGGTTAGAGGATCCACTAATGGTATTTCAAATAAGTATAATATAAACTCTTTTTATTACTCAACTAGAAACCACATACAAAGGAGGTTCCAATCGGATGATTTGTCATTAATAGCTCATTATAAATTATTAACATGATCATATTAATTATCTTATTTAAGTAACACTAAACTTTTAAATATTTTCAGGAATTCATGATGCTAACTTATGTTAACAACAAATCAAGTTCCTTTCATAGCACAAGTGTAGGTTATACCATACGGTTGCCAAGTATTTGTTGTACCAAGAGTTATACAACACAAATATAGATTAATCATTTAACAAGTAAGGTATTAAGAATTAATAAGATAAAAATGATAAGACATGTTAATAGCAAGTTGTTAAGGATATAATCATTGAAGTCCATATTGAGTTTATATTATACTTATCCTAACACCATTAGTGAAACCTTTTCACTTTGACATTATAAACTTAGCTAAACATAATTAAGAAGAGAAACAAGAGGAGAACATGATTATACAAGTATAGTAAAGGAAATGAAAGGCATAAATAAGAGATTAATGAAAGCACAACTTAAGCATTAAAAATTATAAAGAGAAAGAGCAAGAACATGATCTTGATCTGAAAACCAAGATTCCTAAATGCATGGCAAATGCCTCCTTTTATAGGCCAAAATTCATAACTATTGATTTGATGACTAATTGTTGAGTGGGTGGCCACATCTTGACTTGGTGACAATCCTTATCTTCTTGTCTGAACAAAACGTCATTGCTAACATCAGAATTTGAACAGATAGTCTTCATGAAAGTTTTGGAAAATTGTCTCAGTTTTCCAACAAAACAAGAATCGGTGCATTTAGATTTCTAGAACTCGAGATATGGGCTGAACACTGAATAGTGTCTGGCTGTAAGATAGATTCCGACTTCTCCGTTGTTGCTACCATTTGAACTCAAAATGGCACTTTTAAATCTTGGACTCTTCATGAAAGTTTTAGGCCCATGTCTCAGCTTTCCATACATATAAACCAGACCTAAATCCAAGTTCTACAGCTACAGTTATGATCCAATAATCGAATGGTGTTCCAGTTTGGGCTGAACCAGCATCTCTTTCCTAAGCTTAACCCTCTCTTTGTCTTCTCAATTGCAGTAGTTCAACTCATCAATCAATCCTTTGATTTATGTGATAGGCCTGCATTTAAGATGAACATTTACCATAAATTTAAGGTATCTTATATTATTAGACATGTTAAGATGCAAGCCTCGTGATCACGTGGTCACGCAATCGACAATCAAGATTGAGATCTGATCCCGGAAAGCCAAAATAGGTCTGATAGGAGTGTGACACAATGGAAACCTGCCCCAAGGCACCAAACACTATTGGATTGAGTAGAATTACACCACGAAGCCAGTTAATCTTCGATAAGTCAAATTCAGTTCGTTCAAGAACTGAAGAATGCAAGAATCACTCTCACACGTTAAAACTGAAAAATTCAAAAGTAATTATCATTAAAGCTACCGAAATTTTGGCTCACATGAGTTTAAATAGTTCTTGAAAAATTAACCCTAATGGACCCCTTATGTGGACTTATACGAGGTCCACTCAAAATTGACCCAAAAGCCTAAACTGAAAAGCCCATAACTTAATCCAAACAAGTCTTGGATCCTAACTAAAAACAAAGTATTAATTAAGCCCAAACATGAAAGAAAATAATCAAAATAACTAACTTGTCATTAAATACCACCAGCCCTTCTTTCCTTGTGTAGTTAGGATTAATAAAGAATTCTTATAAGAAAAAGATTCTGAAACATTAATGAATCTTTACCACACTTGGATATTATATTGTAGCTCATTAAAGATCTCTGTGGAACTAGGAAATTCCCAAAGGAAGTAAGAAAAGGAAAGGATCTTTGTGGAACAAACTCCCATATTCTTGTAAGAAAAGGATCCTTGCCAAATAGGAAGTCTACAAGTCAAAAGGAAGTAAATAACAGAATTCGTATAGCCTGTTCGAACCTATATTGCAAGTCCTTTCCGAACGTGGATTCTCCTGAAAATGTACCCCAACATAGACAAACATCTCTGGAATCGTCTGGTAAAGTTTCATCTTGATCCAACGGTTGGATTTGAAGTTATGCTCAATAGCATAAAATTAAACGGTAGAAAATTTTACGCCAAAATCCGAATCTGACCTTGCTTGGTTCATATCACAAGGCTGAACCGTATCATGTTATTATAAAATATGCTCTAGTTAAGGAGTTATTGATACTTCAAGTGCAAAATGATGATATAAAACCTTGATAAAAATACACTTTTAAGTACTAATCACACCTCCCAACCAGCTTATTACTAGTCCCTAGTAATCAAAGCGTTAAAATAGAAAAACAATTTGCAAGTTCCACAAAGTAAGGCATTCATCATTCAACTTCTATTAATCTATCCAGATAAACAAACTCTCATTAAATTTATATATCTGCTCAATACCTCTTAAACAAAATATTAATAAACCTTCTTTTTATGTGCTCAATGTATGAAAACATAGATGACGAGGCTTTTATTGGAAGAAAACAATATTCTGTTATAATGTTTTTTTAAGGTTAACCTTCTTTGGGTTGGGATTATTATCTTTTTTTTAATATATATATATATATATATATATATATATATATATATATATATATATAACTTAAAACACAATGCATCTTTAACCCATGTAACGAGCTTTCAGCTAATGACTCCCGGACCAGTTGGTCTTAGGGCATTAGGTGTTGAGGTGTCCTTACGAGCTTTGTAACTCGGGTTGCAGATACTGATACGTAGATGGTGCAATGTTTGATTCCCTTAACCTTTTCTCCTTAACCCATGTAACGAGCACTGGGCAATAGATCCCAAGTCAGTTGACTTGAGGGTATTAGGTGTTAAAACTCCCCTTCGGGCTTAATTGTTTAGGTTAGGGAGACTACGAAACCAAACTTATCTACATTTTTATTATCATCAAATTTTATTTATTTATTTTTTGCAAAATATATACTATCCCTTTCCCTTAGTTGTTACCTTTAACAAAAGAACATAAATAATGTACTAATCCAATGTGCAACCCACAATCATATGTTAAAGTGTGTGTGTGAAAATGAAGGTTTAAGAATACTTGTTAAATGAGTATATGAGCAGAATCAAGTGATAACAGTGCGAGAGTTTGTAAACCTGAATATTTCAAGAACTATTCCGATAGACCTTGATAAGAATATTTATTAAGATGCGTCTCAAGAGTCAATAAAATTCCTCCTTACTCTGCTATCCTAATAACAGTTTTGTCAAATGGTTTTAATAATAGCAAAAAAACAATTAGTAAGATATTTTTTTTTTAATGTCAACTACTACCCTTTCCCCCCAACCAAAACGAGACAATATCCTCAATGTTCTAAGGTCGAAAGATAGAGTATAGAAGACATCACCTGAAACAGTGAACACTGACAAACCTGAAACACACTTAAACAAATATAAGAAATAACAAAACAAAATAATATGCTATTAATAAAATCAAATTTGACATATGATGTGATCTCACCCTCAATGAAGTTTCAATTGATTCCGAGGTGGTTTGCTTATTGTTAACCAAGAGTTGTGTTTCTGCGACAAAAATTGAATGATCCTTCAAATTTCAACTAATCCCTCTCTCTCTCTCTCTCTTTTTCTTTTTAATATACTGATATGATTAGAGACAATATTAAGATGAAATATAACCTTTTTTTTCTTAGATGACGCAGACACGAAGAACAAGAAGATGGACGCAAACACTGAAAAACTTAAAGGAACACTAAAAAACAAAAATAACAGAAGGATATGACCTTGTTTCGGAGCCTAGCTCTGATACCAACTGATGCAAACCGTGTGGTCACGCAACCCACAATCAAGATTAAGATCTGATCCCGGAAAGCCAAAATAGGTCTGATAAGAGTGTGACACAATGGAAACCTGCCCCAAGGCACCAATACTATTGGATTGAGTAGAATGATGCCACGAAGCCAGTTAATCTTTGATAAGTCAGATTCAGTTCGTTCAAGAACTGAAGAATGCAAGAATCACTCTCACACGTTAAAACTGAAAAATTCAGAAGTAATTATCATCCAAGCTGCCGAAATTTTGGCTTACATGAGTTTAAATAGTTCTTGAAAAATTAACCCTAATGGACCCCTTATATGGACTTATATGAGGTCCACTCAAAACTCACCCAAAACCCTAAACTGAAAAGCCCATAACTTAATCCAAACAAGCCTTGGATCCTAATTGAAAACATAGAATTAATTAAGCCCAAACAAGTCTTGGGTTGTAGCTAACAAAATAAAATAAGGACCCTAATATTAAATTCATGTTCTGCCATGAGAAGAAGAGAAGAAAGTAAAATATTACTGAACTGATTCAAGGCTTATTTATAGCCTTCCATGCAGCCCCTTAATCCTAGAAACAAAAGGAAAAGGTAGCCACCCATGTTGTTTCCAAGTTGTAGTAGGATTCTTTTGATTCCTTCGCTATCCTCACCTCATGGCCCAAAAGGCATCAATTCGTAATCCAATTTGAAATAACTTATAGAACCATGTTTAGAACTCCTTACCTGGTAAGAATCATGGTCTCGATCCTCAACCAGTCAAAAATTTTCGACTCCCCCATTTCTAATGACAGTCAGCCCTCCCTTCTCTATCTACCTTTAAAATTTTTTGTTAATCCCTTGTCCACATGTGTTTAATCTACCGATAAATCCTTAATCTTGGATGGGTTCTTGGGATGTCTGGTGTTTCTCTCTTGAATTGGCAAGAACAAAATAAAAAACTCCCTCCCTCTCTCTTAATAGCTGCTGCTGGTTTTGATGAGCAAGGAAAAAGGGTATTTATACCCCATAATTTCTCTTATTTGCACTTAGGCCTCATTTTCTTTAAGTGTATTATTTTTATCCCCACATCTTTTCTTCTTATAATTAAGCTATACCTCTTTTTATTTTTTTATAATTCAACCCCTCAACTTTTTAGTTTAGTTCATTTTCTTTAATTTAATCTAACCCTCAATATTTCTCGATTAAATTTATAATATCTCAAAATATTTCGTTTGAAAATTTATATCTGGAAATTTCTGAATTCCTGTTTTATTTAAATGTACATGAATTTCTTCATTTTTATTTTTTATTTATTTAGTTTGCAATTTATTTCCCGAGGTTTACATGGCAACTCTTCCTCAACATGCAAGGAAGGCTTATTCAGCTATACCACTTTATAAACTAGGAAAATCAGACTTATTATCTTTTAATTTTTCTTTGTTACTTACGATAACAACTATGAACCTTTATTTTAATTTTAAGGGTTTGAGTCTAATTTTAAGTGGGCCTTATACAAGTCTACAACTTGGGTCTATTAGGTTTTAGAAGCTTAAGTATCAGTATCTATAGCTTTCTTATCAGACATGTATAAGGTTGAGACCATAGGAACAACCCAACACCAATAATAATCACACCACAGACCCATTGGAGGTGCTAAGTGGGCCAATTACAAGAGATAGGCAAAGAAACTTAAAAAGGCATTAATTAGACTTGTTCAGAACATATAGATCAAGAAGGACCTAGATATCGTTTGCTTGAGATTTTAATTCGAGGTTCAATTATGCCGTAAATTGATCATACAAGGGGTTTGGGTACGTAGACATAAAAGAACAACCTATAAACTGGGTTTTGTTGTTTGTTTGGTATCAGAATAATAAATATTGAAATTGAGGTAATTTCAAGATTGTTTGGTTTGGGTTTCAATTCTGTTACGTAAAAATTGCTTAACATGATAGATTTGCGCAAGTTCCAAAATGTGATCCTTACTATTTGTTTAGGAGTCAAAATCTTTTTAATTATATTATAATTGGGTTATTTAGGAGTCCAGTAATCATAGTTTTGTTTTGCTTTGTTTTCAGTATATTTATTGATTCTTGAGTCTAAGAATTATAATTGGATTGCACTAAGAATTATAATTGACTTTGATTTGTTGATTTTAGTTCCTAAAGAACCAAAACAAAGCAAGTTGTGAGGTAAATGGCATAGTGAGCATATTTGATGCGAACCTCTTGAACACGCGGTTAAGCAACCCACACGCAAAGACACCAATTCCCGGAAAGTCAAGTAAATCAGGTTTGATAGGAGATTAAGCATGCTATGTTTAGTTTGAAGAACAACAAAGCCCCTGGTCCGGATGGCTTTAACGCAGGTTTCTTCAAAAGAATATGGCACATAGTTGGGGAAGATGTAATCAACGTTGTTAGATCCTTCTTTCAGACTCGTAGAATGCTTAAAGAAATGAATGCTACATCCATTTCCCTTATTCCTAAAGTTGTTAATCCTACAAGGTTGACAGATTTTCGTCTTATATCTTGCTGCAATACAGTGTACAAATGCATCGCTAAGATTCTAGCTGGGAGAATCAAAGTTGTTTTGCCATCCTTAGTTGGTCCATATCAGACTGCTTTTATCTCAGGACGGAGAATCATTGATAACATTCTTTTGTCTCAGGAACTAATGAAAGGCTATCATAAATCTACGGGACCTGCTCGTTGTGCTATGAAAGTTGATCTGATGAAGGCTTATGACTCGGTGCGGTGGGATTTCATTGACGCTATGTTAATAAAAATGGGATTCCCTAGAACAGTCATTAATAAAAAGGCTATCATGGTTTGTGTTACATCATGTCAATTCTCTATAAACTTATGATGTGCTGGACACCAAGCATGTGGGGTGAGGAATCAGGTAGTTAGGAGGACTAATATCATGATACTCTTCTAAGACCATACTTATATCTCCATAGGTGATTCCACTGAAGAGTTTCCTAAAACTTCCTCTACCATTAAAGTAGACATATCAGACTCTTCCCTAACATTATTCTCAAGCTCACGTGGACTCATTGTGTTAAGTCCCTCTTCTTGCACATCCTCGTCATCTAGGTCACTAAAATCCTCAAGATTAGGCTCATACACTTCAATACTACAATATTCCTCTTTACCTATATCCTTATATTTTTGGATGACTAAAGGTTTAGAGGTACAATCTAAATAGATATGACCAAAACCTAGACAATTAGTACACTTAACCATTGAACTCACCATAGACACTTCATTAACAACTCATTTGCCTGTATATTTCTTATAAAGTTGGGAGTTACTAGGATTAGGTCTGTGGGGTGGAGCACCTAACAAAGAATCACTACTTCTGAATTGGGACCTAATAGGGATACTATAAGAGTCCTGACGATTCTTCCACTGATTCTTTGTGACCAACTTGTAGTCTTTAACTAAGGTATAAGCTTGGTCAAGGGTAGATACACCTTGAAATACAACTTCTCTTCTAAAATCATCTTTCAAGCCTCTATAAAATCTATGCAAAGTCATGGCTTCATTCTCTCTTATGGCACATCTCATCATGTAATCGTTAAACTGTGTTATATACTCATTGATAGACTTATTCCCTTGTCTTAGATTGTTCCATTGGTCTAAGAGTTTGTTCCTATTAGACTGGGGTAGGTACTTCTCCTGAAGGTTTTGTTTCATTTTGATCCAATCAGTTATAAGAGGTTTATCTCTCATCTCTAAACAATCTTCAACTTCTCTCCAATAAGTTTTGGCTTTACCAATAAGCTTCATCTCAGCAAATCTAACTTTCCTATTATCAGACAGGTTTTGCCACTCAAAGAATCGATCCATATCACGAATCCACATATCAAATATCCAAGGGTCATGACGACCGTCAAAAGTTGGGGCTTCTATTTTGTTAGGACTCAAGACTCGCTCATCAAAGTCATCATGTTTAGAGTAACCTAAATGATAGTCATACTGGTGGCACTCAGAGTGAACTTGTCCATAATGATTATTCTTGTGATATTTATTGGTCTTTGAGTGCCTTATTCGAAAACTCTCTTAGGGCTCAATTCTTTTAAACATGTTGATCACCTAAGTTTGCAGTTCCCTTTCAATTGTCATAAGAGGATCACTAAAGGTTGAGTCTACATTAAATGTAAACTTAAACTTGAACACTAGATGATCATGACACAAATGCATGCAACACTAACTTATAAATGGAATTGAGATCACAAATGGTTCTTGTACGTAAAATCACAATACAAAAATAAAGCTAATTTTTTTTTATCTTTTTTTTTAAATGTGGAGATTAATCAAGAACAAATTTACACTAACAAAATTGTAAGCAAGTAATGCTAGATTCTTAAGTGTAAATGATTAATCAAACATGATGTCACAAGCAAGAACTCATAATTATCAAATAGAATAAGATACTAGCTATCACTGATGAAAGAGGTTGATGAACAAAAATTAACAATTAAAAATGCTAGGTGAGATTTTTTTTTATTATGATTTGTTTTTCTTTTGGGCACAAAAGTAATATTAATGATAACTTTAAATGAAAATTGCAAAACCAGAGAAGGTAAAATTCAATAAATCAAAAGCTAGACTGATTCACTAACTATATTTGATGGAAGGAGCTGAAACTTGCTGCCGCTGACGTGGAAGAATGGATGATGTGGTGGAGTCTGCTGACGTGGTAGTAAAAGATTGTGTGGCAGATGACATGGCAGGATAAGTTGATGTGGCTAATGACGCAGATGCTGCTTTAGCGTGTTGACGTGGTAGGGTTAATTATTTTGCCAACTTCTGTTTCCTTCTTCCTTACCTCCTGTGATCTATTGCCGCTGCTGACGACGATGGCGCAAGAAATGGGGCTTTGTGATTTTGCTTGAGCCTAGCGGTGCGAGGGAAGAGGTGTGTCTGTTGTGTCGCTGCTGGACGGGGGCCTGTTGATGCGTTGATCCGTTGTCGCTGCTGAAGGCGAGGGCACTGTGGATGGTTGCGTTGCAGCTGGTGCTGTTGCCGGAGGGTGTGAGTCAGTGGTGGTTGCGACAGATGGTTTGTAACGCTGATTTGGGTTGCTGAAGACAAAGACCTGCTGTGGCTGCGGCGCTACGGGTTGTTGAAGGCAGTAAATCGACGTGTACATATGTCTAGGTTGTGATCATTGGCTGTGATAGGCGTTGATGTAGAATTGCCAATCGCTCTGTGGGAGTGATGTGCAAGTCTTCTCGGTGGTGGGTTTGCTGCTGTGATTGGCTGAGGAGCCACTGATGGCGGCGGCGCCGCCGTTGAAAATCGTTGTCGTTGATGATGAACAATGTTGATGAACAATGTTTTTTTTTAGATCAAACCAGATCTAAGTTTAGCATAAACATGTGAATCGTGTAATTGTAGTAAGAACAATTAAAACCCTGGCTCTAATACCAAATTTGATGCTTGACAATAAATAATAAGAATTAAAGCAAGAAAATGAAGAAGCTTTTAGAGAAGAAGCTGGGAAGTGAAAGCAAAAAAAGAGAAGAATAGGGATTGGAGATATGCAAAGTCTACAAATTTTTCATTAATCATCAAAAACTGTCTAACATTTAGAAAAGTAGGATATAAATACTAAAACCCTAACTAGAATAAGCGTTTGGGCTTATGGCCCACTAAATAAAATAACCAACAATAATTAAATCAAACTCAACAAATAAAACCAAATTAATAAACCTTAACTAAAAGTTCATATAAATTAAACCCAAAAACATAAGCTAAAGTCCAATTTCTCAATGGTTTGGGCTATCCTTCATCATCTATGATCATACGCGTGCGTAAATAATGTTTCCGGTTAGGTGTAGGCATGAGATGTTTTTTGGCAGCAAAGAATGTATTTTGGGTTTGGTTTAGTCCCTATTAATGAATATGGGTTTAGGCCACATAGGTTCAAAGTTGGCTTGGGTTAATTTAAGAGATGTAAGGATCAGATCAGATTTGTTTGGGATTGATTTCCTAATTCTACAAGGACTTAAATCTGCAAAATATTCTCCTAAAATTTAAGAAAATTTCATTCATTATTTTACCTATTATGATGCGAACCTCGTAATCCCGTGGTCACGCGACCCACACGCAAAGACACCAATTCCTGGAAAGCCAAGTAAATCAGGTTTGATAGGAGTGTGACATAAAAATAACTTGTACCAAGGCACCGGCACTATTGGAAATGAAAACCCCTACCCAACGAATATTGATTCGTGAACGAGAAGTATAAGGATGACACCACGAAGACAATTGTTATTCGATAAGTCATTTTTTCAGTTCTTTAGAGAATCGTGAAATGGAGATTATCTCACCAACACACACACACAAAGTGCGGCAGACAATAAGTTTTATTAATCTGAATTGTCTAACTTATATGTTTAGTTATGCCTTTATTTATACTAACTCTATACTTAAATAAACCCTAATGGATCCCCCTTTAGGTGGACTTATATGAGGCCCACTTACAATTGACCAAAATAAGTAATAATAACCCAAAGACTAAGAAGAAAATAATAAAAATAACAAAAATCCAAAAATTACTATCCTAAATATGCTAGAATCAGATTTTTCACCATTAAAAAGTTCCAAATAGACTAGGAAATCTAATATGAAGGTAGAATTAGAACATGTTTGGTTACGTGGGAGCGTCCACGTTTCCTACGGTTCTATTAAAACAAGCTGTTTGGTTAACAGCTACCCACGTTTTCAAACTTCATGGGGCCCACACAAATTGCGTTCCAAACGCAGGATAAACAAAAGCAACTATCTGTTGCTTTTTGTCGTGGCTGTTGTTCAGAAAACGCTGCAACCTTTACCAAAAAATTAATAGCCCTATCTGTCCTCAACATCACGGTCGTCTCCCCTCCTCCACATTCGCATCCTAATAGCCCTATTTGTCCTCAACATCACGGTCGTCTCCCCTCCTCCACATTCGCATCCCAGGGCTCTCCTCCTCCACAACTGCCCTCTTCTCAAAAAATCAGTACTCCTCATCGCGCTTTCAGTACACACACTCTTCGTCCATTCTCTCACACACTCTAGAGAGTGTCACCAGTGTTTGTAGCCAAGTGTAGATCAAGCCCATCTGCCACCGATCTGCTGCCATGATGAACTCCTTTCACGGTTGAAGAAGACACGCACTGAACCAGGTAATTTTATTCGCACTTGACCTAAAAAAATGTATAGATCTTGCCTTATCAGTTAAAACAAACTGTTTTCTCTAACCAAAATTGTCTCTTGCTGTGTGTTTTCTTTGCCGGAACCAAAGAGAGCTTCGAAATCAGCCTCCTGGAAAGCTCAAGCACAAGCATCTTACCAATCTCTGTCTCGGTTGCACAAGAAAATTCAAGGTCAGTTGGTCTGTTTCGGTTGCACAGTTACTTTATATCTCTGATTCTCTTTTTACATGTGATTTTGGCTGTGCGTGGTGTGAAACCATCAAAATGTTAACATTTCTTTACGCTGTTATGCATAGCTAGTCACAAATATATGTGCTTTCGTGTTAAAGACTTTGGTTTTGATGTGGATTTTTTATTTAAATGGGAGCTAGCTAGTCATTACCTTCATTGTCTCTGCTAAATTTGGTTTAGCATTAGTAGAATGATTCTTTGTTTTTTTTAAAAAAAATTATTAAATTTAATCAAGAAAAGGTTATTCATTGCTTCAAAGGAAGGTTTGAAGAGAGTGGAGTAATACTTTATGTTAGCTAGAATTGCTGCAAAAAAAAATTTTCATCAACTGGGACAGGATAAAAATTATAGGATTTTGTCAAACATAAAGGATGTGATTGCGGAGTGCTGAATGTGAAAAGGGGATGGTCTTTTTTTCTTAGGAAAGAAGAGAGCATAGGATTTTTCAATATGTGGATATTGGTGTTGTGGAAATTAAGAGTTTCTTTTGCACCGGTTTATTAGTTTAGAGTGGCAATTGAAATTAATCTGTTAATTGTATATTAGACAAAACATTTTAGCCGAGAACATGGACGATTCTCAATCACAAGATAAGGCTTGTTGGACTAGAGAGATGTTGCACGCTTTTTGTGACATATGTATTAAAGCAATTGAGCAAGGTATGCGACCCAACACACATTTCGACAAAGCTGGGTGGAAATATGTTATGAATTGCTTTAAGGATAAAACTGGCCATGCATTAACGAAAGCACAATTAAAGAATAAGTGGGACGTAATTAAAAAAGATTGGAGAATATGGAAAAAGTTGATTTCCGAAACAGGAGTAGGATGGAGTGCTGAACTGGGAACAATTGCGGCTCCTGATGAATGGTGGAAAGCTAAAAACCAGGTCTGTTTTTTTCAGTATGTTTAGAGCTGTAATAAATTGTTTGATTGCGTGCTTTTACATCATTTTTTATGCATTTGTTTCTTCATTGTCCCTTTGTTATAGGAGATACGCGGAGCAAGAAAGTTTAGGCATGTTGGCATCGATCCAACATTGTGTAGTAAATATGATATCATGTTTACAAACACTGTTGCTACCGGTCAGTATGCTTGGGCTCCATCACAGGGTCTGAATTCTGATGAAGATGGTGTCGGTGAAAGGCAAACTAACGTAGGAAATGAGGACCCTGAGCTGCAGGAAGGTAGTGGAGATTCTGAGGAGGATAGTCTACCAAATTTTGTTGCCAATGTCAATAATATGGTGGCTGGTGTCAATTTTTCCAACAGCACAAGCAATCCCACTGGTAGTAGTGGGAAGAGAAAAGGTGTGCAACAAAGTTCCCAACAAAATTTGAAAAAAAAAAGGGGTGCCGGAAGGGGATCGCATTTGTTTGCGCGATTAGATAAGTTAGTTGATAGTGTGTCTACCAAGAGTGAATGCACGTCAAATGTTTTTGATAAAAAAGGATGTAGCATAGAAGAGTAAGGAGTTTCACTCCATTGAGGAAGTGGTGTTCGGCAGTGAGCTGTATTGTTTTGCAACTGAGTTTTTCATGGTTAGAAGTAGGAGGGAAATGTGGGCAGCAATTGGTGATATGGACCGAAAATTTCAGTGGCTGAAATTAATGTTCGATCGAAGGGCAACCTACAGACCTTGAAGTAAGTTTACATTTGCTTTAGGGAAAAATAACAGTTATGTATGTTATTTTATGTTATATGTCGCAACAATTAAATTTTGTTGTGTGTCATATGTTTTGGTAATTATTGCATGCATTTCATATTTCAAGTGTTTTTGAATGTTTAGCACACTTCTAATGTTTGATTTGTATTCCAATGAGCTGTTAACATGTTGTATGGTTATGTGTTTTCTCACAGTTAAAAGTCCACAAAAAGGTTAGGTGCATGAGGTGTTGCTGCGGCTGTAGAATTGCCAAATGGTTGATGCAAATGGTTATGCCTTTGCTGTTTTTTCCCAGGTTTCTTAACTTGTAACGTATCATATGTTGAGCAATTCCTTTGTATTTGTAGTTGTCGGCTCATTGGTTATGTTTGAGATGTTTTTAACAGCTATTGTTGTACCTTTTACAAGCTGTAATTGTAGGTTTCATGTTGACTTCTATAGCCTAGTTTGAATGGCTGGAACACTTTGTGTTCAGTTTGCTTTTTCAGCCTTGAATTTCATATTGTAACTGGAGGGATTTCATGGTTTTTTATGAGTTGAATGGCAGTTGATTGGTGGAATGTTAGTTCACTTGAATTGCTGCTACAGCCTTGAATTATTGTTCCTTACTTGAATGTTTGATTGTGGGTTGAATGACAGTTGCTGGGTTGAATGGTTGGTCATGGTACAAATACTGGTTTGCTGATGGGTATGGCAGTAAATATATGTTGGTTTGTGCTGTGTGTGTGTTTCTATTTAAGATGCATTATCATTCCAAAACATTTTCATTGGCTGGCCACAAATTTTGCAAGCATTCCCACGTGTATTGAGGGCTGTTTTCAGGAGGTTTTGTTGCTGTTTTTACACTGCAACGTCAACTTCATTGACTTTAGAAGGTTAGTTGTTGATTTTAGGGCTGTTTTTTAGTTAATACAACTTTATCTTTATGTTTTGTTATCAAATTTAGATGGTAAATCTGATAGGGCTGTTATTATTGTCAATAAAGCAAGTTTATTTTTTGTTTTTTCCCTATTTATACAGCAGTCCCTTATCTTTAGTTTTTTTTCCTCATGAAACATTAATGGCCTGCCACCACATATTTCAAGCATGCCAACGTGTATAAACACTGTTTTGAGGGTTGAATTTAAGTTTGTGCTGTAAAATATTGAATGCGTTACTTATAAGTAAAAAGTGTGTGATTCGTTGGGGTTGCTTCAATTTAAATGTTTTTTGCTAAAATTAATTTCGCTGTAAATAAGTTTGATTATTAGGGATTGCTGCAATGAAGATGTTTTGGGATAAGTTAATGTCGCCATTAATGTTTAAAATAATGTAAACAAATTACGCAGTGAAAACTGTCATGTTACCGTTACGTTGCAGGTTGAAAATTACAATTCTTGTTTTGTTGAAAAATATTGAATGAGTTACGTATAAGTTAAAGATGTTCGATATTTAGCGCTTCATCAAGCATAAATGTTTTGTGTTAAGATCGCCATTAATTACACAACAAATCAAAAAATATTATTCAATGAACATTTATTATTTACCGATACTGTGCAGGTTGGAAATTGATATTAAGTTGTGTTTGTAGATATGGATCCGAATTGGTTTAATGTGCTTTTTGATGACCATTATAAAAATGTTATGAATAATGTTGGTCGATATGTGTCGGATGGGTTTGCTGGTACAAGTTCAGTAAGTGGTTTTGGAGGTAGTGTCGGTGATGGTTATGGGAACTATAACAGTGAGTTTCAGGACGACGACCTAAATCAACAGGATGACAATGACAGTGGTGATTTATTCTGGCTTAGAGAGTGTGATCGAACTAAATTAGTCATATGCACTGCTGGAGCACTGACGATGTATTACAATACGTATATTTACAAAGAGCCATGTATGAATTCATACAACACTGGCATGCGATGGTTGACGGAAATTTTAAATGGGCATTGGATGCGTTGTGTGAACATGTTTCGGATGGATGCGGACACATTGAAGAGTTTGGCTTTAGAGTTGGAAACGATGTACAGGTTGAAACCGTCTAGACAGATGAGTGTTATTGAGAAAGTAGGCATGTTTCTCTACACTTTAGCTCTAGGTGCTTCAAATAGAGAGGTGCATGAGCGTTTTCAGCATTCAGGTGAAACAGTTTCCAGAAATTTCAAAGAGGTTCTTCGTTCTGTGTGCTTGCTAGCAGCTGATTTCATCAGACCAGTAGATCCGGAATTCACAACAACACCATTGGAAATTGAAATGAATCCGAGATACATGCCCTATTTCAAGGTAAGCAATACTATGTACAAGTAGTTAAATATTTCAAAAGGTTAAAAATCAAATATTTAAGTTTAATTAAATTGCTTCGGCAACAAATTTTTTGTTTTTGTAGAATTGCATTAGAGCGATTGATGGAACACATGTACGTGCATATGTTTCACAAGAAATTCAAATACCATTTATTGGTAGAAAAGGTATACCGACGCAAAATATAATGGCAGCATGTAGCTTTGACATGCAATTTACATTTGTTTGGGCTGGGTGGGAAGGTAGTGCTCACGATACAAGAATATTTTATGAGGCGATTGGAAATACAAACATACAATTTCCGCGGCCACCGGAAGGTATTAACCCGAAAAAAAATTATGGTTGTTGTTCAGCTGGTCTAATTTCTTTTTCTATGAAGTATTTTGTAAGCGTTAAATTTATGCAGGGAAGTATTATCTCGTTGATTCGGGATATCCGAATGAATATGGTTACTTGGGTCCATATAGAGGGGAGAGATATCATCTTCCAGAATTTCAGCGACGAGGACAACCGCGAAGTCGGGAGGAACTATTCAACCGAGTGCATTCATCATTACGATGTGTTATCGAACGTACATTTGGAGTTTGGAAGAAAAGATGGTGAATCTTGCAAACCATGCCTGAGTTTCCTTACAAATCACAGGTTAAAATTGTTGTCGCATCAATGGCGCTGCACAACTATATTCGACGGAAGTCAGGCCAAGATGTTGCATTCAACAAGTTTGATAGCTATCCTGATTTCGTTCCTCCAGATATTTTTCCCGATGTCGTTCCACAATCACAAAGAACTGGACACCAGAGTGCGTCGCGTATGGATTATATTCGTGATGGCATTGCAAATAGTTTGATGGGGCAATAATGTTTAATTGTAATAACAAATCACGCTTTTCTTATGTTGCTGGTATTTATGTGGACAAAATGTTTTATTTTCTCTTAACACAAAGAATTATTTTATTTATGTCATTTTTCATCATTTTGTGTACCAAAGCAACCGCAACCACAGGTTTAACCAAACATGTTTTTAACAACAATAAAGTCAAACCACACTTTTAACCAAACACTCAAATTATATACACAAACCACAGAAAAAGTGCTTTTTGAAAAAATCACTTTTTTCCAACCGCAACCACAACAGCAACAGCAATACCAAACACACTCTAAATTCTAAAGTCTTCTTTCCTTGTAGCTAGGATGAATAAGGAATCCTTGTAAGAAAAGGATTCTGAAACATTTATGAATCCTTGCCACACTTGGAAACTATATTGCAGTCCATTAAAGACCTTTGTAGAATTAGGAGATTCCCAAAACAAGCTATCACATCCTTTAGGAAAACAACCCTAGCCAAATAGAAAGTCCACAAGTCAAAGGAAAATAAATAACAAAATTCGTACAGCCTTTATTGACCAGTATTGCGGTGCCTTTCCGAACTTCAATTGACTTGAAATTGTAACCCATGGTAAGACAACATGTCAGGAGACTATACGTAAAATTTGAGCCCAATCCAATGGTCGGATTGAGAATTATAACTATTGTCGTAAAACTACATAGTTGCGCATTTTACGTCAGAATCTGAATCTGATTGTTTTTTCATTGCTTGGATCATATCATATTATTTAGGAGAATATTTGCCAACAAAGGAGGAAGTTTCCTAGTCAACAAAGGATGCTAGGTGGGTTGTCAGATCTGATTTCCTAAACTAGAAAGGATTAATTAATGATTCTCCTAGTCTAGGAAGAAAACTAAATTGACAGGTATAAAAGAGGGAGATTTTCTTCATTAATTGTTAATGTAAAACAAGGAAACTAATTACAACAAGGCAAGAAGACTTCAAAATCAATTCCACATTCAGATCAGATTTCCTAGTCTATTTAGACATTTTATGGGTGGCAAATATGATTCTAGCATATTTAGGATATTAATTTCGGATTTTTATTATTTTCTTCTTAGTCTTTGGTTTATTATTATTTATTTGGGTCAATTTTATAAATGGACTCAAATCAGCCCACATATGGGATCCATTAGGGTTATTAGAAACATTATATAAGTTTTTTGTATGCTGAAAAGCATCACATGATGAATTTATGGAATAAACTTGTGTTTTGCATGATGCAACACGTTATTTTTGCTGGGACAAAGATTAAATCTGACTTATCAAGGTATAACTGACATTGTGGCGTCATTTTACTTCATTACAATAGTATTGGTGCCTGGGGGCAGGTTTCCATTGTGTCACACTCTTATCAGATCTATTTCGGCTTTCCGGGACCAGATTTCAATTTTGATTATGGGTTATGTGACCATGTAATCATGAGGTTCGCATCAAGCTACATTGGTGAAGAAGGTTGGGTCGCTCTTAGTCAAGACAATGCTGAGGTGGAAGTGGGGGAGAGAGAGAGAGAGGGGAGAGAAATGTCGGGCATATGCTAATTGGTTTTCTTTTGTACCGGGCATATGCTTTCTTAGCGCAGCACAAGGTTTTGTTATCAAAATGTTTCTCTGATGTCTTCAACTTGTGTCATCAGCAGTGAGCAAAGGAAATGCAATGGGTTTGGTTTAATGAAGACATTCTAATAGTGAAAAATTATTTATGTAAGTCTCAGGTGTGTATTTTGTTACAAATGTATGTTGTATATATCGATGTTTGAATGATTTTTATGTCCTGGGATTTCAGCCACGCCTCAATGAAACAGAACACTGTTGAATTTAAGTTTGAGTAATCCATGTATTGTGATTTATTAGCAGAGATGCCTCCACACAACCTTGTGAGATATTTTCTTCTGCTTTATTTTTTGCTCTGTTTTTCCTTTTGCTGTAGTGCTTTTTTAGGTAAAGCTATACTTCTGTTGTAGTCCTACTTTCTAACTTATCATTGAGTGGTGAAGACAATATTCACTGTTACTGTATCATAACGTGCAAAAAAGTGGTCAATTATGTTGAGACAATATTCACTGTTACTGTATCATAGAGAACTCGTTAAGCAGCAATTATATTTGATAGGTTAAACATAAGAAAGACAAGTAACTGATGGATTATGTGCACGAACATTTCACTGTATCTCCTTGTTACTAGTCTCTTGAAGTGAAAAACTTATGGTATAATTTTGCTGCCATTCACTGATAAAGAGTAGATGAGAATGATACGAGTACTGGGCCACTCACTGTCTTGATCTATGATATCACCAGCATTCGACAATCCAGTCAACTTCGTACCTTTTCCTTCGCATTCCTAGATATTTCTACCATTACATCCTCCTCATAAGATATTTTCCTATGCAATTATATCTTCATGTCTTTATAATACAAGCATGATTTTATCGTCAAATCCACTGATAAACACTAAACAAATATCAATTAACCAAATGAGCACAGTGCAAACTTAATAGTTACAACTTGCCTTACAAATGGAAGGTGAAAAGGCCACAGAATCCTTCAATGAATGAATGGGAACAAATCCAATGCTCAACAAACCAATCAAGAGAATGGGAAATGGTTGCTTTTGGAGACAACAAGAACCATCTTCAGGCTGACGACCTCTCTATCTTTCCACCAAGCAACCATGAAGGCCTTCAAATCCCAAAACCACCTTAGACTCGCAAACTATTCCTAGCCAATCGAGTTCAAGTGCTGTATATAATGTGAAAGCTGAGGAAATAGCAGGGTCAGACTTGAGGTCAAAAGTGGTGCGAAATGGATTCATGAAGCTTTTAAGGTCTGGGGGATCTTGGATAGCTAGCAGAGTTCGTTATCATGTGATTTGTAAAGGTGGATTTGCTCATCTGCCTCGCTTGCTGTATTAGTAAGCAGCAAAGGTGGCGTGAATGGCTCATGTAACAGAGAAAGAACCGTCTCATCCTTCTTATCAAAGAGAGAGACCAGGTTCCTTGCGAATTCAATCACTTTCACCTTTTTCTTGAAATTCTAATCATATTAGAAGTCAATTTGCTTTAGCTTGGAAACAGGATATTTGAATCTTGAGGACTTGTTCTTATAGTTCACTACTGTTAACAACAAAGAATAATGCATGGTGGGACTTGCATTTTAGCTAGAAATTGGATGCTAGAGTTCATAGGTGAATAGCTAATTCATAGGTTAATGTTTTTATTAGTTCTGCATATTGAAGAAACAAACTCCATTTTGATTATTCCGACTCATAGTTGTTAGCTAGGCAATTAACATACAAAAATGATGAATTAATGTTTTTAGCAAAATAACACACTTTTGGATGTCATGATTCAAAACAACAACAAATACTTGATGTCGTGTTTCTGAACATTGAAATTAATTAAATACCGTGGTTCTGAACCGGGACATCAATTTAATTGATGTGGCGTTTCTGAAGGTGATATTAATTAAATGTCGTAATTCTGAACTGCAAAAGAAATTAAATATTGTTGTTCAAAACCGTAACATCAATTAAATTACAATAGCCATCTCAATCATTCCATGAAAATCCTAGCAACAAATTCCCCTGCTTTTAAATCTACCAAAAAATAATTTTTATGATATTTATTATTTAGTTTGTTAATTTGACTGTTTGTCTGACTTTTTTCACAACACTTGGTTTATCCCTACTCATTGTCAATTCAACTTGAATATAGAGGCTAAATTATTCCATGTTGAATTAAATCATTTGCTTTACGTCTTCGCTTGACCCACTTGTAAAATATCAATTGAACTCAATCTGAAACAGGCATTACACGAGTACTTTTTAGAACATGATGAAATGATTCTGAAAGATTAGTTGTCATATTACCATACCGATGACCTCCATTATAACATAATTCCCATTTTTCTTTTGGTTCCTGTTCAAGTCATTATAAATATGTTGGGTCCAACTTACATATTCTTTTATACCACAAATTAAATTTGCGTCTTGAAGGTTCACAACACATCCTCATCAAATCTTTTTTCATAGCTGGGTCTTTAGGTTATTATTACTTATTTGGGTCAATTGTAAGTGGGTTTCATATAAGTCCACCTAAGGGGGGTCCATTAGGGTTTCTTTAAATCTAGAGTCAGTATAAATAAAGGCATAACCAAACATGTAAGGTACGCAATTTTCATATCAATAAACTTCTTTACCGCACTTGTTGTGTGTTGGTGGGATAATATCCCTTTCTTGGTTCTCTAAACAACTGAAAATGACTTATCCAAGAACAACTGGCTTCATGGCGTCATCCTTATACTTCTCCTTCGCGAATCAATATTCATTGGGTGAGGGTTTTCCATTTTTAATAATGCCGATGCCTAGGTACTTATCTTTGTGTCACACTCCTATCAAACCTGATTTACTTGGCTTTTCGGGAATTGGTGTCTTTGCGTGTGGGTTGCGTGACCATGTAATCACGAGGTTCGCATCATTTGATATCAGAGCTTGGCTCCATTAATCAGGTTATATCCTTCTGAAATTTTCGTTTCTTGTTGATTTCGCAAAAATTCCTTAGTATCCAATTTCTTCTTCTCCTTGAATTTGTGGCATATATAAAAAATTGTTATTTCATTTTGTTATTGTTCAAAATATATCTGTAGCATCAAAAACAAAAAAAATTGCGTGACCAACAAAAATTGTGTGTTGGTGGGATAATATCCCTTTCTTGGTTCTCTAAACAACTGAAAATGACTTATCCAAGAACAACTGGCTTCATGGCGTCATCCTTATACTTCTCCTTCGCGAATCAATATTCATTGGGTGAGGGTTTTCCATTTTTAATAATGCCGATGCCTAGGTACTTATCTTTGTGTCACACTCCTATCAAACCTGATTTACTTGGCTTTTCGGGAATTGGTGTCTTTGCGTGTGGGTTGCGTGACCATGTAATCACGAGGTTCGCATCATTTGATATCAGAGCTTGGCTCCATTAATCAGGTTATATCCTTCTGAAATTTTCGTTTCTTGTTGATTTCGCAAAAATTCCTTAGTATCCAATTTCTTCTTCTCCTTGAATTTGTGGCATATATAAAAAATTGTTATTTCATTTTGTTATTGTTCAAAATATATCTGTAGCATCAAAAACAAAAAAAAAACAGAGAAAAGAGAACAGCAAAAAAAATTGTTCAAAAAGACGTTTATTGGTTTCTGCCGTAGAAAACTAAACAAGGGAAAATTGGATCAAATCAACTCGGAATTAGATCAAATTTGATAATTGGGTCATAATCGCACAACATATTAATTTTGGGGTTAATTGGATATCGTTTTCTTTGGCTTTCAATTTCGGGTCTAATTAAGTCTGATTCATAACGTTTTTGCGTCAATATCAAACCTTATCGTAAATTTCTCAAACTTTATATTCTATCTATTTGGGATGATATCGCACTATATCTGAACTTTTAACTCAATTGGACATCATTTACTTTAGGTTCTAGATTCGGACTTAACTCGTCGTAAACGACTCTGTTTTGCATCAACTTTTGAAATTCACTCTCTTTCTGTTGTTTTCATTTCTTGCAGTATATTTTCAACATATCCAACATATTTCATCATTTTTCATATTTTATTTTTGTTTTTTATTCGAGTCTTCAATTTCGTTCATATTTCGGATAGATTCGCTTGCTACTAGCAAAACTATCATCGCATTTTTTGTTTTTGCTTTTTTTTTGTTTTTATTGCTTCTTGAGTCATATATATATATATATATATATATTTGAATTGCGCTTCTAAGTTGGTTCTATTTGGAACAGAAACTCAGTTTTGCAAGAACCGTAAGAACGTAAGACGAGAGGTGTGAACGTGTGAGGATATTAAGAGTGTTTGAGCGAAACACGAGCGAGGTGAAGATATTTTTTTACCACTGACCAATTTTTTCAGGTACTATCATGTCAGATCAAAACAACACACCACCCCATCCCGAGGGAGAACTTAAGTTCCAAATACAAGCCATGACGCAGATGATGGAAAGGATGAATTTTGTGATGGGAAATGTGTGTGACAGACTTGATAGGGTGGAGAAACATGGTGACGAGGCTGGTACAAGCACCCAAAATGTGAGGAAGCTTGGGGCTGAACCGAAAGCAAACAATGGTAGTAGGGCCGAAAGGCTAAGGTGGGCTGATTATGAGGATTTTGAGGAGGCGGTTGATGATATTAGTGATGGTGGTTTTGAGGATGAGGCCATAGGCCATCGGGAAGGTTTCCGGCAGCCTAGAAACCGAAGGGATTGTGGGAATAGAACTAGGGGCCAATTCGGGCAAAGGGAAAAGTTCCGTAGTGTTGGGGGACATGCTGATTTAGATGATGATTTGGATGCTATCAAACTGAAAATACCTTCTTTTCAAGGTAAAAACGATCACGAGGCATATTTGGAGTGGGACAAAAAGGTACATTGGATTTTTGATTGCCATAACTATTCGGAGGAGAAGAAAGTGAAATTAGTAGTCATTGAATTCATGGATTATGCACTGATTTGGTTGGATCAGAATGTTATTAGTAGAAGGAGTGGAGAGAGGCCGGTAGCATCGTGGGAAGAGATGAAAGTGTTGATGAGAAGGCGATTTGTGCCTAACCACTATTATAGAGATTTGTATCTGAAATTGCAGGGTTTGAATCAGGGTTCTACGACCGTGGATGAGTATTTCAAGGAGATGGAGATTGCCATGATTCGGGCCAATGTGATTGAGGATCGGGAAGCTACTATGGCTAGATTTCTAAATGGGCTGAATAGGGACATTGCGAATGTTGTAGAATTACAACATTGTGTGGAATTGGAGGACATGGTCCATATGGAAACGAAGGTGGAGAGGCAAATAAAGAGAAGGGGCAGTACACGTTTTCAGACCAATTCGGCTTCATCTTCCTTAACATGGAGGCCGAATTTGAAGAGAGAGGGGGTTGTCCAACGAAAGCCTTTTGCAAAGGTCGAACCACCTAATGCCAAAAAGGATACTCATACGGATGGGAAAGGTAAATCTGAATCTCAACCTACTCGTGATAGAGATATTAAATGCTTTAAGTGTTTAGGGAAGGGGCACATTGCATCTCAGTGTCCAAACCGAAGAGTCATGCTTACAAGAGACAATGGGGAGGTTGAATCTGAAAGTGACAAATCTGAAAGTGAAGAGATGCCACCTTTGGTGGATTGTAGTGATGAGGAGATTGCATATCCTGTTGAGGGGGAGGCCTTGGTTATAAGGCGTGCGCTGAATATGCAAATCGAAGAAGATGATGTAGATCAGCAACGGGAAAATATATTTCACACTCGATGTCACATCAAAACAAGGTATGTAGCATGATAATTGATGGTGGTAGTTGTGCTAATGTTGCTAGTGATACTCTTGTGAAGAAATTGAATCTGAGTTGTATTAAGCATCCTAGGCCTTATAGATTGCAATGGTTGAATGATTGTGGTGAAGTGAGGGTTACTAAGCAGGTTTTGATTGCGTTTGCTATTGGGAAGTATTCCGATGAGATTTTGTGTGATGTAGTCCCAATGCATGCTAGTCACTTACTTTTGGGGCGTCCATGGCAGTTTGATCGGAAAGTGATTCATGACGGGTTTAGAACTAGGTTCACTATTGTAAAGGATGGTAAAACCATCACTCTTGTACCTCTTTCTCCAAAACATGTGTATGATGATCAAATGAATTTAAAAAAGGAATGTGAGGATGGGAAGAGTGAAAATTCACGTGAGGACAATGGTGAGAGAAAACCATCAGATTCGGCTAAACCTAAATCATTAATTAAACTGGTTGAGAGTGGAGGTAAAAACCGAGGAGTGAAGAAAGTAAGTTTGTGTGATGATAATAGTGTGGCCCAAGGAGTTTGTAATACATTCTGATCATGAATCATTGAAGCACTTGAAAGGGCAAGGTAAGTTGAGTAGGAGACATGCCAAATGGGTTGAATTTATTGAAACCTTTCTGTATGTGATCAAGTATAAGCAAGGGAAAGAAAACATTGTGGCTGATGCACTTTCGCGCAGTTGTGTTCTTTTATCTACTTTGGATGCTAGATTTCTAGGATTTGAACACATAAAAGAATTGTACAAGGATGATAGTGATTTTGCTAATGTTTGTAATACAATGCTTGCGAAACTTCAGCTTTTGGAAAGTTTTATAGACTTGATGGATATTTGTTTAAAGAGAGTCGTTTGTGTGTTCCATTAAGTTCTATGCGTGAATTGCTTGTATGTGAAGCACATGGAGGCGGGTTGATAGGGTATTTTGGTGTTGTTAAGACTATGGATGTGTTGCATGAGCATTTTTATTGGCCTAAAATGAAAAAAGATGTGCAACGCATATGTGATAAATGCATAACTTGTAGGAAAGCAAAGTCTAGGACTCAACCACATGGCTTGTATACCCCTTTGCTTGTACCGAAAGAACCATGGGTAGACATTTCGATGGACTTCGTCTTAGGTTTACCTAGGTCAAAACGGGGTAGGGATTCCATCTTTGTAGTTGTTGATAGGTTTTCAAAGATGGCACACTTCATTCCATGTCATAAAACTGATGATGCAACTAACATTGCTGATTTGTTCTTTAGGGAGATAGTACGGCTTCACTTACCAAAAAAAAGAGATAGTACGGCTTCACGGGGTCCCTAAGAGCATTGTTTCTGATAGAGATATTAAATTCCTTAGCTATTTTTGGAAGGTGTTATGGGGCAAATTGGGTACTAAACTGTTGTTTTCAACTACTTGTCACCCCCAAACAAATGGACAAACCGTAGTTAATAGGACCTTAACACAACTTCTGCGTGCTGTCATTCAAAAGAATTTAAAAAATTGGGAAGATTGTTTGTCATTTATAGAGTTTGCATATAATCGTAATGTGCACTCTACTACTGAATTTTCACCATTTGAAATTGTGTATGGATTTAACCCTTTAACTCCAATGGATTTGATTCCTTTGCCAATTGATGAAAAGTTTAGTTTGGATGGTAATCGTAAAGCACGGGTGGTGAAAACACTTCATGAGAGTGTGCGACAACAAATTGAAAAGAGGAATCATGTGTATGCGACCAAAGCCAATAAGGGGCGCAAACATGTGGTCTTTCAGCTCGGCGATTGGGTTTGGGTGCATATGCACAAGGAGAAATTTCCGGCCCATAGGAAATCAAAACTACAACCACGAGGAGATGGGCCATTTCAGATCCTTGAGAGGATCAATGACAATGCTTATAAAGTTGATTTGCCAGGTGAGTATGGTGATAGTGCTATCTTTAATGTTTCTGATCTTACTCTGTTTGATGTAGGTGATGATTCGAGGTCGAATCCTTTTGAAGAGAGAGGGGATGATGCGGATCAGACCAACACCAAACGCAATCATGCCAACGACCCATTAGAGGTGCCAATTGGGCCAATCACAAGAGCTAGGGCAAAGAAGCTTAAAGAAGCATTGAATGGGCTTGTTCAGAACATATGGAGCAAAATGGACCTAGAGAGGCTTGGGACATTTAAGGAGCATGAAGGACGGCCTTTAATTCATCTAGTTCAGGTCCAAGAAGAGCCTAATTCGTGTGGAACAAGGGGTTGATGTGTCCGGCCCAATACCAGCCTTGTTAGGCTTGTTTTTTCCTGATGCTACAAGGATAGAAAGTCAGCAATTTATTCTCCTAATTAAGTAAGGGAGTTGGCCAGATCTTATTCCTAAAGAGGGGAGGATTATTAATGCTTTTCCTAACCTAGAAAGGAAAGTAATTAAATCAGCAACAAAGGAGGAAATTTGTTTTTTTATTTATCCAAGTTAAAGAAGGAAATCCAAGCTAATCAAGGACATTAAAAGGGGCAGCAATATAAATTTTTCAAATCAGATTTCTCCTAGTTTATTTGGGACTTCTGAAGGGTGACAAATCTGATTCTAGCTTATTTGTGATGGTAATTTTTGGATTTTATTATTTTCTTCTTAGTCTTTAGGTTATTATCACTTATTTGGGACAATTGTAAGTGGGCTTCTTATAAGTCCACCTAAGGGGGGGTCCATTAGGGTTTATTTAAGTCTAGAGTTATTATAAATAAAGGCATAACCAGACATGTAAGCTAGATAATTTAGATTAATTAAACTTCTTATTTGCCACTCTTTGTGTGAGTGTGTTGGTAAGATAATTTCCCTTCCATGGTTCTCTAAAGAACTGAAAACGACTTATCGAATAACAACTGGCTTCGTGAATTCCAATCAGGATAAATGCGCCACACTCTTTGTGATTAAGAGTGATAAGTTTGATTTGTTCTTCAAACAATTCTGAAAATGAAAGAAGGAAGATGGGCAGATCTTATTCCTAAAGAGGGGAGGATTATTTAATGCTTTTCCTAACTTAGAAATGAAAGTAATTAAATCAGCAACAAAGGAGGAAATTTATTTTCTTATTTGTCCAAGTTAAACAAGGAAATCCAAGCTAATCAAGGATATCAAGGGGGGCAGCAACACAAATTTTCCAAATCAGATTTTTCCTAGTTTATTTAAGACTTCTTAAGGGTGAAAAATCGATTCTAGCATATTTAGCATGATAATTTTCGGATTTTTATTATTTTTATTATTTTCTTCTTAGTTTTTGGGTTATTATTACTTATTTGGGTCAATTGTAAGTGGGCTTCATATAAGTCCACCTACAGGGAGTCCATTAGGGTTTCTTTAAGTCTAGAGTCAGTATAAATAACGGCATAACCATACATGTAATGTTACGTAATTTTCAGATCAATAAACTTCTTTGCTGCACTTATTGTGTGTTGGTGGGATAATCTCCCTTCCTTGGTTCTCTAAAGAACTGAAAACGACTTATCGAAGAATAACTGTCTTCGTGGCGTCATCCTTCTCGTTCGCGAATCAATATTCGTTGGGTGGGGGTCTCCGTTTCCAATAGTGCTGGTGCCTAGGTACAAGTTATCTTTGTGTAACACTCATATCAAACCTGATTTACTTGACTTTCCGGGAAATTGTGTCTTTGCGTTTGGGCTGCGTGACCACGTGATCACGAGGTTCGCATCATGATTTGCTTGATGAGTTGCATGGTGCTGCATTGTTTTGTAAAGTTGATTTGATGAGTGGTTATCACCAAATTAGAATGAAAGAGGGAGATAAATGGAAAATAGCATTTAAAACTAAACAGGGGTTATATGAATGGATGGTAATGCCGTTTGGGTTATCTAATGCGCCTAGTACATTTATGAGGCTTATGAATCATGTTTTGAGGAAGTATATTGGGTTGTTTGTTGTAGTATATTTTGACAATATCCTGGTGTATAGCAAGACCTTTGATGATCATGTGAAGCATCTTAGAGTTGTGTTTGAAACTTTGCGAGATTCTAAGTTGTATGGGAAACTCACAAAGTGTTATTTATGTAAAGAAAGTGTTGTGTTTCTTGGATATATGAACTCTAGCAGGGGAGCTAAGGTTGATGAGAAGAAAATTGGGGCAATTCGAGACTGGCCAAAACCTGTTAGTATCGCTGATGTGAGGAGTTTCCATGGTTTAACTTCTTTCTATAGGCGATTTGTGAAAAGACTTCAGCTCTATTGTTGCTCCTATGATAGAATGCTTGAAAAAGGGAACAAGTTCAGATGGAGTGAAGATGCAAAAAAAGCTTTTGAGCTAATTAAGGAAAAGTTGTGTACTGCTCCAGTTTTAGCACTTCCACTTTGCTAAAACATTCAAAATAGAGTGATGCTTCCGGAGTTGGAATTGGGGCTGTTTTGATGCAAGAAAAGAGGCCGATTGTATTTTTCAATGAAAAGTTAAATGGAGCACGTTTGAACTACTCTATTTACAACAAGGAGTTCTATGCTTTGATTCGAGCTTTGGAGGTATGGCATCACTATTTGTTTCCTAAAGAATTTGTTATACATATTGACAATGAATCCTTGAAGTATCTTAAGGGGCAAAGCAAGCTGAATCAGAGATATGCTAAATGGGTGGAGTTTATAGAGTCATTTCCCTATGTCATAAAGTACAAAAAAGGGCAAGTTAATGTGGTTGGTGATGCTCTTTCTAGGAGGTATGCACTGATCTTTATGTTGAATACAAGGCTGATGGGTTTTGAACAAATGAAGGATCAGTATGCTAATGATTCCTACTTTGCTAATGTGGTTGCCGAATGTGCAAAGGGAGCTTGTGATGGGTTCTTTATGCATGAAGGTTACTTGTTCAAAATAGAAAAAATGTCTACTCCTTCAGGTTTGTTACGGGAGGTGCTTGTGCGAGAGGCTCATGATGGTGGTCTTAATGGTCATTTTAGGAAGAAGAAGACTTATGAGTTGCTGAAAGAACATTTTTTTTTTTTGCCTAGCATGTTACAGGATGTGCATAAGGTGATTGAGAGATGTGCTATTTGCAAGAAAGCTAAGGGTAAAGAGAATGCATATGGGCTGTATATGTCGTTGCCTATTCCAGAGCAACCATGGATGGATGTTAGCATGGACTTTGTACTTGGGTTACCAAGAACACAGCGTGGAAAGGATTCAATAATGGTTGTGGTTGATCGATTCTCTAAAATGTCCCATTTCATTCCCTGCAACAAAACTAACGATGCACTACATGTTGCTGATTTGTTCTTTCAAGAGATTGTCCGTTTGCATGGAGTTCTTAAAAGCATTGTCTCTGATCGTGATACAAAGTTCTTAAGTCACTTTTGGAAGACTCTTTGGAGGAAGCTTGGAACAAAGTTACTTTTCAGTACGGCATGTCATCCACAAATTGATAGACAAACTGAGGTAGTAAACCGAACTTTATCTTCTTTGTTACAAGCTGTTATACATAAGAATTTGAAGAGTTGGGTTACTTGTTTGCCTATTATGGAGTTTGCATATAATCGTAGTATGCATGGGGCTACAAAATTTTCACCATTTGAGGTTGTGTATGGCTTTAATCCTTGTGTTCCTATTGATCTTGTTCATATTCCAATTGATGAGAGGACATCTGATGTGCACCATGGGAATTATAATCCATCTTGTAAAGCTAAAACTAATGTGCAAGAGGATTCAGATGGTCCAATGACAAGAGCGAGAGCGAAACAACTACAAAGGGCCTTGACGAGTCAAATTGGAATGATTGAAGCTGCGTCAGAGTTAAAAATTAGCAATCAGTTTGAAATTGGTTCAAGGATGTTTATTTGCCTACAATTGGAACTTGGAGATGAGAAAAGCCCTTAATTGTTCTTTTGATACTGGGCTACTCGAATTTGGGTTGATATGCAAATAAATGAAGGAATTGATGCTGTTTATGGTCAGAACAGCAAATGAATTTGAACCCGAATTTGAAGTCATCCATTGCATGTGAAAACAAGACTAATCTAGGTGGATTTCAAGTTCAGAACGTGTTCTTTTTAGATTGTCCAACCATGATTGCATTGGACTTTTGTATAAGAAGATATGGTTGTTTTAAATTTGGTCTGTTTATGTTAGAAAGGTCAAAAAACGTGTGCTAGTTAATTTGTCTAGGTTAGTTTGTCAAAGTCTGTTTTTTGGGCCTGACTTCTGCCATGTTGAATTATTCCTAACTTTGGAGGGATGTTCCAATTATAAATATAGTATCAGAATATGTAATAAACAACTTTTGGCCAAGATTTGAAACTTAATTCACAGAATTAAGAGTTGTTCTTCCAAATTGATTTTGTGAAGAACCCTACCTGACTTATCACTCTTCAATCACAAAGAGTGTGGCGTCGAAATCCTAGATTGATCTTTGTGGCGTCCAGATCGACTTATCAAAGTATCATTCTAGTCTATCCTCCATCTTATTTACCTTGAAATCACTATAATCCAGCCTAAACACCAAAAGAAAGACAACACAACCAGACCCATCCTTCATCCATTTTCGTCAGATTCATTGTTGCCGATTTTCGAATCATTCACGGCACATCAACATCTATGGATGGAATTAGAAAAGGCAGAATTGATGAAGAAACTACATGAGCAGGTTCGATTATATATTGAGGAGAAAACGACAAAGTATGCTAAACAAGCTAACAAAGGGCGGAAAATGGTTAGGTTTGAACAAGGAGATCTTGTTAATGCAAATAAGTGAAGAATTGATGCTGTTTACAGTCAGAATAGTAGATGAATTTGAACCCGATGTTGAAGTCATCCATTGCATGTGAAGACAAGACTAATCTAGGTGGATTTCAAGTTCAGAACGTGATCTTTCTAGATTGTCCAACCATCATTGGACTTTTGTGCAAGAAGTTATATCCATTTTAAATTTGGTCTGTTTATGTTTCAATTAAGGTCAAAAAATGTGTGCTAGTTAAATTTGTCTAGTTCCTTTGTCAAAGTCTAATTTTTGGGCTTGATTTCTGTCATGTTGAATTTTCCTAACTATGGAGGGATGTTCCAATTATAAATATAGTATCAGAATATGTAATAAATACTTTTGGTCAACACATGAATCATCATGATTTCATGCCCCCAATCACATACAACACATGAATTAACTTAATTTTAACAATCAATACAATTCCCCTAATTCAAGTCTAAGAACCCTAATTAAAATTCAACACTAAGGCATCAATACGTAATCGAATTCGAAATGACTTATAGAACCATGTTTAGAACTCCTTACCTGGTAAGAATCAAGGTCTCGATCCTCAACCAGTCAAAAATTTTCGACTCCCCCTTTTCTAATGATAGTCGGCCCTCCTTTCTCTCTCTACCTTTAAAATTTTTTGTTAATCCCTTGTTCACATGTGTTTATTCTACCTATAAATCCTTAATCTTGGATGGGTTCTTGGGATGTTTGGTGTTTCTCTCTTGAATTGGCAAGAACAAAATAAAAAACTCCCTCCCTCTCTCTTAATAGCTGCTGTCGGTTTTGATGAGCAAGGAAGAGCGTATTTATACCCTATAATTTATCTTATTTGCACTTAGGCCCCATTTTTCTTAAGTGTATTATTTTTATTCCCACATCTTTTCTTCTTATAATTAAGCCATATCTCTTTTCATTTTTTATAATTCAACCCCTCAACTTTTTAGTTTAGTTCATTTTCTTTAATTTAATCCAACCCTCAATATTTCCTGATTAAATTTATAATATCTCAAAATATTTCATCTAAAAATTTATATCCGAAAATTTCTGAATTCCTGTTTTATTTAAATATACATGAATTTCTTCATTTTTATTTTTTATTTATTTAGTTTGTAATTTACGCAAACATTTATTTCCCGGGGTTTACATGACAACTCTTCCTAAACATGCAAGGAAGGCTTATTCAGCTATAAAACTTTATAAACTAGGGAAATCATACTTATTATCTTTTAATTTTTCTGTGTTACTTACGGCAACAACTAGGAACCTTTATTTTAATTTTAAGGGTTTGAGTTTAATTTTAAGTGGGCCTTATACTAGTCTAGAACTTGGATCCATTAGGTTTTAGAAGCTTAAGTATCAGTATCTATAGCTTTCTTATCAGACGTGTATAAGGTTGAGACCATAGGACCAACCCAACACCAATATTAATCACACCTAGACCCATTGGAGGCGCTAAGGGGGCCAATACAAGAGATAGGGAAAAGAAACTTAAAAAGGCATTAAATAGACTTGTTCAGAATATATAGATCAAGATGGACCTAGAGATATCATTTGCTTGAGGTTTTAATTAAAGGTTCAATTTTACCGCAAATTGATCATACAAGGGGTTTGGGTACGTAGACATAAAAGAACGACCTATAAACTGCGTTTTGTTATTTGTTTGGTATCAGAATAATAAATATTGAAATTGAGGTAATTTCAAGATCGTTTGGTTTGGGTTTCAATTCTGTTCCAAAACATGATCCTTACTGTTTGTTTTTGTCCAAATCTTTTTAATTATATTATAATTGGGTTATTTAGGAGTCAAGTAATTTTTTTTGCTAATATTCATTATTGTTTTATTTCATGTCTTCGTTCCATCCACAATTCATATGAATTTGCATTGCTTTTCACGAAATCGTAATCATAGTTTTGTTTTGCTTTGTTTTCAGTATCTTTATTGATTCTTAAGTCTAAGAATTATAATTGGATTGCACTGCGAAGGCTGCTGACTTTGATTTGTTGATTTCAGTTCCTAAAGAACCAAAAGAAAGCAAGTTGTGAGGTAAAAGGCATAGTGAGCATATTTGATGCGAACCTCTTGAACACGCGGTCAACCCACACGCAAAGACACCAATTCCTAGAAAGCCAAGTAAATCGGGTTTGATAAAATTGTAACACAAAGATAACTTGTACCTAGGCACACCAGCACTATTAAAATTGTAACACCACCCAACAAATATTGATTCGCGAATGAGAAGTATAAAGATGATCCCACGAAGTCAGTTGTTCTTTGATAAGTGATGTGCCGTGAATGATTTGAAAATCAGCAATAATGAATCTGATGAAAAATGGATGAAGGATGGGTATGGTTGGTTGTCTGATTTAGCTTTACGAGATGGATTATAATTTCCATGATGCACGTCATTTTTCAATTCTTTAGAGAATCAAGGAAGAGAGAGTATCTCACAAACACACACACAAAGTGCAGCAAACAAGAAGTTTTATTAATATGAATTATCTAACTTACATGTCCACTTATGCCTTTATTTATGCTCGCTCTATACTGAAACAAACCCTAATGGACCTTTTATGTGGACTTATATTATGCCCACTTATAATTAAACCCAAATGATATAAATAAACCCTAAACTAAGAAGAAAATAATAATAACAATAATAAATCTGAATTTAATATCCTAAATATGATAGGATCAGATTTGCTGCTCTTTAGAAGTCCCATATAAGTTTCCTTGTTTGCAAAGTATTCTTAGCTGATTTGAAAACTTATTTAATGATATATTCCTATTATAATAAGGATAGAATAATGATGAGGATCAGCCCAACACCAAGCGTAATCATGCCAAATTTTGCAGATTGAAGAATGTCTGAAAACAACAAATCAATGACACAAAACACTGACATCGCTTTCCAATTGCGAGCCATAAGCCAGCAAATCGAGCTCTTGTCTAGGATGTACAAGGATCTGAAAGATGAGGTCAACTAAATAAAGCAACATAATAGTGGGGCTCATCACTGAGGAAATTTTGTCAGTAGGGCCGTACAGAATGTCATATCTGATTTTGACGAGTTTGTTGATGAAAACGCACATACGGGGTGAAGATGACTATGATTTTGCATCTGTTGGCCAAGGAATCAAGTCTAGACCGAATAGGGCTAAAAGGAATGTGAATTTTTGTGGCATGGGTAATTATGAAGATGTGGACAGGGACTTGGACTCCATTAAACTTAAAATTCCTAACTTCCAAGGTAAAATTGATTCCAAGGTTTATTTGGTGTGGGAGAAAAAGGTGGATTCGATTTTTTAATGTTGTAGTTATTCAGAGGCAAGGAAGGTGAAATTGGTAGTCATTGAATTTACAAATTACGCATTGATTTGGTGGGATCAGAATGTGATTAGTAGGAGGAGGAGTGGAGAAAGGCCAATAGCATCGTGGGAGGAGATAAAAGTGTTGATGGGGAGGCGATTTGTGCCTAACCATTATTATATGGATTTGTATCTGAAATTACAAAGTCTGAATTAGGGTTCTAACTTAGTAGATGAATATTACATGGAAATGGAGATGAGAATGGTTCGGGGCAACGTAATTGAGGATAGGGAAGTCATGATGGCTAGATTTCTTAATGGGCTAAATAGGGAGATTGCGAATGTGGTTGAATTATAACATTACGTGGAGTTGGAGGATATGATCCATATAGCGACAAAGGTGGAAAGACAAATAAAGAGAAGGGGCAACACATGTTTTCAAACCAATTTGGCTTCATCTTCATCAGCATGGAAGCCGAATCAGAGAAGAGATGAGGCTACCCAACCAAAGACTTTTGTCCCTACTAAACCCGAGCCACTTGATGCTAAGGTTGATATGTATAGAAGATTATTCTAACCTTCAAGCTTTGATGGAAAATGAGGAACAACACCAAAAAGATGAAAAATAAAAGAGGGCAGTAGTGGTTACTACTTTCATATATACGTAAGTGGATGGCAAGGGGTGCTTATTTGAAATTATTATCGGCTACTACTTTCATACAATGTTATTGGATGCAAGTGCGTGCAAGAAAATAACTCCAAAGGCTTCAACAAGAGGCTAATGAATTGTCCATTAAATCGTCAATGTTTGAACATGTTGACGCCTTTATTGCCTTACCAGTTGGTCTAGGCACATTAGAGGAGATATTTCATATGTCCTCTTAGGCCCAACTAAACATTCACCATAAACCTATAGGTTTGTTAAATGTAATGGTTTTTATGATAATTCATTGTCTTTTCTTGATCATGCTGTGGAACATAAATTTCTAACATCTTTGGCATGAGAAATCGTAATCTCTGCTGTTGTTGCTGAACATTTGATTGATCAACTACAATCTTTCATACCTGTAATTGATTCCTACATGAGTCGAATAGACTAGTCAAACGTGGAAAGCCGTAAAAAGTTTAGATTGGATTTGAGCCTTAGTTTGTAAAAACTTGTGTCTTTTGGTTTTATTAATAACATAATATTTTTTTTTTCTGTTTTGTTATTTCTTATATTTGTTTAAGTGTTTTCCAGGTTTGTTAGTAGTCATTGCTTCAGGTGATGTCTTTTATACTCTACCTTTTTACCTTAGAACATTGAGGACAAGTCTCATTTTAGTTGGGGGGAGAGGGTAGTAGTCGTAAGTTAAAAAAAAAACTAACTTTTTGTTGTTATTAAAACCATTTAACAAAACTGTTATTGTTAGGATGACAGAGTAAGGAGAAATTGTATTGACTCTTAAGATGCATCCTAGTAAACATTCAAGAACAAGGTTATATCACACACTTCTTATGATATATTCAGGTTTACAAACTCTTGCATTTAATTCACTTGATTTTGATCATATATTTTTTAACAAGTATTTATAAACCATCATTTTCACACACACACTTTAATACATGCTTGTGGGTTGCACATTGAATCATTACGTTAATTATATTCTTTTGTTAAAGGTAACAACTAAGGGAAATTGATGTTTTAACACCTAATACCCTAAAGTCAACAGACTTGAGAGCTATTGACCCAGTGCTTGTTACATGGGTTGAGGAGAAAGCTTAAGGGAATCAAACATTGCACTATCTACAACCCGAGTTACTAAGCTCATAGAGGTGTCTCAACACCTAATGCCCTAAGACCAACTGGTCTGGGAGTCGTTAGCCCAAAGCTCGTTACATGGGTTAAGGATGCATAGTGTTTCAAGTTATCAAAAAAATAAAATAAATAATATATAATAATAATAATAATAATAATAATAATAATAATCTCAACCCATTGAAGTTAACCTTTAGAAAAACATTTGAACAAATTTTGTTTTCTTTCAAGCAAAACTCCATAACTGTGTGTTGATAGATTGAGCATAAAAGAAAGGTTTATTAATATCTTGATTAAGAAGTATGTAGCAGATATATAAATATAATGAGAGTTTGTTTATTTAAATAGATCAATGGAAGTTAAATGTTGAATGTCTTGCTTTTGGATCTTGCAAATTGTTTTTCTATTTTAAAGCTTTAATTACTAGGGACTAGTAATAAGCTGGTTGGGGGGTGATTAGTACTTAAAAGTGCATTTTCATCAAGGTTTTATATCATCATATTGGACTTAAAGTATCATTAAATTCCCTAACTTGAGTATGTTATAATAACAAGTTCGATAACATAAGATATCTTTAATTTATGGTAAGTGCTAATTTTGAATGCAAGCATATCTCACATTTCAAAGGATTTATTGATGTGTTTAACTATTGAAATTGAGAAGACAAAGGGAGGGCTAAGCTTAGAGAAGAGATGCTGGTTCAATTCAAACTGGAACACCATTAAGTTATTGGGTCATAACTGGAGCTGTAGATCTTGGATTTAGGTCTGGTTTATCTTGATGGAAATCCAAGACATAGGGATTCAATCTATCCTGTAGCCCAGACACCATTTAGTGTTCAGCCCATATCTCGAATTCTAGAAGTCCAAATGAGCTTATTTTTTTTTTATGGAAAACTGAGATAAATTCTCACAACTTTCATGAAGACTATTTGTTCAAAATCTGATGTTAGTAATGATGTTTTGTCCAGACAACAAGTCAATAGCTAGCCACCAATTCAATAATTAGTCATCAAATCAATAGTTCTAAATTTTAGCCTATTAAAGGAGGCATTTACCATATATTTAGGTATCTTGTTTTTCAGACCAAGATCATGCTCTTGCTTTCTTTCTTTGTATTTTTGTAATGTTCAAGTTTTATTTCATGTTATACTTTTATTAATCTCTTGTTTATGCTTTTCATTTCCTTTACTATACTTAGTTAACTTATATAATAAATTTGTTCTTATCTTGTTTATTTATGTTTTCCCTCTTCATTATGTTTAGTTAAGTTATATTTTGTCAAGCTGAAAAGGTTTCACTAATGGTGTTAGAATAAGTATAATATAAACTCAACATGGACTTTAATGTTTATATATAAAAAAGTTTGCTATTAACATGTTTTATAATTGTTATCTTACTCATTCTTAACACCTTGCTTGTTAAATGGTTAATCTAGATTTGTGTTGTACAAACCCTTGGTACAACAAATACTTGATCCTTTCATAGTTAACTGTATGGTTACCTATGCTATGCAAGGAACTTGATTTGTTGTTGACATGAGTTAACATCATGAATACTTGACAATAATTACAAGTATTGACATTACTCAAATAAGATAATTAATATGATCATGTTAATAATTTATAATGAGCCATTAATGATAAATCATCCAATTGGAACCTTCTTTGTGTGTGGTTTCCAGTTGAGTAATAAAATGAGTTTATACTATGCTTATTTGAAATACCATTAGTGGATCCTCTAACCTTGATAATTATTTTATCCTTGTTTAATCTTCACATCAATATCACACCTAAAAGTTCTCTTGAACTCATTTTCTTTTATTATGTGTGATTTTATATAGTTGACCTCCATGTGGATCAACCCCGGTCTTGTTGAGTTATTTATTACTTTGGCATTCCTACACTTGGGATAAGACATCAATTATTTGAGCGTCTCAAGTTTTTGGGACCGTTGTAGGGGAGGTAAGTTACTGTATAAATTATGTATTTTTTTTTTCTTTTCACTTTTATTGTTTTTCTAATTTTTGTTTCTTTTTTTTTCTTTTCTTTTCTTTTGCACTTGCATGAGAGTTTGGTTACGCATATTAAGTGGTAGACTGTTTAGGAAATCTTCATCCTCTTCGAAAAATATAGCCGAAGAAGATAACCAATCACTTCATAATGAGAATAATGAGATTAATTGATGCGAACCTCGTGATCATATGGTCATGCAACCCACACGCAAAGACACCAATTCCCGGAAAGCCAAGTAAATCATGTTTGATAGGAGTGTGACATAAGGATAACTTGTACTTAGGCACCAACAATATTGGAAACGGAAAACCCCCTACCAATGAATATTGATTGGCGAACGAGAAGTATTAGGATGACGCCACGAAGCTAGTTGTTCTTCGATAAGTCGTTTTTAGTTCTTTAGAGAACCAAGGAAGGGAGATTATCTCACCAACACACAACAAGCGCGGCAAAGAAGTTTATTTATCTAAAATTGCTAAACCTTACATGTTTGGTTATGCCTTTATTTATACTGACTCTAGACTTAAAGAAACCCTAATGGACCCCCCTTAGATGGACTTATATGAAGCCCACTTACAATTGACCCAAATAAGCAATAATAACCCAAAGACTAAGAAGAAAATAATAAAAAATAATAAAAATTCAAAAATTACCATCCTAAATATGCTAGAATCAGATTTGTCACCCATAAAAAGTCCCAAATAAACTAGGAGAAATCAGATTTATCCTAAGACGAAGTCCATTAAAATGTCTACCCATGGTTCTTTCGGTACAGGCTTAGGGGTATACAAGCCATGTGGTTGAGTCCCAGACTTTGCTCTCCTGCAAGTTATGCATCTATCACATATACGTTGCACATCTTTTTTCATTTTACGCCAATAAAAATGCTCATGCAACACATCCAAAGTCTTAACAACACTAAAATGCCCCCATCAACCCGCCTCCATGTGCTTCACGTACAAGCAATTCACTCATAGAACTTAATGGAACACACAAAAGACTCTTTAAACAAATATCCATCAGGTCTATAGAGCTTCCCAAAAGCTGAAGTTTCGCAAGCATTGTAAACATTAGCAAAATCAGTATCATCATTGTACAATTGGTTTATGTGTTCAAATCCTAGAAACCTAGCATCCAAAGTAGATAAAAGAACATAACTGCACGAAAGTGCGTTAGCCACAATAATTTCTTTTCCTTGCTTATACTTGATCACATACGGAAATGTTTCAATAAATTCTACCCATTTGGCATGTCTCCTACTCAACTTACCTTGCCCTTTCAAGTGCTTCAATGATTCATTATCAGAATGTATCACAAACTCCTTGGGCCACAGGTAATGTTGCCACATCTCTAAAGTGTTTACCAAGGCATAAAGCTCCTTGTCATATGTAGGGTAATTCAAGGCTGTCCCATTAAGTTTTTTTGCTGAACTACGCAATGGGCCTCCTATCTTAACACAACTCCTATACAAATACCTGACGCATCACATTCAACTTCAAAAGCGCTCGTAGAGTCTGGTAAAGCTAAAGCAGGCGCCGAACAAATTTTATCTTTCAACAAATTAAAGGTCTTATCCTGTTCATCATTCCATTTGAATCTAACAGACTTTTCACAATTTCAGTTAAAAGTTGTTGAAAGTCCATGAAAACTTCACAAACCTTCTATAAAAACTTGCAAGTCCATGAAAACTCCTTACCTCACTTACCGATTTTGGTGTAGGCCAATCCTGGATGGCCTTAACTTTCTCCTCGCCCATCTCGATACCCTGCGCGGTTATGACATAACCAAGAAACACAATTTCAATGATGTTGGTTATGGTGGTTTTAAGGATGTGACCATAGGCCGTTGGGAAGGTTTTCATTTTTCACATGCAAATACTACTGCAAGTAATTCTTTTTCAGTGGTAGTGTAATTCATTTGAGCACTATTTAAAGTTTTACTTGCATAGTAAATCACATAAGGTTTCTTATCTTTTATTTGTCACAGGACAGCACCCATGGTATAATCACTAGCGTCACACATTATTTCAAAAGGCAATGACCAATCAGGAGGTTGAATGACAGGAGCAGAAGTAAGCAAGTTTTTAAGTTTAACAAAGGCTTCTTCACAATGTTCAGTCCATTAAAAAATTTTATCCTTTGTTAGAAGGTTACTCAAGGGCTTAGATATTACACTAAAATCTTTGATGAACCTTCTATAAAAACCAATTGTCCTAAGAATGATCTAACATCTTTAATAGATTTTGGTGTTGGCAAGTTAGCAATTAACTCGATTTTAGATTTGTCAACCTCAATTCCTTTCGATGAAACAATGTGACCAAGGATAATGCCGTTTGTTACCATAAAATGATATTTTTCTCAATTCAGCACAAGATTCTTCTCTTCGCACATGCTCAAAACCTTTTCTATGTTAGTCAAACAATCATCAAATGAATCGCCAAAAAACAGAAAAATCATCCATAAAAATTTCAAGAAAACGTTCAACCATATCACTAAATATAATGAGCATGCATCTTTGAAATGTGGCTGGTGCATTACATAATCCAAAAGGCATTCTTCGATATGCAAAAATACCAAACGGACATGTGAACGTGGTTTTCTCTTGATCTTCTAATGCAATTTCAATTTGGTTGTAACCTGAATAGCCATCTAGGAAACAATAAAATTCATGGCCTACAACTCTTTCTAGGATTTGATTCATGAAAGGTAAAGGAAAATGATCTTATCTAGTCATTGAATTAAGTTTGCTATAGTCAATGCACATGCGCCAACCAGTAATAGTCCTAGTTGGAATTAACTCATTTTTCTCATTTGTTATCACAGTGACTCCAGACTTTTTAGGTACAACTTGGGTAGGACTTACCCATTTGCTATCAGAAATAGGATAAATGATTCCATTATCCAGAAGCTTAATGACTTTATTTTTCACTACTTCTTTAATATTAGGATTAAGCCTTCGTTGCATTTCTCTAGAGGGTTTAGCATTTTCCTCCAACTAAATCCTGTGTGTGCAAATCAAAGGACTAATTCCATTTATGTCAGCTATGGTCCATACTAATGCATTTTTGTGCATTTTCAGAGTTTGTAATAACTTACCTTCTTGATGTGCATTAAGTTTGGAAGAGATTATTACCGGAAAAGTTTCATTTTCTTCCAAAAATGAGTATTTGAGATTGAATGGTAATGGCTTCAAATCAAGTTTTGGTGGTTGAACATTTGAAGGTATGGACTCAATTGATCGTGGTGGCAATTCCTCAATTTTTGGTCTCCAACTATTTGCCTTTAATTCTTCCTGAAAATAAACCATTTGCAAATCATTAGATTCATCAATCTCAGTTTCACTGGTAGTGGTTTGAAATTGATCATAAACTAATTTTTCAAAAAATTCCACTTCCTATAAATCATTATCATATTCAGGTTGCTTGCAAATGTTGAAAATATTCATCTCCAATGTCATATTTTCAAAAGATAACTTCATCACTCCATCCCTACAGTTAATTAATGCATTAGAAGTTGCAAGAAATGAACATCCTAAAATAACAGGAATTAAATTACATGCTTCAACAGGTTGTGTATCCAAGACAATAAAATCCACAGGATAAATGAATTTATCAACTTGTACTAACACATCTTCAACTATTCCTCTAGGCACTTTTACAGATCTATCAGCAAGTAAAAGAGTTTGAAAAACCGAATATGGAAGTAAATTCACACTAGCTCCAAGATCAAGTAAAGCTTTTTCAATTTTATGTTCTCCAATAAAGCATGAAATTGTAGGACAACCAAGGTATTTATATTTCAAAGCATTATTGTTTTGAAGAATATCACTTACTTGTTCGGCTAAAAAGGCTTTCTTTTTCACATTCAGTTTTCTCTTTACAGTGCACAGATCTTTCAAAAATTTAGCATAAAAAGGTACTTGTTTAATAGCATCGAACAAATGTATATTGATCCTTACCTGCTTGAAAGTTTCAAAGATTTCAGAGTTGTGATTGACTTTCCTTTGTTTGGTCATCGCATGAAGAAATGGAAGTGCTGACGGGGAATCAGTCTTTTCTTTGCTATGTTCAGATTCAACCCCTTCCTTACCCTCAGAGATTGACTCATCATCTCTCTCACAAGGTTCAAGAGTGGGTTTTTCAATAACCTTACCACTGCGAAGAGTGATTACTGATTTGACTTGATCCATGTGTTGGCTTCCGGAACTACTTGCATTTGCATTGTATTGCCCCTTGGGATTTTGTTGTGGTTGAGATGGAAAATTACTTTTTTCTTGAAAACTGAGGGCAGATGTGAACTTTGCAAGAGTATCTTTAAAATATGTCATGCTTTGAGCAAGTTGAGTGTTAATTGTCTCATGCTTTTCAATGAATGCATGCAATGTTTCCTCAAGATTTCTTCTAGGAGGTGGAGCATAAGGAGGTGCATATCCATGAGAATTTTGAAAATTATGGTGTGCTTGAAATGGTGGCTGTGAAGTTTGTGCATCACTCTTCCAACTGAAATTTGGGTGATTTCTCCAACCAGGGTTGTATATTTGTAAGTATGGGTTATGATTGGGTCTTTGGAAACTGTTTAAAGCATAGGCTTGTTCATGGAGGCATTCCCTAAAAGAAGGCAAAGTTGGACAATCATTTGTTGAGTGTTCATTGGTTTCACAGATTTTACATACAATTTCTTGAACAGATTTTAATTGACCACTCTTTTTCAATTCTAGTGCCTCAACTTTTCTAGCTAAAAATGCAAATTTAGCTTGGAGGTCATGATCTTCCCTAAGGTTGTACATTCCTCCACTACATGTATGAGGTTGAGTTTTACTTGGTGCCTCATAAGTTCCTACAGTGTCCCAATTTTGAGCATTTTCAGCTAGTAAGTCTAGGTACACTCCATTGCTTCATTAGGGTCTTTATCTTCAAAAGTTCAATTGCACATCAATTCCACCATTTGTCTATTTTTAAGTGTTAACCCTTCATAAAAATGTGAAACCAATCTCCATGTTTCAAAACCATGATGAGAGCAAGTATTAAGCAAGTCTCGATACCTATCCCAATATTGGTAAAATGTTTCTCCTGGTTTTTGAGTGAAAGTAGTGATTTGTCTTTTGAAAGAGTTTGTTCTGTGAGACAGAAAAAACTTGTTTAAAAATTATTGTTGCATTTCATTCCAAGCACGAATGGATCCTGACCTAAGATTTTGTAGACATGTTTTAGCTTTATCTTTTAATGAAAAAGGAAAAAGCTTTAATCTGATGATGTTCATGCTACAATTTAAGTCATTATAGGTGTTACAGACTTCCTCAAATTCTCTCAAATACAAGTATGGATTTTCTAGATCTAAGCCATGAAAAGAAGGTAAAAGTTGAATAATGTCTGGCTTAAAATTAAAATGAGATGTATCAGGGGAGAACTATGCATGATGGTGCACTTGTTCTTGTTAGATTCATATGGTCTCTAAGTGTTCTAACACAGTTATTCTCATTATGAAGCGACTGGTTATCTTCTTCGGCCATATTTTTTAAAAATGATGAGGATACCCTACAAAGTCTATCACTTAATGTACATGACCAAACTCTCATGCACGTGTAGGAAGAGAATAAAATGGAAGAAAGGAAAAAAAAACAAAACAAAACAAAAAAAACAAAAGTTAGATAAAGGAAAGAAAAGAAAAGACAATAAAATAAAATATATAATTTATACAGTAATTTACCACCCCGGCAACGGCGCCAAAAACTTGACATGATCAAAAGATTGATGTCTTCTCCCAAGTGTAGGAGTGTCGAAGTAATAAATAACCCGGCAAGACTAGAGTCGAACCACAGAAAGGTTAACTGTATAAACTACAAATAAAGAAATAGATAATAACATAAAAGGAGTTGAAGAGAGCTTTGAGATGTGATATTGATGTAAGGATTTAAACAAATATAAAATAATTGTCAAGGTTAGAGGATCCACTAATGATATTTCAAACAAGTATAGTATAAATTCTTTTTATTACTCAACTAGAAACCGTACAAAGGAGGTTCCAATCGGATTATAAATTATTAATATGATTACATTAGTTATCTTATTCGAATAATGCATTAACTTGTAAATATTGTAAGGTATTCATGATTATAACTTATGTTAACAACAAATCAAGTTCCTTTCATAGCACAGGTTCATAGCACAGGTGTCAGTTATACCATACGGTTGGGCTATGAAAGTGCCAAGTATTTGTTGTACTAAGGGTTATACAACATAAATCTAGATTAACCATTTAACAAGCAACGTAATAAAAGTGAATAAGATAACAAATACAAAACATGTTAGTATCAAACATTAAAATCCATGTTGAGTTTATACTATACTTATTCTTACACCATTAGTGTAACCTTTTCACCTTGACATAATAAACTTAGCTAAATATAATGAAAGAGAGAAACATAAATAAACAAAATAAAAACATAAATAAGATATAAGTTTACTAAGTAAAGGAAAGGAAATGTCATAAACAAAAGATTAATATAAACAAAACTTAAGCATTACAAAAATAGAGAGAGAGCAAGAACATGATCTTGATCTGAAAACCAGATGCCTAAATGCATGGTAAATGCCTCCTTTTATAGGCCAAAATTCGGAACTATTGATTTGATGACTAATTGTTGAGTGGGTGGCCACCTCTTGACTTGGTAACACTCCTGATCTTCTTGTTTGCAGAAAACGTCACTGCTAACATCAGAATTTGAATAGATAGTCTTCATGAAAGTTCTGGGAAATTGTCTCAGCTTTCCAACAAAACAAGAATCGGTGCATTTGGACTTCTAGAACTCGAGATATGGGCTAAACACTGAACAGTGTCTGGGCTGCAGGATAGATTCCGACTTCTCCGTTGTTGCTACCATTTAAACTCGAAAATGGCACTTTTAAATCTTGGACTTTTCATGAAAGTTTTAGGCCTATATCTTAGCTTTCCATACATATAAACCAAACCTAAATCCAAGTTCTACAACTCTATTTATGATCCAATAACCGAATGGTGTTCCAGTTTGGATTGAAGCAACATCTCTTTTTTTAGCTTAGACCTCTCTTTGTCTTCTCAATTTCAGTAGTTAAACTCATCAATCAATCATTTGATTTATGTGATAGGCCTGCATTTAAGATGAATATTTACTATAAATTAAAGGTATCTTATATTATTAGACATGTTATTATAAAACATGCTCTAGTTAAGGAGTTATTGATACTTTAAGTGCAAAATGATGATATAAAACCTTGATAAAAATACACTTTTAAGTACTAATCAATTCAATCTTTTTAAAATATTTAGAAATTTATATTTTTATTAAAACTAAAATATAGATTACATAACAACTAAATATGAACAAACAAGCATGCAAAATCATTTGATTTACATGATCAAGAGGTTCACATCACGTTCCTACAAATTTCCAGGTGTTCATCCCTACAAATAGTCGACCAGTTTAACTTAAAACTTAGATTTGATAGTTTTAAACCTGGTGAAACTTAAATCGACTAAATACATGTCAATCCTATAATGTATGTGTATTGTGTGAATTCATTTTAATTTGTGCTGTCAAGATATAAAAATTTATACAATTTGCAATACAATAAATTCTTAAGAACTAAGTCTTCACTTACATTGCATCTTGGACTGGTTGATTGAATTCTTGATTCAATTCTTCATGCTTGTTGATGTGTTTTTTGTATAAAATACGTTTAAACTTATTCTCAACCAAACATATCATTAGTCTAATTTTATTTAATGGTTATTATCAAAATATATAAATATATGTGACCCAAAGGTCAACATTTCTTGCCCCTAATCAATTTGGTAATAACTAAAGCACCAAGTGAAAAGATCTTAATGCCCTAATAGCTAGGTTTAAGTTTTTTGACAAGAAGAGCAAAACCATCCTTCTATTATTCTAGTTAACAGTGTCTCTAAATTTACAGCTATAGTGTTTTTCCAAACATGTAAGCTTTCATTAATTTATGATATCGAAAATTAATCAAGGGAAAGTCATCCTCCTTCAGCCAACAAGTAGTAAAATTGTTGTTTAATATGTGTATACTTTACAAAAGCTCTAATTTGATAATTATTTCTTTTTACCCCAATTAAAATAATTTTGTACCAACCAAAATAATTTTAATGAAGGGCGTGATGGATAAGGGTTTTTTTCCTTTAGAAATTTAACTCATTCAATTTTATTTAGTTGTATTTTTTGAAAGTATTAAAAAAACCTTATATTAGTTGTATTTCCAACACACCCTTCATTAAAATTATTTTGATGGGTGTGTAAATAGAAATTATTATCAAATTAAAGCTTTTTGATGGATCCACGTATTGAACAATAGTTTTGCTAATTTAAGATGTTTTGGTGCTAACTCTAATGGATTGGTCCAGTAGTTAAAACATGTATGCTTTCTTCTTCTTTTTCGAGATCAAACCTTCAGAATAGTATCTAAGAGAATTTATTAAGTTTTTTTAAATACACCAAGTTGATGTGGATCGTGTATCCTTGAGATCCTTTAAAGAAAAGGACTTAATCTTGATTAATATATAAGTTAGATCAAACCTTCTTTATGTGCATGTTCTTGGAAGCAATTCAAATGAAAGATCTGGGAAATAATTTTCTACCTAGTTAATTTTGAATTAAGAGCACAACTTTCATATTAATTGTGCTGCTTCCGGAATTACAGATTAGTTAAAAAGAATAACCCCAGTATAGTTGGTCCTTGTTTCATGAGGTACATACATCAGTTAAAAGTGTCATGGTTATACTCGGAGCTATCCCAATCGTCATCAATACGAATTGGATGCTGACCCTTGTCTTGCAGTTCAATTTACTAGGAATTTAGTTCAGCCATGAAATTTTTTAAAAGTTGAACCGTATTTTTGGAAGCCAATTATTGTTTCAACTTTTTATGCATGGCAACGAGTTCTAATCACCAAGCACCGAGGAAGCCTAGCCAGAATGCAATGGCCTAGCTTCTAAGAAATCAAACCATCCCACAAGAAACAAGCTATTTGTAAGCTATAAAATAGAACAAATTCAAGGGCTATACCGTTTCAATCTCTCCAGTTATATTCAAGTACAATATAACTAAAGTCTAATGTTGCCCCCGCCTCATGTAATGTAATCCCGATAGTGTCCCTTATGGTCAAGCCATACTGGGAGAAATTCCAGAAAGGAAATGGGATCCCATCTAGCCATCCCCATTCCAAATGTAACGCTAGAAAAATATTAAATCCACACCGTATCAGACCACATAATTTTCATTATCATAAAGCAAACCCTTAAGTTCGGGATTTTATTCAGAAGTACAACAGATTGCAGAGACTCAATGGAAGCCATCTATACTGGGAGAAATTCCAGAAAGCAAAGGGGGTCCCATTTAGCCATCCCCATTCCAAATGTAACGCTAGTGAAGGATTAAATCACCATATCAGACCACATAATTTTCATTATCATAAAGCTTAGATTAAAGAACACACCACAAACCCTTTAAGTTCGGGATTTTATTCAGAAGTACAACAGATTGCAGAGATATGACAGAACCCTTTATTTAGTAGCAGCTAATGGTGCCATAAATCCCATTAACAGTTGATTGATCACTCATCATCATAATTCTTTCGGTGGTGGCGGTGCTTCTTCTCCGCATCATCATCAGAATTGTCATCTCCCTGCCAATTTCAACAATATGATTAAGATAATGACAGATACCAGAAAAGAAAGGCAAATTTCTATGCACGACTTTGTTGATAGCAGTTCTATTTCACAGAGAGATGGGCACTCAAACATTGTATTCTTCTCGAGGTAAACTAGAAATGGAAATTTTGATTATTTGTCTTCCCTAAGACCCCCAAGAAGACAAGCATATAGTAATTTCATAATGAAACTTAAAAAGTTAAGATCCTCAATGCAATAAACAATGAATTAATCATGTAAGATACCAGAGTTGTGACTGTTCAGTACTCCTAATTTTAAACAGGTGATGCTGGAAATATCTATGTGTTGGGCATTTCGATCATCAATTCCAAACTAGAAGGTCCAGGACTTGAAGCAAACAATAAGTGAAATTTTTTGTAAAATGACTAGACATCCTGTTGCAATTCATTACATATTCTCATCACCAGTAAAACATTATAGAGAGTAACAAAACTAAGGAGTGGGTAGCAGCCTCACAGGGCAATAATTTATTCTATTTTTTTCTGCTTATATAGGATTACTGGAAAAATATAATAAAAAGGGAACTCATCCACGGAAATTGTGGCTAGAATATTTTGAGCTTGGCACCACAGGACTGAGCAAAATCTTTTGAGCTTGGCAAAAAAGATCAATGGACCAAAAAGTGGATTGCAGTGACAAACAAACAAACAAAAAAATACCATAAATCTTCTTGATGCAGTCATAGGATGCGCACGACCAAGCACCTTCTTAACTTTCCTGATGTATTGCTAACCAAGTAAGAACTTCTAACGTATATACTTAAAGCTGGAACATAAAGTCTGAGCAGCAACAAACAAAAACAGAAAAGCAAAACCATAAACTCCTTGGAGCATTTGTAGGATGTGCATACACTAAGCATTTACCAAGTTTTCCTGATGAAATTCTAAGAAATCCAGAATTCGCGAGTCCAAACAAGAAAACCACTTAAATTTGTTATACTAATTGAATTGGTAATTAAATGTTTTTCAAGCCAAGCCGCCGGTTTGAAGTTTAAATTTATTCTCAACTTAAACTAAACTTTCAGAAACAACCCACTAAACTAATGCAAACATGTCCTACTTATGAGCATAATCATATCCTGCCTGTGGGACCGAAGTCAAGTGCAATACTTTTCCAGATCATTGTTTCTCCTAATTTTCGTCAATCCTTGTTTTAGATCACTAAGACATAAAGAGAGCTAAGCCAAAAATCTAACACAAGGCAGCAACTCAAAACATCATAAATGGAAATGCAACACAAAATCCTACATTACCAAGAAACAGAAAATGATCACACGTTGCATCAAAAACCATAAGCATAAAAAGTAAAAAGTCCGAGAATTTGAGAGAACCCTACATATTTCTTGCGGCCATAGCCCTCTTCACCACCATCACGATACTTATTATGACGATCCTCGTCGTCCTCATCACTACGACGACTCCCATAAGAAGGCCTCTCATACTCTCCTCCTTCCTCCTGTCTCGCATAACTAGACCTCTTAGGTGAATCATCTCCATAACTTGGCTTCTCATATTGGCTCCTTCCCCCATGCCCTTCTCCCTCTTCCCCATAACTCTCCTTCCTCCCGTACCGAGAACCATACTCTGACCCACTTCCTTCATTTTCGGATCCTGGCCTCCTCCCATACCCGGATCCGTATTCCACAGTCCCCCCTCCATATTCGCTGGGCTTCTCATACCCAGATCCATATTCAGTTTCGGATTTCCTACCATAACCCGACCCATACTCAGTTGGCTTCTCATATCCAGACCCATATTCAGAGTCCGGTCTCCTGCCATACCCAGATCCATATTCATCACTCTGTGGCTTCTCATACCCAGACCCGTACTCCGATTCTTTTCTGCGCCCATAACCAGTCCCATACTCGCTCGGCTTCTCATACCCACCAGACTCATATTCGCCCTCGGGTCTCCTTCCATACCCAGATCCATATTCCTCACTCTGTGGCCTCGCATTCCCAGACCCGTACTCTGATTCTTGTCTGCGCCCATCACCAGACCCGTACTCGCTTGGCCTCACATGCCCACCAGACTCATATTCACTTTCGGGTCTCCTTCCATACCCAGATCGATATTCTTCACTTTGAGGCTTGCCATACCCACCAGACCCATATTCAGATTCGGGTCTCCTTCCATATTCCTCATTGGCCGGCTTCACATAGCCATCAGACTCATACTCCAATCCGGGCCTATTCATTCCAGGCTGGAAACCGTATGCCGGTTGAGGTTCACCATAAGTGGATCCAGGTCGGGGCTTGGGACGAGCATAGCTGCTGTATTCAGTTTCAAGAGCTTCATCAGCGTAAGCAGATGGCTCAGAGTAAGAGGAGTAATTGGGGCGATCGTAGTCAATTTCACCGGAGGCTGAGCTGATTGGATAGCAGGTCTCATCAGACGGTGGGATTGGGCGACCGTACGTTAAGGCAATGTCGTATCCGCCACCGTATGGGGTGGGATCGTACTCATCGTAATCGTCGACCTGGTCATCATCACCTCGAGAAAAGAACGGCATCGTTTTTTTTTTTCTTTTCTGGTTTTGTCTGAATGAAGATCAGGGAGGGGGGGGGGGGGGGGTTATATTGTATTTTGGTGGTAAGGAAACGATGTCGCTTATGATGGGAATGCTTGCCACGAATTGAAATATGTGGTGGGGTATAATAATGGAAATCGAAAGGTATGCGGGTACGTGGATGTGTTAATTGGAGGTGTGGTCTTATCAGAGGTTCTGTCACAAAAACATTTATTGGGAGACGCGGTCGATACCCTGGGGCGACATATCCCGAGTCTATAGTCTATAGCCTTGCCCGAATCTCTTTTGATTCGGGGTGTGGTTTTATTATTATTTTTTTTTCTTTTTTTTTTTATCCAACGAGCTAACTAAGGTGTTTGTTACAAAATATTATGGATATTATTTATTTAAAAATATATTAAAATAATATTTTTTATAATAATACACTAAAATAATAAAAAAAACTAAAAAATATATGAATTTAAAATTAAAAAAATTTAAAATTTTCAAAAACATAATTAGATAATAATATTACCGTTTCAATTTTATTTTACCTCTCTTAAACCGTGGTTGTTTACAATTACATTATATAACATATCAAAACAACTAAAACATAAGGCATATTCATTAACACTTGCACATATTTTACTATTTATTATGATAATGGATTTATAGTTTAACTTTTTCTTAAAAAATCAATAATTTTTAAGTTGGTGATGTTTTTGGTCTTTTTGTCTGGCTCATGAATCATTTAATGTACATGTTTTTTTTCATAATTTTTTAAACAGATAAATGATTTAATTACTGTATTCTTAAAAAAAATTAAAGTTATTAACCAAGGGTATTTGAGTCTTTTTTTTAAAAAAATATAATAGAAAATCAACTTTTCCATTGCAATTAAGAAAAAATGAACCTTGGACCTAGGAAACTTTTGGTATTTTCAAACAGGTTTAATGGTTAATTTCAAAAACATTAAGGGTAATTTGATATTTTTATTCTGAATTATTATTTTTCTTAATCAATAAAATTGTTAGCGCGTGCTTACCACACGCTAGTGTGTAGGCGTTTGCGCCATTTGAGCAGCATGTGTAGCACCTCCTAGCGGCAGAACCAGCCTTTCCACCTTGTTGTTGGATGCTTCATCACGCCCTCTTCCTCCAAGTACAACACGTGTTGTCGATTGTAGGGCGGTTTGTCGGCGTGGTCCATTTCTTTTTTATACTCTTGTAACATACTCGAAATAAAACTATTTTCTATAGTAAAAACTTGTGATTTTTTTTTATCTATTAAAATTTCAACAGAGTTTCCTTTGTATTTATATGATACCAAGTTATCGACTATGAATCACCATTCTCAAAAAAACAAATTCATGCAATATCACATCAACATCATTTATACTTAAATTCATTTTCAGTACATCTTAGTACACACATCAACAATGTGATTTCTCTTTTATCAAAAACTTTACATAAATTTCTAACATTCAATTTAGTATATGAATATGAGAAATAAAAGCAAATGGAAATATTCAGTTTAGTATATTCATTTAGCATTATGAAAGGGATTAAACTTTAATAACAAAAAGAAACAGTATTAACATAAAACACAAGATAACATTACATTAAGTTTTAGTCTAACATATTGTATGTTTGATTATAAAATTATTTAATTACAACCAAAAGCAAAATTTTCACCTCATAATTCCTGATACAATCTAAGTAAGGTCATATTCAGATTTTGATGTAAAATTTTTTTTATTGTCCAGTTTTACGCTATTGAACATAACTTCAAATCCAACCGTTGGATCGAGCTGAAATTTGACATGAAAATTCCAGAGGTATTGGTTTATGTTGGGGTAAAGTTTCAGTTGAATTAGATTACGGGAAGAACATGTGATATAAGTCAGAATAGGATGCACGAATTTTATTATTTACTTCATTTTGACTTATGGACTTCCTATTTAGCAAGGATCCTTTTCCTACAAGGATGTGGCAGCTTGTTTTAGAAATCTACTAATTCTACAAAAATCTTTAATGGGTTGCAGCATAGTTTCCAAGTGTGGCAATGATTCATAAATGCTTCAGAATCCTTTTCTTACAAGGATTCCTTATTCATCCTAGCTACAATAAGGAAAAAAGACTTCAGAATTAATTCTACCTTCAGATCAGATTTTCTAGTCTATTTGGAAATTCTTAAGGGTGACAAATCAGATTCTAGCATATTTCAGATAGTAATTTTTGGATTTTTATTATTTTCTTCTTATATAGTCTTTGAGTTATTATTACTTATTTGGGTCAATTGTAAGTGGGCATCATATAATTCCACCTAAAGGGGTCCATTAGGGTTTATATAAGTCTAGAGTTAGTATAAATAAAGGCATAACCAGACATGCAAATTAGACAATTCAGATTAATAAAACTTCTTGTTTACCGCACTTGTTGTGTGTTGGTGGAATATTCTCCCTTCCTTGGTTCTCTAAAGAACTAAAATGACTTATCGAAGAACAACTGACTTCGTGGCATCATCTTATACTTCTTGTTCGTGAATCAATATTCGTTAGGTGGGGGTTTTCCATTTCCAATAGTGTTGCTGCCTTGGTACAAGTTATCTTTGTGTCACAGTTTTATCAAACCTGATTTACTTAGCTTTTCGGGAATTGGTGTCTTTACGTGTGGGTTGCGTGGCCACGTGATCACGAGGTTCGCATCAATTCCTAATACAACTACGATAGGATATATCATATATCAAAAGGTGGAGTTCAACCAAAGTTATTCCATGCAAAGTTGTGAAGCACCTGAATCAGACATTAGAATACATGAAATTAGCTAATGTAGCAACAATTAACAATTCCTATATATATATTATTTTGTTAGCTACAGCCCAAGGCTTATTTGGGCTTAATTAATACTTTGTTTTCAGTTAGGATCCAAGACTTGTTTGTATTAAGTTATGGGCTTTTTAGTTTAGGGTTTTGGGTTAGTTTTCAGTGGACCTCATATAAGTCCACATAAGGAGTCTAATATGGTTAATTTTCAAGAACTATTTAAACTCATGTAAGCCAAAATTTTGGCAGCTTTGATGATAATTACTTCTTAATTTTTCAGTTTTAATGTGTGAGAATGATTCTTGCATTCTTCAGTTCTTGAACGAACTGAATCTGACTTATCGAAGATTAACTGGCTTCGTGACGTCATTCTACTCAATCCAATAGTGTTGGTGCCTTGGGGCAGGTTTCCATTGTGTCACACTCCTATCAGACCTATTTCGGCTTTCCGAGATCAGATCTCAATCTTGATTGTGGGTTGCGTGACCACGTGATCACGAGGTTCGCATTACAAACTGACAGGTCTAGTTTTAAAATAATGATATGTCTAGTTATCCCGATCCTATTACCTAGGTTATAGGTTTTGTGGGTTTAATCAAAGTTGGTTTGTCCTTTATTACTTATGTTGTAGATATATCACACAACCTCGAGTTTCCTCGAGCCAAGCTTTGTTGTCTTCTTTTTATTCAATTACATGCTTCCAAATGTTTTTTTTCCTAGGTTATTGTGGTTATTATTTTTTTAAAAAATTGTATGTTCATTAGTGTTGCCAATTTTTTTTAATCTTTTTATTAAAATAAAATCGACTTATTTAACTCGGTTGGGGGTATGATTTAGTATTTATTCTTTTGAATTTTTTTTTTCCTTTTGTTATTTTTTCACATTTTAACCCTCTGATCAAAGAATTGTTCTTTCCCTCTAATATATTTCTAATTTTGATTTTCACCTTTATTTTTTAATTGATATTTTTCATTTTAGATCTTTTCATGTAATTGATTTGTTGAGGATTGGACTTCTTGGTTTTTCATTTTTGGTGTAATGACAAGTGTCACGAGCTTTAAAAGTTATATATCACATAGTTTTTAAACTCGACTCGAGGGTTGACTCAGGGCAAGTCCTAAGCCACAGGTCATGTGGGTTGATTTGAGTTAACCCAAGTCAGGTGGTTGACCTAAGTTCACCAGGGTCAACTTAATTTCTTTAATTTTTTTAAATGTAAAAGTGATATATCATTTTGGAAAAAAAAAAGAGAGATCAACGGGTTTTGACTAGGTTTTTCTAAGGCTTATTAGGTTGCAAGTCCACCATACCAAATCAATTTCCCCTTTTTTGATGAAACCTAACCTGACCCAGACATAGATCACCCAAGTCACGAGTAAAAATACTAGGTTTTATAGGTTCACCCGAGTTGGCTCGTCCCTTATTACTCGGGTTATATATTTATCACGCAACCTCGGGCTTATTTAAGCTGGGTTTTTTTTGTCTTTTTTTATCCAATTATGTAAGCACCTAGAAGTTGAGAATTTATAATAACTGGTAAATAAAAGAGAAATTTTTAAATGAAATTAAATGAATAAAATAGAAAGAAAGAAAGACATGAAAAAGTTTTAGTGTAAACCCCAGATGAAACTAATAACGTTACCGTGAGATGATACTAAACTTGAAAATGAAATAAAGGATGAAAATGCAAAATGGATATATTATGGAATAAGAAAATGGTCCTTAGGACTTAGTTTAGAAATTAATATGATCTATGCAAGGATGGCTTGAGAAATTTTGAATTTTTGGTGTAAAACCACCCACTGACAAGTTTTTCACTAACAAGTATAAGTCTCAATCCGACAGACAGATCAGGCTAAAATTTTACAAGAATTCTTCTAACATATTGTTCTATCTTTGAGTGTAATATTAAGACAATCAAAGTTCAGGAAAACTATAAGAAACCATCAGCAGTTGGGTAGAAAAGTAAAATAGAAACTCATTAATGTCATTTTCATAAATAAAGGAAAAAACTAGAAATTTCAGTTCCTTTTCCTTTATATACGGCTAGTCAGAGTTGTAAAGAGAGTGAGGAGGATAAAAGAAAAATCTGGAGAGTTCCATAATAAAAACTTTGAGAGAAACTAAAGATTTAGATAAGATAATGAGGGGATAATAATCTAAACACAAGGAAGCCCTATGGGGGCTGCCATAAGGGAACAATGTGAGAATTGTTACATTCATGATATCAATTATAAATTGTGCTATAATTGTATGCATGATTATGTGGATGATGATTTTAAAATGAGTTGAATTAATTATGCAATAAAGAGTTAAGTGATTGAATGGTCGTCTTAGAGGGATGAAATTGTGAAATTTTAGGGATTAGATGATTGTATGGAATCGTGTAAATTCAATGTGTTTGGCATGTAATAGACTTGAATTAGCCGAATAATGAATAGACAAGAAAAGAAAGCCTATTGTAATGAGGAAATTGATGCCGACTAAGATGAACGAAAAAGGGAAAGAATTTTGAAATTTCAGGAATTAATTGATAAATAATATGTGGACTATATATATATATATGGATGTGCTGGTAATGATTTTTGGAATTCAAAAGAATTTCTATGATTTTTATAAGTAATGAAACCCTTTGTGTACATTGAAATATTATGGAAATGAGAATATTATGGAAATTGAGTGTGAAATTGAAATAATGACTTTAGTTGTAGATGAATAAATGAGTGAAATTTATAAAATATATTACGATGAATTACGAGTATGTTTGGATACAATAATAACTGGTTGAAAACCTATCGATGCAGGAGAGATCATTGGGGTGGTACACTGGACTGGAGGAGCTGGACATAGATAGATTGCAGGTAGGTACTTAGTACTTGTAAATAACTATTTCAGAAAATTCTTTATTTTCCTTAAATGTGATTATGTCTTATGTAAAATATGACATTGTGTTGTTTGATCAGTATTTATTAAAAGAAAGATTTTTATATCTGGAATGACTGATAACCATGATGGGTTAGCTAGATTGATTGGCTTTAAGAGAGTATCGTGACACTTTTTATTCATCCAAGAAGGATGAATTAGAATATGACATAGATTAAATGACATAATGTAGTGGTGAATTATTTAAGGATTAAAATGAATAGATATAACTATGACAAGGTAAAGTCTTAGGAAAATCCTTTAAAAATTCAAAATTAATTGTTAATACTCTAGACTTGACAGATGAAATTTATCTTTATTTCAGGTACCTCACGAGTTCGTCAAGAGTAGCTATTAGTTGGTACTTTCTTGTTTAGAATTTAAATGGGCATTATATATGATGTTACATGAATAGTCTTTTGGTTGTAATTTTTGAATATTTCCTATGGATATGTAAGCTATGACGTGTAAAGGTTTAAATACCTACAACTAGTGACTGGTTATTGTAATGTACTGATTATGTCTTTTGGAATTATGTAAACTTAAAGTTTTAAGTGTTTATCATTAATGTTTTAGTATCTTCTATAAGAATCTTATATTAACGAATGTATATAAATGTTATAAGTTTTTCTATTATTGTGAATATGGAATTGATAAAGATTGGGAGTATTGTGTGACGATGAGAATGAATGAGTATGATCCAGAATGATTGGATCGTAATTTGAGATGAGGAGATGTGTTTGTTGTTGATAATAAAAGTGTTATGATTGTGTTTTTAAATTGTTATCCACACTTGGGATGGTCAAAATACAAAGGAGTTTCTACTAAAATTTCAGCAAAATCTTAAACAAGTTAAAGAATATGAAATTGTGTGTTACTTCAGTATCGATATTGGGGGTGTTACAAATTACATGCTTCCAGAAGTTTTTTCCAATGTTATCGCAGTTATTTAAAAAAAAATATTGTTTACCATCATTGCCAAATTTTCTTATCATCTCATTAAAATAAAACCAACTTATTCAACTCGGTCGGACTATAATTTGGTTGTTATTCATTTGATATATTTTTTGTTATTTTTTTTCAATTTAACTCTCTAATCAAAGAATTGTTCTTACCCTATCATTTATTTTTTATTTTGATTTTCACCCTCTTTCTTTTATGATGAGAATCAGCCCAACACCAAGCGTAATTATGCCAACGACGCATTGGAGATGCCAATTGAGCCAATTACAAGAGCTAGGGCAAAGAACCTTAAAGAAGCATTGAATGGGCTTGTTCAGAATATATGGAGCAAAATGGACCTAGAAGGGCTTGAGACATTTAAGGAGCATGAAGGACAACCTATAATTCATCTAATTTAGGTCCAAGAAAAGCCCAATTTGTGTGGAACAAGGGGCAGATGTGTCCGGCCCCATACCAGCCTTGTTAGGCTTGTTTTTTCCTAATAAGTCAACAATTTATTCTTCTAATTAAGGAAGGAAGTTGGCCAGATCTTATTCCTAAAAAGGGGAGGATTATTTCATGTTTTTCCTAACTTAGAAAGCAAAGTAATTAAATCAGTAACAAAGGAGGAAATTTGTTTTCTTATTTGTTCAAGTTAAACAAGGAAATCCAAGCTAACCAAGGACATCAAAGGGGGCAGCAACACAAATTTTCTAAATCAAATTTCTCCTAGTTTATTTGGAACTTCTTAAGGGTGACAAATCTGATTCTAGCATATTTAGGATGGTAATTTTCATATTTTTATTATTTTCTTCTTAGTCTTTGGGTTATTATTATTTATTTGGGTCAATTGTAAGTGGGCTTCATATAAGTCCACCTAAGGGGGGTTCATTAGGGTTTCTTTAAGTCTAGAGTCAGTATAAATAAAGGCATAACCAGACATGTAAGGTTATACAATTTCAGATCAATAAATTTCTTTGCCACACTTGTTGTGTGTTGGTGGGATAATCTCCCTTCCTAGGTTCTCTAAAGAACTGAAAACGACTTATCGAAGAACAACTAGCTTCGTGGCGTCATTCTTATACCTCTCGTTCGCGAATCCGTATTTGTTGGGTGGGGGTTTTCCATTTCCAATAGTGTTGGTGCCTTGGTATAAGTTATATTTATGTTACACTCCTATCAAACCTGATTTACTTGGCTTTCCAGGAATTGTTGTCTTTGCGTGTGGGTTGTGTGACCACATGATCACGAGGTTCGCATCATTTGGTATGAGAGCTTGGCTCCATTAATCAGGTTATATCCTTCTGAAATTTTTGTTTCTTGTTGATTCCGCAAAAATTCCTTAGTATCCAATTTTTTCTTCTCGAATTTGCGGCATATAAAAAAAATAATTTATTTCATTATGTTACTGTTCAAAATATATCAGTAGCATCAAAAACAAAAAAAACAAGAAAAGAGAAAAGCAAAAAAAAAATCGTTCAAAAAGACGTTTATTGGTTTCTGCCGTAGAAAACTAAACAAGTGAAAATTGGATCAAATCAAGTCAAACTTAGCTCAAATTGGATACACTGATTACTGGGGTCCTAATAGCATCACATATTAATTTTAGGGTCAATTAGATATACTTTTCTTTGGTTTTTGATTTTGGGTCTAATCAGGTCTAATTCATAATGTTTTTGCGTTAGTATATCAAACCTTATCTTAAATTGCTCAAACTTTATATTCTGTCTATTTGGGTTGATAGCGCACTATATCTGAAATTTTAGTTCAATTGGACATCATTTACTTTAGGTTCCAGATTCATACTTAACTCGTCGTAAACGAGTCTGTTTTGCATCAACTTTTGAAATTCGCTTTTTTTCTATTGTTTTCATTTCTTGCAGTATATTTTCAACATATCCAACATATTTGGGTGTTGTTTCATCATTTTTTCATTTCTTTTTTTTTCGAGTCTTCAGTTTCGTTCATATTTCAGATAGATTCGCTTGCTACTCGCGAGACTATCAATGCAGTTTTGTTTTGCTTGTTTTCTGGTTTTTATTGCTTCTTGAGTCATATTTACATATTCGGAATCCGCTGCTAAGTTGGTTCTACTTGGTGTTAGTTTCAGTTCTATAAGAACCGCAAGAAGATGAGACGAGAGGTCGCGTGTGAGGATATATTAAGAGTGTTTGAGCGAAACACGAGCGATGTGAGGATATTTGTTTTTACAACTAACTAATTTTTACAGGTATTATCATGTCAGATCAAAACAACACACCACCCCATCCCGATGGAGAACTTAAGTTCCAAATGCAAGCCATGACGCAGGTGATGGAGATGATGAGTTTTTTGATGGGGAACGTGTGTGACAGACTTGATAGGGTGGAGAAATGTGGTAACGATGCTGGTACAAGCACCCAAGACATGTGAGGAAGGGGTTGTATCGAAAGCAAACAGTGGCAGTAGGGCCGAAAGGCCAAGGTGGGCTGATTATGAGGATTTTGAGGAGGATGTTGATGATATTGGTGATGATGGTCTTAAGAATGAGACCATAAGCCATCGAGAAGGTTTTAAAAACCGAAGGGATTTTGGGAATAGAACTAGGGGCCAATTCGGCCAAAGGGGAAATAACAAACATGATGATTTAGAGGGTGATTTGGATGCTATCAAACTGAAAATACCTTCCTTTCAAGGTAAAAACGATCCCGAGGCGTATTTGGAGTGGGAGAAAAAGGTGGATTGGATTTTAGATTGCCATAGCTATTCGGAGGCGAAGAAAGTAAAATTGATAGTCATCGAATTCATGGATTACACACTGATTTGGTGGGATCAGAATGTGATTAGTAGAAGGAGGAGTAGAGAGAGGCCGGTAACGTCGTGGAAGGAGATGAAAGTGTTGATGAGAAGGTGATTTGTGCCTAACCACTATTATAGAGATTTGGATCTAAAATTGCAGGGTTTGAATCAGGGTTCTAGGTCCATGGACCAATATTTCAAGGAGATGGAGATCGCAATGATTCAGGCCAATGTGATTTCTAAATTTCTAAATGGATAGGGAAGTTACTATGGCTAGATTTCTAAATGGACTGAATAGGGACATTGCGAATGTTGTAGAATTACAACATTGTGTGGAATTGGAGGACATGGTCCATAAGGCAATGAAGGTGGAGAGGAAAATAAAGAGAAGGGGCAGTATGCATTTTCAGACCAATTCGACTTCATCTTCCTCAACATGGAGGCCCAATTTAAAGAGAGAGGGGGTTGTCCAACCAAAGCCTTATGCAAAGGTCGAACCACCTAATGCCAAAAAGGATGCTCAGAAGGATTGAAAAGGTAAATTTGAATCTCAACCTACTCGTGACAGAGATATTAAATGGGGAAAGGGCACATTGCATCTCAGTGTCCAAATTGAAGAGTTATGCTTACAAGAGACAATGGGGAGGTTGAATATGAAAGTGACAAATATGAAAGTGAAGAGATGCCACCTTTGGTGGATTGCAGTGATGAGGAGATTGTATATCCAATTGAGGGGGAGGCCTTGGATAAAAGACGTGCGTTGAACATCCAAATGAAAGAAGATGATGTAGATCAGCAACGGGAAAACATATTTCGCACTCGATGTCACATCCAAAACAAGGTATGTAGCATGATAATCAATGGAGGTAGTTGTGGTAATGTAGCTAGTGATACTCTTGTGAAGAAATTGAATATAAGTTGTGTTAAGTATCCTAGGCCTTATAGATTGCAATGGTTGAATGAATGTGGTGAAGTGAAGGTTACAAATCAAGTATTGATTGTGGTTGCTATTGGGAAGTATTTTGATGAGGTTATGTGTGATGTAGTCACTTACTTTTAGGGCGTACATGACAGTTTAATCGGAAGGCGATTCATGATGGATTTAGAAATAGGTTCACTATTATAAAGGATGGTAAAACCATCACTCTTGTACCTCTTTCTCCAAAACAAGTGTATGATGATCAAATGAAATTAAAAAGGGAATGTGAGGATGAGAAGAGTGGAAATTCACATGAGGATAATGGTGAGAAAAGACCATCATATTCGGCTAAACCTAAATCACTAATTAAACCGGTTAAGAGTGGAGGTAAAACCCGAGGAGTGAAGAAAGTAAGCTTGTGTGATGATAATAGTGTGGAAAAATTAAAGAAACAAACTAATTTTTATACAAAAGGAGCTCAAATCAGATCTAAGTTTTTCACTAAGAAGCCGATGATCTTACTTGTGTATAACTAGACTTATTTTAACACTAACGATCTTGATTCTGCTATTCCTAGTGTGGCTGTTTCTTTGATGAAGGAGTTTGATGATGTATTATTCCCTGAAGACATCCCTAATGGATTACCACCAATAAGGGGAATTGAACATTAAATTGATATTGTGCCCGGAGCTTCGATTCCTAACTGTCCAGCCTATAGAAGCAACCCCGAGGAGACGAAGGAGCTTCAAAGGCAAGTAGATGAGGTGATGATGAAGGGATACATTCGTGAGAGTATGAGGCCTTGTGTTGTGCCAGTGCTACTTATGCCTAAAAACAATGGAACATGGAGGATGTGTGTCGATTGTTGTGCCGTCAATAACATAATGGTAAAGTATCAACATCCTATTCCTAGGCTTGATGACATGCTAGATGATAACACATGGATAATGTATTTTCTCTAAGAGTGACTTAAAAAGTGGGTACCATCAGATTAGGATGAAAGAGGGTGATGAGTGGAAAACTGCATTTAAGACTAAGCATGGTTTCTATAAATGGTTAGTCAAGCCGTTTGGACTTACAAATGCGCCTAGTACATTTATGTGTTTAATGAATCATGTATTGCGTGTGTTTATAGGTAAGTTTGTTGTTGTATATTTTGATGACATTTTAATTAATAGCAAGAATTTAAATGAGCATCTTAATCATTTGCGTAATGTACTTAGTGTATTGCGTAGTGAGCAATTAATTGTATGCTAATCTTAAAAAGTGTACCTTTTGCATGGAAAAAATTGTGATTCTTGGCTATGTCGTATGATGCAAACCTCGTGATCACGCAACCCACACGCATAGCACCGATTCCAGGAAAGCTAAGTAAATCAGGTTTGATAGGAGTGTGACACAAAGATAACTTGTATCTAGGCGCCAACACTATTAGAAACGAAAACCCCCACCCAACGAATATTGATTCGCGAACGAGAAGTATAAGGATGACGCCATGAAGCCAGTTGTTCTTCGATAAGTCGTTTTCAGTCCTTTAGAGAACCATGAAAGGGAGATTATATTACCAACTCACACACACAAAGTGCGGCAAACAAGAAGTTTTATTAATCTGAATTGTCTAACTTACATGTCTGGTTATGCCTTTATTTATACTAACTCTAGACTTAAATAAACCCTAATGGACCCCCCTTAGGTGGACTTATATGAAGCCTACTTACAATTAATCCAAATAAGTAATAATAACCTAAAGACTAAGAAGAAAATAATAATAAAACAATAAAAATCTGAAAATTACCATCCTAAATATGCTAGAATCAGATTTGTCACCCTTAAGAAGTCCTAAATAAACTAGGAAACATTTCAGGAGACTCCACGTAAAATTTGAGCCCGATCCAACGTTCGGATTGAGAATTATGACTGTTGCCATAAAATTGATAGTTGTGATTTTACGTCAAAATCCAAATTTGACCTTGCCTGATCGTATCTTTATAATCTCCTTTCCATGGTTCTCTAAAGAACTAAAAATGACTTATCAAAGAACCACTGGATTCGTGGCGTCATCCTTATACTTCTCGTTCACGAATCAATATTCGTTGGGTGGGGGTTTTCGTTTCCAATAGTGCTGGTGCTTAGGTACAAGTTATCTTCGTGTCACGCTCCTATCAAACCTTATTTACTTGGCTTTCCTGGAATTGGTGCTTTGTGTGTGGGTTGCGTAACCACGTGATCATGAGGTTGGCATCATATATCGTAACTGCGCAAGGTATCGAGATGGACGAAGAGAAAGTTAAGGTCATTCAGGATTGGCCTACACCAAAATCGCTAAGTGAGGTAAGGAGTTTTCATTGATTTGCTAGTTTTTATAGAAGGTTTGTAAAGGATTTTAGTACTATTGCTGCACCTTTAACTGAAATTATGAAAAAGTCTGTTGGGATGAACAGGATGAGGCTTTTAATTTATTGAAAGATAAACTTTGTTCAGCGCGTATTTTAGCTTTGCCAAACTTTACAAAAGCTTTTGAAGTTGAATGTGATGCGTCAGGTATTGGTATAGGAGCTTTGTTAATGCAGGATAAGAGGAATCATGTGTATGCGACCAAAACTAATAAGGGGCGCAAACATGTTGTCTTTTAGCCCGACGATTGGGTTTGGTTGCATATGCGCAAGGAGAGATTTCCAGCCCATAGGAAATCAAAGCTACAAGCATGAGGAGATGAGCCATTTTAGATCCTTGAGAGGATCAATGCCAATGCTTATTAAGTTGATTTGCCAGGTGAGTTTTGTGTTAGTGCTACCTTTAATGTTTATGATCTTACTCTGTTTAATGTAGGTGATGATTCGAAGTCGAATCCTTTTGAATAGAGAGGGGATGATGAGGATCAACCCAACACCAAGCGTAATAATGTCAACGACCTATTGGAGGTGCTAATTGGGCCAATTACAAGAGCTAGGGCGAAGAAACTTAAAAAAGCTTTGAATTGTCTTGTTCAAAACATATAAAGCAAAATGGACCTAGAGGGGCTTGAGACATTTAAGGAGCATGAAGGATAGCCTATAATTCATCTAATTCAGGTCCAAGAAGAGCCCAATTTGTGTGGAACACGGGGCTGATGTGTCTGGCCTCATACCAGCCTTGTTAGGCTTGTTTTTTTCCTAATGCTACAAGCATAGAAAGTCAGCAATTTATTCTCCTAATTAAGTAAGGAAGTTGGCCAGATCTTATTCCTAAAGAGGGGAGGATTATTTAATGCTTTTTCTAAATTAGAAAGGAAAGTAATTAAATCAGCAATAAAGGAGGAAATTTGTTTTCTTATCTAACCAAGTTAAAGAAGGAAATCCAAGCTAATCAAGGACATCAAAGGGGGTAGCAGCACAAAATTTTCAAATCAGATTTCTCCTAGTTTATTTGGAACTTCTTAAGGGTAACAAATCTGATTCTAGCATATTTAGGATGGTAATTTTCAGATTTTTATTATCTTTTATTATTTTCTTTTTTTTGGTAAGTTGACGTATGTATTAAAAGAAGAAGATACAAACATTATAAGGGGCATACCCCAGATTTACAATGATAACAGAAACATAAAACAACAGATGGCTATAGGCTAGCCACCGACCATAGAACTGAAACCTCACTAGATTCGTTAGGGAAACCAATACAACCAGCTAACTAACAAATTAAGAATCTATGGTATTCACCCTCCAAGCTCGTTGGATCCTTTTGTTTTCATTTGTTGGTACGACATTCCTCATCAAATCAAGCTTATCACGAATGATACATTCGATTTGATTAAAGACCAAATTCGAAGTTCTAGACAGTCCACCAAAGATCCTTGCATTCCGTTCTTGCCATACATGATACACTGTAGCTGCAAAACTCAGTTTACGAGAAAAATTAACGAAACTTTTGCCATGCCAAGATACAGTGGCCCATCGAATCCATTCATCCCAGCCTTTTGTCATTCTTGGAATGTCGCATCTGTCACAAACATCCCACCAGATCACTTTAGTATAGGAGCATTCAAAGAACAAGTGGTTGTGATCCTCATTGTTGCGGAGACAGAGTGAGCATCTATTGGGACCATGTATACCAAACCGATGAAGTTTATCTTGAGTTGTGAGTTTCTGTTGGACAGCCATCCATAGAAGAAATGAATGTCTTGGAACAACATTCTTGAACCACACAATGTCATGCCATTCAACCATCTGACGATGACGTCTTAGTTGTTCCCAAGCTACTTTGACCGAGAATCTGTGATTTGGCGAATCCAACCAAACTATCTCATCCTTTTGCCCCATCTTAGGATTAGAATTGGAAGGAATAGCTTCTATAATGGGGTGCCAGCCAATAGCTTGGGTGGTAGGAGTTTTCCATTCTGAGTTCTGAATTAGCACAATCACCTTCGCGTTCTTGGCCATACCTGAATCATAGATGAATCTTTCCTCGTAAGAATCCGCGAGTGGGCTGTAAGGATGCCAATTATCAAACCATAGAGAGGTTGTCATTCCATCTCCTATGATGTACTTCATCTTCGGCCATGCTAAGGATATGAGCTTTAGAATCTTTCCCCAAGCCCAAGAGCAATTCTATGGCGTCTTGATTGTCCAGAAATTCCTACCTCGCAACAGATTGAATCTGATCCAAGTAGACCATATTGAGCCATCTGAGTCATTGCACAGGTTCCAAATGTGTTTCAACAAAGCAATCTTGTTCCATTCTGTTATCCTTTTTATTCCTAGCCCCCCCTCCTTTTTTGGAAGACATACCTGATCCCAAGCCACTTTAGCCCCAATAGTTCTCATATCTGAACCTGACCAAAGAAAGGATTTCATAATTTGCTCCACATTTTTAATTACTTGCCCAGGTAAGAGAAAGAGAGATGCCCAATAGACCTGTATGGAAAATAAGACTGAATTAATCAGTTGTACCCGTCCTGCATACGAGAGTGTTCTACAAGTCCAATGTCGAACTTTAGAAGCTTGGACAGTAGAGTGTTTCTCTATACTAACATCAGAATCAGCTTGAAACTGAGAAATCCTCATCCCATGGCTATTCAACATATCTTGCAGTTCTAATCTTAATGTATGTCCAGACTTAACTTGATTGTGTTGTTCAATGTTAGAGCTAACCATTGGAACATTTTCCACAGAAGAGCATAGAAACATTATGGTAGCATACAAATACTAGAGAGAACCAAATTCTAAGAAGATAAACTGAGTCCAAGAAGCAACCTAAGCTCAGAAATAACAGCAACTTAACTCAGAAACAACAAGATGCAGATTAGTTCATGAAGGAAGAAGAGAATTACAGAATTACGAGGCCAATATCTCCCAACACACTGATTGTAACAATGATCCGTTCGGTCAAGATGTAGAGTAGTTTCCGAAGAACAACATACTCAAAAATGGTAACGATCCAACGGTGAACAAAGGAGATCAAGCTACGACAAACCACTCTGAAACTAGCAAGAAAAAATGAAACTTTTTTCAAAGAACTGTGATTTAATCTTCACATATGGCAAAGGCCTTCATGTCTATGACAGCCATAAGAGAAATCATGAAGAAAATCCATTCACTATGCTGCAACTTCACCACTTCTCCATAGTTTCAGAACTGAAAATGCAGAATAGTAGAAATATTGCGAGATCAATATCTCTTACCTCGTTGATTGGATAACAAATCCGTTCGGTCAATGTTGAGAGAAGGTTGGAAGGAACAACATAGTCAGAAATGAGAACAATCCAACGGTGGACGGAGTAGATGTAGCTCCGACAGCACCACACTCTCTCTCTTTCTCTCTTTTCTCTCTCTCTCTCTCTTTTTTTTTTCTTCTTAGTCTTTGGGTTATTATTATTTATTTGGGTTAATTGTAAGTGGGCTTCATATAAGTTCACCTAAGGGGGGTCCATTAGAGTTTCTTTAAGTCTAGAGTCAGTATAAATAAAGGTATAACCAGACATGTAAGGTTACATAATTTTCAGATCAATAAACTTCTTTACCACACTTTTTGTGTGTTGGTAGGATAATCTCCCTTCCTTGGTTCTCTAAAGAACTGAAAACAACTTATCGAAGAACAACTGGCTTCATGGCGTCATCCTTATACTTCTCATTCGCGAATCAATATTCGTTGAGTGAGGGTTTTCCGTTTCCAATAGTGTTGGTGCCTGGGTATAGGTTATCTTTGTGTCACACTCCTATCAAACCTGATTTACTTGGCTTTCCGGGAATTGGTGTCTTTGCGTGTGAGTTGCGTATTCACAAGGTTCACATCATTTTAATTGTTATTTTTCATTTTAGATCCTTTCATGTAATTAATTTTTTTCCTTGATTTCATCCTTTAACATTTGATTTGTTGATGATTGGACTTCTGGATTTTTCCATGTATGGTGCTTTTGGTCTAATGACTCGTGTCTTGGGTTTAAAAAGTTATATTCTTATAGTTTTCAAGCCTGACCCGAGGATTGACCTAGGGCAAGTCCCGAGTCCCAGGTCAAGTCCCGTGTCTTTTGGTTATGGCAAATTAAAAAAAAAAATCAACAGGTTTTTACTATGTTTTCCTTAGGCTAATTGGGTTGTAGATCAATTTGATTTTTTGGCCAGATCATACTGGGTTTATTCTCCCCTATTTTTGTTGAAACCTAGCCTAGCCTAAGCCTCGAATCACTTGGATCACGAGTTTGGAAAGTTGATGTGGGTCAACATCTTTTTTTTTTACTTGTTTTATCATATATTATTTTTTCTATTTTGATCTTTAATCTTTTGATTTATGATTTTTTTTCCTTAGCCCTTTTATAGAAGTTTTATTGGTTTTCAATTCTATTCTTCAACCCAAATTCATGGTTTTTTTTTATTTAGTTCTAATTCTTTTGATTTTTTAATCCTTAGTTAAGGTTATTATTGTTTTCAATTTAACCCTTAAATTTAAAATTTATTGTTGCTTCTAATTTATTTTTATTTTTATTTTTATTTTTACCCTCATTCTTTTTATTGCCATTTTTATTTTAAAACTTTTTATGTGATTTTTTTTATTTTGTCCTTTAACATTTATTTTCTTGAGGATTGGACTCCATAATTTCCCCATGCATGGTACTTCTGGTCTAATGACCCGGGTCACGAGTTCAAAAAGTTAACATCTTTTTTTTTCAACTTATTTTCTTTTACTATTTTGTTGTTCAACATTTTTTTTTTAAATAGACTTTGTGGTTTTTTTTCATATCTTTTCTCATCTCATGACTTAGAGATGCGAACCCCATGGATATAGATCCCATAACCTATAATGAAGATTGACACAATTCTAGAAAGCTAAAAATCAAGTTTGTGGTAGATAAACCTTGACCCTAAGATGACCCTGAGATAACCCTGTACCTAAAAACAAATGGTATCGGATATTAAACTTGGGGACCCCTTGATTATAAAGAATCAAGAACCTGAAGTATGCGAAGATGCCAAAGGTCAGTTATACTTTGATAATAAGGCATTATTGTTTTTTGTCACAATAAAAAGAAAAGTGTTACATCATGTTAACACAAGTTTATTAAAACAATTATGGCTGCTTAATTTTGCAACAAAGAAAATAATATATAGTCATACATCTAATAACCCTAATGAGCCTCTTTTGGGCTGCAAACTAAAAGACCCAAACTAAAACAAAGCTCTAAACTAAAGTTAAAATCCAAAAATAATTAAAATAAAACAACAATAAAGACCCAAATAAATATTCAGATTAATTCAAATAATTTGAACCGCCTCTACGTAATCTTCCTTCCTTGAATTTCTCCTTGTAGCCGAAATCACATCCTAGTAGAGATAGGAAAATGTTGCTACGATTAATATCCTCTCTAAGCACAAAAACTTTTGAATTTAATTACTAAGTTATTTCACTTAAGTAGCCACCCATAATAATTCTAGTACATTAGGAAATCCTTGCAAAATATGGACAAATAATAATGAGGCAAATTTCCCTTTATTTGCCACCTATAAGCTTTCCTTTTGTAGCAAGGATTTTTATTACATTAATCCTTACCACACATAAGGAAACCTGTATTGTTGCCATTAAGAGTCATTGTAGAATTAAAAAAATAACTCCAAAAATCAACGGCTTAATATCTTTGAATTATTAGGAAAGAAGTCCTCTTTTAATGGAAAGTTCACAAGTTAAAAGGTTGTACAAAATTTATATTGTATCTACTGACTTGTATTGTAAGACCTTTTCAAACACTAATTGACCTGAAATTTTATACTAATAGAAAAAGTATATCTAGAAACTCCTGGTAAAATGTCAGTCCGATCCAAAAGTTGGATTGAGAGTGATGCTTCTTTTTTTTTTTGGTGAGAGAGTGATGCTTGATAACATAGAACTAGATATTAGACACAATTACACTAAAATCCAAATTTTCTTATTCAACTTTTTTCTTAGATCGCATCATTCCATCTTTCTTAAAAATGATTCATCCTTGAGTCACCAATAAGTAAAATGAATTTTTTGTAAGCTTTTATTAAAGCCCTCTGAGCTGTTTTCTTACCAACACTAGCCTCCAATAACTTTATATGAAAGTAACATCCCTTTTCTTTTGTCTTTCATCCTTTCAGTGTTGTTGCTCATCTCTCTCTAAAGCTTGCCGTTCATAGATTAGTTCTTTTAACTTAACAAATTCTAATATGAAGTTCCTAAACATACGAGATAGGTTTTTGTGTTCTTGAGCGAGAACCCTTCTTTGTTCCCTCTTCCTTGATGAATACACGACACAAGTAGAAAATAAGATGAAAATACGCAAGATATGATGTAAAAACACTAAGGAATAACAATTATGACCCAAAAATTCAAATATAAAATTATAGGTACCTAATTGATTTTAGTGAGACAAACCCAAAAACTTCAATCCACCTTTTTACTCCAATGAATTAGCCCTATAAACCAAAATTTGCGATCTAATTTTTCTTTCACTCTAAGAATATAAATTGGACATAAATAAATGACTTAACTTCCTTTTGTTTTTATCATAGAATCCAAGACTTGTTTAGATTAGGGTTTGAGCTTACTAGTATAGGTTCTAGGTCAACTTTGTAAGTGCGTTATTTCAGCCCACAAGGGTAGATCCATTAGGGTTAATTATTCAAAAGTACTTAAAATCTTGTAAGCCTAAGTTGGTATCAGAGCGAGGTTTAACCCAACTAATATTTTTGGTGTGTAATTCTTTTTTTTTTACTCTAAGAAGAACAATAATAATGAAAATAAACAAGAGATCTTTCTTTGGATAAGGTAAGTATATTAGCCAAAATATAGCAAAATACAATAAAGGATAAAAACCCTACAAGGGGCACCAACAGACAAACCCGCTTACCCTAAACAAAAGTAGAAACAACATACACAATCGGGGTAAATCCTGGGAACAACTAGGAGAAAATGTCCTCAAAATCTAAAGAGCCAATAAACAAATCAAATAGGACTGGAAATATCATTAGAAAATCTTCACGCAATATGAAGTCTTCTATTAGAAATCGAAGAAGCCACATTATAAATAGAATTAACTTATGAAACAATACAACTAACAATGTCTCTAAAAACCATCGAACTAGTACAAGGAGCATCACCATGATGGCAAGCATTCCTCTCCCTCGAAATATAATAAACGACAGAAGCTAATATCAATCTCGTAAGCACATAATTAAGAGAGCGATCTCCACTCAAATTAGAAAGCCAAAAGATATTGCTAACCCAAGAATAATGATGAAAAGAATGAGACATCTGGAGCATAAATCAAACCAAATATAATGGGAGAATGGACAATTAAAGAATAAGTGATTGTCTAAATAACACTATAGCACCTGAGCTTATTCTAAGTGGACATCTTCCCTATCACCTCCATATAAATTGCATCGGATAGTCTAAATAACACTATAGCACCTGAGCTTATTCTAAGTGGAGAGAGCTTCGTGAATAGCAATCCACAAGATAAATGAAAATTACGGAATACATGTTTATGCTAAACAAGATTCCACCATTCCACTTTGTCCCAAACAGGACGAAAAGAGTTCCAAGCACAACGAATAGAGAACATATCCTTTGAAGCATCCTTCCAACATTGTGGCCACACCTTCTATCATCCGAAAGAAAAGAAGTGGAAGTACATTGAATAAGCTCAATCCATTCAGGGGATCTAAGAGGTGGCCAGATCAACTCCTTACTAGCTATAATAGAACTCAATTGCGCATCCCTTCCTAAGCCAAAATCAGTAATAATCCTATCCCCAAAGACCTCCACCAAGAGGCCCAACGGATGCCAATTATCAAACCATAATGAAATAGAATGCCCATCTCCAACACGAAAGTAGATAAATTTTTGAACAATACCACAAAGACCAAGAATCTTTCTCCAACTCCAAGAATAGTTTCAGGGCAAGGAATCTCCCAAGTACTCCTACCACACAACAAATAAGAAGATATCCATGAAGACCATATAGCTTTGGTCGGATTACAAATAGACCATAAATGTTTAACCATGGCTGCTCAGTTCCACACCTCAAGATTTTTAACACCCAAACCCCCTTCCTTCTTAGGCAAACAAATTGTATCCAAAGCAATTTTTGCATTACTATAAGAAAGATCACTACCATTCCATAAAAAAGACTTTAATAAAGAGGTTATTTCCTCAATAACAGCCTTATGAAGAATAAAAAGACAAGACCAATACACTTGAATAGAGAAGAGGATGGAGTTGATCACTTAAAGTTTTTGTTATATGAGGCCCACTTACAATTAAACCCAAATATAACCCTAATGGACCCCTTATATGGACTTATATGAGGCTCACTTACAATTAAACTCAAATATAACCCAAAACATAAAGAAATAAAAATAACATAAAGTATGGTATTGTTTTGCCACGTATAACTTGAGAAAATAAAACCTAATTAATCTGATTTGGTTTACTTTCTGCCGCCCCTTTCTTTTCCTCGATTAGCTTGGATTTCCTTGTATAACTTGGACAAATAACAAAGCAAATTTCCTTCTGCGTTGCTGATTTAATTACTTTCCTTCCTAGTTTAGGAAAAGCACTGAATAATCCTCCCCTCTTTAGGAACAAGAGCTGGCCGACTTCCTTACTTAATTAGAAGAGTAAATTGTTGACTTTTAATCCTTGTAGCATTAGGAAAAACAAGCCTAACAAGGTTGTTATGGGGCCAGACCATCAGTCATTTGTTCCACACGAATTGAGTTCTTCTTGGACCTGAATTAGATGAATTAGAGGTTTCCCTTCATTCTCCTTAGGTCTCTCAAGCTCCTCTAAATCCATCTTGCTTCATATATTCTATACAAGCTCATTCAATGCTTTTTTAAGCTTCTTTGCCCTGGATCTTGTAATTGGCCCAATTAGGACCTCTAATGAGTCGTTGGCATGATTACGTATGTTGTTGGGTTGATCCTCATCATTTGAAGTAATAATTCACCAAGATACCTAACTAGTAATTTTCCTTCCCTATAACTGAGAGCACCGAGGAGCTGCAATTTAGTATTAGGATCAACACCACACAATAACATACTACTCTTATCAAGGTTTAATGATAAATCTGAAGCAAACTGAAATTGATCAAGGCAATTCCTAACCAATGAAACCGAGGCCACCTTCGTTTACAAAAGATCATTAAATCATCAGCGAAGCATAAATGGGTAATTTCCTCCCCCTCGCAATGCCAATGAAACCTAAAATCATTATGTCTAGCCATTTGACCCAACAAACGAGTCGGGCGATAGCGGCTCACCCTGTCTTAAACCTTTAGATCCAGCAAAGAAACTATGCAGTTCTCCTTTGATAGAGACTAAAAATCTAGTAGTAGAGATACATTCACCAATCCAATTAACCATACGAGAAGGAAAGCCAATCGTCCGAAGAATAGCCAATAAGAAATCCCATCTTACCGAGTCATAAGCTTTCATTAGATCCACCTTCAGAGAGCATCTGGAAGGCCCCCCCTTTCTGTGATAATTATGGAGAAGCTTTTAAGAAAGTAAGATATTATCACTAATATTTATCCCCACAGCAAAAGCAGATTGGAAAGGCCCAACCAGATTCGGTAAAACTCCTTTAATTCCATTAGCGATGAACTTAGCAACGCATTTGTAAATGGTATTACAACATGAGATAGGCTAAAGTCTGTAACCTTTGATGGGTTAGGAACTTTAGGGATTAAAGATATAGTTGTAGCATTTACTTGCTTGAGAAGCCGACCAAAAGAGAAGACCGAATAGAATTAATAATGTCTAAGCCGACAATACTCCAAGTTTTCTTAAAGAAACTTACATTGAAACCATCCGGACCGAGAGCCTTATTATCCTTAAGAAAGAAGAAAAAATCTATGATTGAAACTGACTCTTTGGATTCTGATCGAAAATAAAGATGCAAGGACAAAGATGAAACAGACACTAAGAAAAACACAGAAACAAAAACGCAAGAAATAAAGCCCTTAACTAAAATTAAATTCCAAAAACAATTAAAATAAAGCAACAATATAGTCCAAAATAAATATTCAGATTAATTCAAATAATTTAAGCCAACTGCAATATATTCTTCCTTCTTTGAGTTTCTCCTTGTAGCAAAAAATCACATCCTAGTAGAGATAGGAAAGTCTTGTTGCCAGTAATGTCCTTTCCATACTTGGAAACTTTTGAATTTAATTGTTAATTTCTCCCTTTAAGTAGCCGCTCATAATAATCCTTATATGTTAGGAAATTCTTGCAAAATATGGACAAATAATAATAAGGCAAATTTTCTTTTATTATCACCTATAAGCTTTCCTTTTATAGCAAGAATTTTATTAAATAATCCTTACCACATAAGGAAACCTTTATTGTTGCCATTAAGAGTCGTTATAGAATTAAGAAAACTCCTAAAATTAGTTGTTGGATATCCTTTCATTATTAGGAAAAGAATCCTCTATAAACAAGAAGTCCACAAGTCAAATGACAATAAATAACAAAATCTATTAACCTGTCTTATAAGACCTTCTTGAACTATAATTAACTTGAAATTGTAACCTAATATAAAACAATATGTTTGGAAAATCCTAGTAGAATTTTAGCCTTATCCAATTATTGAATTGAGAGTTATGCTCGATAGCGTAAAACCAGACAGTAGGCAGAATTACGCAATAATATGGTGAGATCATCTTATGTTGAATAGGAGGAGGAACCAAGAGAGGCCTATAAAGTTTATTCCTAATCACCATTATAGGGAGCTGTTTCAAAAACTATAGAGTTTGAATCAGGGTTCTAAGAGTGTAGATGATTACTATAAAGAGATGGAGATTACAATAATTCAAGTTAATGCAATTGAGGATAGGAAGGCCACCATGGCGAGGTTTTTTAATGGGATAAAATGAGATATTGCTAATATTATGTGGAGTTAAAGGGCATGGTTGATATGGTTGTGAAGGTGGAAAAACAATTTAAAATGAAGGGTAGTACATGACCACAATTCAATTTAGGTTCTTTTTTTTTTTTAATCTTTTTGGATGCTAAATTTGAGGAGTGAAGAAAGTCAGGAAGGGTGGTGAGAATTGTGTGGAAAAACTAAAAAAACAACCCAATTTTTATGCTAGAGAGGGTGAGGTCAGATTTGTATTTTTCACTAACATGCCAATGATTTTACTTTCGTACAAAGAGGCTTACTTTAATACTAATGATCTTGATCATATTTTGCCTAGTGTTGCTATTTCTTTGTTACAAGATTTTGATAATGTGTTCCCCAATATAATCCTAGCAGATTACCACCATTGAGGGAGATAGAACATCAGATTGATTTCGTACCCGGAACTTCAATTCCTAACCGACCAGCCTATAGAAGCAATCCCAAGGAGACGAAGGAGCTTCAAAGGCAAGTTGATGAGCTGATGGAAAAGGGGTACATTCATAAGAGTATGAGCCTGTATGTTGTACCTGTGCCTAATAAGGATGGAACATGAAGGATGTGTGTTGATTGTCGAGCCTGTATGGTAAAGTATAGACACCTCATTCCTAAGCTTGATGACATGTTAGATGAGGTACATGGATCCTGTATTTTCTCTAAAATTAACTTGAAAAGTGGGTACCATCAGATTAGAATCAAAGAAGGTGATGAGTGGAAAACAACATTTAAGACGAAGCACCAGCAAGCACTATTGGAAACGAAAAACCCCCACCGAACGAATATTGATTCACGAACGAGAAGTATAACGATGACGCCACGAAGCCAGTTGTTCTTCGATAAGTCATTTTTAGTTCTTTAGAGAACCAAGGAAGGGAGATTATCCCACTAACACACAACAAGTGCGGCAAAAAAGTTTATTGATCTGAAAATTACGTAACGTTACATGTTTGGTTATGCCTTTGTTTATAGTGGCTCTAGACTTAAAGAAACCCTAATGGACCCCATATGAAGCCCACTTACAATTGACCCAAATAAGTAATAATAACTCAAAGACTAAGAAGAAAATAATAAAAATCTGAAAATTATCGTCCTAAATATTCTAGAATCAGACTTACTAGGAGAAATCTGATTTGGAAAATTTGTGTTGTTGCCCCCTTTGATGTCCTTGATTAGCTTGGATTTTCTATTTAACTTGGACAAATAAGAAAACAAATTTCTTCCTTTGTTGCTGATTTAATTACTTTCCTTTCTAAGTTAGGAAAAACATTAAATAATCATCCCCTCTTTAGGAATAAGATCTGGCCAACTTCCTTACTTAATTAGGAGAATAAATTGCTGACCTTTTATCCTTGTAGCATTAGAAAAAAACAAGCCTAACAAGGCCAGTATGGGGCGGACACATCAGCCCTTTGTTCCACATCCTTATACTTCTCGTTCACGAATCAATATTTGTTGGGTGGGTGTTTTCCGTTTCCAATAGTGTTGGTGCCTAAGTACAAGTTATCTTTGTGTCACACTCCTATCAAACCTGATTTACTTGGCGTTTCGGGAATTGGTGTCTTTGTATGTAGGTTGCGTGACCACGTGATCACGACGTTCGTATCACTCTACAACTTAAATGAATGTCCAGTATTTAAGAGAGTTTCGACCAAGAACATTTTAGGAACAATGTTTTGATGCAATAGAAATCTCATAATTATAACAACTTTATAACTTCTTTTGCAAAAAGTTTTTGTCTCATGGATTTTATCTTTACTCTAGATTCATAAATCAAATATTAGATTCATTAATCTAATATTGTATGAATATTAAATATAAATTAAGCCTTTATTAATAATAAATATGCATTTATATGAATATAATAATGCCATGTGTAACCAACTAATTGGCTGTAAGGTATATCAAACTAAAAGGATTATATGGGAGTAAAGTTCCCTATTTATTTGTCCATTACAAACAAGGATTCCTTTCCTTACAAGGATAAAATGAGGCAGCAAGATTTGGATGGCTTTCTTTGTTGTTTTCTTTCCTTTCTCTTGTAGGATTTCCTTACTTTAAGGGAGATTATGGAAGGCTTTTTAAAAAGGAAGAATTCAGCAACTCTCTTCCTTATTTTTGAGAGCATTAATTCAAGCAAAATAAGGGAATATTACCAAGCATGGAAAGAGGTCTAATAGGGGCTGCAAGCACATATTATTACTATGCAAGTCAACTCCGACTACACAAGGAAATTAATTAAGCATTAGATGGTTTTGGGTGCTGGTTGTTTCCTTGTATTGTTATGAATATTTTACTTAGTTTTTATATTGTTTTAAGTATTATTTGAACCATAATATTTTAATTTAGGTTTTTAAGTTTAGTTGGGTTTGTTTTGGCCCAAATTAAGTGTTTGATGTTTTTTTTAGCCATTAGGCTTGTTTTAGCTGAAAGTCCAATGATTGCAATCCAATATGGGTCCATTAGGGTTAATTATCTTAGGACTATATAATGTTTTCCTTTCTAGGAATTTCATCAACCTTCAGATTAATAATATTATTGTGTTTTGCTTGAAGCAAACATGTTCTTTGTGGTGACAAAGAAGAAAACATGACTTATGTATAATTGACCTTGTGATGTTAATTTGTAAATTCCAATACCTCTAGTTCTTAGTTACAGGTTAACTTTGGGTCAAGGTTCTCAAACCTTATTTTAAGATTTCTTGGGGAAGTATCATCTTCGTTGGGGGTTGCTTGACTATATGATCAAAAGGTTTGCATAAAAAAGATATAGTCTTAATAGGTTGCAAATTAGCTTAACATAAGCCTAATGCCTAAAACAATTCTAGAACATTGATTTTCAGCCAAAAAAATCCAAACTAAAACCCAAGTGATGTGAACCTCGTGGTCATGCAACCCACAATCAAGATTGAGATTTGATCACGAAAAACCAAAATAGGTCATATAGGAGTGTGACACAATGGAAACCAGTCCCAAGGCACCAACACTATTGGAATGAAGTAGAATGACACCACGAAGCCAGTTAATCTTTGATAAGTCACATTCAATTCGTTCAAGAACTGAAGAATTCAAGAATCATTCTCACACATTAAAACTAAAAAATTCAGAAGTAATATTCATGAATGGTTGCCGAAATTTAGGTTACATGAGTTTAAATAGTTCTTAAAAAATTAACCCTAATGGATCTATCCTGGTGGACTGATTTGGCCCACTTACAAGACTGACCAAAAAACCATAAACTGAAAAGCCCATAAAATGATCCAAATAAGCATTGAATCCTAGCTGAAAATAAAATATTAATTAAGCCCAAACAAGTCTTGGGTTGTGGCTAATAAAAATAAAGATGAAACGCAAAAGTCTTTATCTGCCCATTGATACTAGAAACCAAGATGTCATTAAATACCATCAACCTTCTTTCTTTGTGTAGCTAGGATGAATAAAGAATCCTTGTAAGAAAAGAATTTTGAAACATTAATGAATCCTTGCCATATTTGGAAACTATGTTGCAGCCCATTAAAGATCCTTGTAGAACTAGAAGATTCCCAAAACAAGCTGTCACATCCTTGCAAGAAAAGGATCCTTGCAAGAAAAGAAAGTTCACAAGTAAAAAGAAAGTAAATAACAAAATTCGTATAGTTCTGACCAATATTGCAAGTTCTTCATGATCTCTGATTCACCTGAAAATTTACCCCAACATAGAAATATACCTTTGAAATCTTCTAGTATAGTTTCAGCTCAATCCAACGGTTAGATTTGGAGATAGCTCAATAGCATAAAACTGGACGGTAGGAAATTTTATGCCAAAATCTGAATCTGACTTTGCTTGGATTGTATTATTCTCTCTCTTTTCAAGATGATTTGTCCTCGAATCACTAACAATTTTAATTCATTAGCCTGTCTTTGAAGCCTTTGGAGTTCTTTTCTTGCACGCAGTTGCATCCAACAACATTGTATAAGAAAGTAGTAGTGATGCGAACCTCTTGAACACGCGATCAAGCAACCCACACGCAAAGACACCAATTCCCGAGAAGCCAAGTAAATCAGATTTGACAGGAGTGTGACACAAAGATAACTTGTACCTAGGCACCAGCAATATTGGAAAAGGAAACTCCCACCCAACGAATATTGATTCGCGAATCAGAAGTATAAGGATGATGCCACGAAGTCAGTTGTTCTTCAATAAGTTATTTTTCAGTTCTTTAGAGAACCAATGAAGGGAGATTATCCCCCCAACACATTATCGAAGAACAACTAGCTTCCTGGTGTCATCCTCTATTGGTTATGTCTTTTAATTATTATATTTGGATTATGAAATTGAATAATATTATGCAAATCATGCTAGTAGGGCAGAGAAAAAAATTATATGAGAATTTAATGACATGCAATGGTGGAAAATATAATACGAAAAACTAAATAGATCACAACAATGGAATATAATACGTGAGAAAATTGAATGGACTGCAATGATGACATATGGTGCGTGAAAACTTAAATGGATTGCAATGACGAAACTTTATTATGTGATATTTGAATGGGTCGTAACAATGGAATTTAACTTATGATATCTAAATTGTCTGTAATATGAAAATTTATTATATGATGTTTGAAAATGCGGTAAATGAACCAAAGATTGTGAATGAAAAATATGTAGATGAGCCATAAAAGAGCCAAATTAATTATAAAGGAAACATATATATGCATGAGTTATAAATGGGGCCCATGAATAATTGAATACAAAAATATATAGATGACTTGTAAAATGACATAATGAAAATTGAGGATGAAAATTAGACAAGTGAGCTATGAATGAGCATGAGTAATAAAGGGAAAATAAAATTCCAAATAAATTTAGGTCACAAACTAAGGGTGTTTTGATGATTGCACGGAAATGGTAGGAATTCAATGTGTTGTTAGATGGAATCAACACTATAATAGTGTAAATTAGATACGATCGTGAAACAAAATAGGGTTTGGATTAATTGTGTTTGTGAAATGAAACCAGTGTATGAATTTAAATATGTTTAAGGAAACAAATGGTGGTATGAGTCAAATACATTATGAACAAGAGAGTTTCTACGATGTAAGTATAATGGTTAATGCATATGATGATGAATAGAGAGTTTTTTTAAAGTGATTGAAAATGGTATTAAATTAGAAACTGTCATAAATTGATGTACTCACATAAAGATTAAAGGATAATGGCTTTGCTTATATAATTACCTAATGATAGTAAATATGATAATTTAAATGTTTATTAAGATTTGATGATCCTATGTGTCTTACAGGTATCTTCCCTGAAGGCTTCAGTTCTTCAAAACATACTATCATTGTCTTTCATATTGGTTAGGTTTTGTACCAATGAATGTTCTGTAAATAAGTGTTTGTATGAAATTTTAAAAAGCATTTTATATTTAATAATATGTAAAATTAATTACCGTATTATTGAACTTATGAATAAAAATTATTAAATGGTGACCTTGTGATTCTTATGGTGTAAAAAGGAAAAAAAATTCTATATTTCCCGAACACAACAATTGAAAAGGCAATTTATATAGAAATTTTTGGGCATTATAGTAGACTTGGGTTCCCTAGGGTTAGATGGGTTGACCCATGTTAACCTTATATTTTTTTTTTTATCTTATAAACATGTAAAAATAACATCATTTTGTTTTTTTAAAAGGTCAACGGGTTTTGACCAAGCTTTTCAAGGGCTAATTGGGATGTGCTTCAACTCAATTTTTTGACCAGATCATACCAGATCAATTCTCCCTCTATTTTTGTTGAAACACAGCCCAGGGCTATATATATATCACTCAACCTCATGTTTCCTAAAGCCAAGTTTCGTTGTCTCTTTTTATCCAATCACATACTTCCATATGTTTTTTTCCTAGGTTACTGTGGTTATTGTTTTTTTTTTTTTAAATGTATGTTTACTAGTGTTGCCAATTTTTTTATATCTTTTTATCAAAATAAAATCGACTTTTTTTAACTTTGTTGGGGGTATGATTTAGTCCTTATTCTTTTGAATTTTTTATCCTTTTGTTACTTTTTTACAATTTAACCCTCTAATCAAAGAATTGTTCTTTCCCTCTAATATATTTCTAATTTTGATTTTCATCTTTATTCTTTTAATTGTTATTTTTCATTTATCCTTTCATGTAATTGATTTGTTGAGGATTGGACTTCTTGGTTTTCCATGTTCGGTCTAATGACAAATGTCACGAGCTTTAAAAGTTATATATCACATAGTTTTCAAACTTGACTCGGGGCAAGTCCTAGGTCATGAGTCATGTGGGTTGATTCGAGTCAACCTAAGTCAGTAGTTTGACCCGAGTTAACCATGGTCAGCCTAATTTCTTTAATTTTTTAAAAATGTAAAAGTGATATCATTTTGGAAAAAAAAAAGATCAAATGATAATAAACTTGAAAATTAAATAAAGGATGAAAATGCAAAATGGATATAATTTGGAATAAGAAAATGGTCCCTAGGACTTAGTTTAGAAATTAATATGATCCATGCAAGGATGGCACGATAAATTTTCATTTTTTGGTGTAAAAGCACCTACTGACAAGTTTTTCACTAACTGGTATAAGTCTCAATCCGACAGATAGATCAGGTTGAAATTCTACAATTATTCTTCTAACGTATTTTTCTACCTTCAAGTCAAATTTTAGGATGATCGGAGTAAACCATCAACAGTTGTATAGAAAAGTAAAATAGAAACTCACTAATGGCATTTTCAATATAAAGTGAAAATTTTGGAGGGTTCCACACTAAAAACCTTGAGAAAAACTAAAGATTTAGACAAGATAGTGAGGGGATAATAATCTAAACACAAAATGTGATTGGATTGTATCAATCTACTTCATTCCAATAGTGTTGGTGCCTTAATGCAGGTTTTCATCATGTTACACTCATATTAAACATATTTCGGCTTTTTGCAATCACGTGATCACGAGGTTCGCATCAGTTGGTATTAGAGTTAGGCTCTAAAACAAGGTCATATCTTTTGTTATTTTTTTTTTAGTATTCCTTTAAGTTTTTCAGTGTTTGCGTCGTTCATCTTCTTATTCCTTGTGTCTGTGTCATCTAAAAAAATAGTGTTATATTGTCATCTTATCGGTGACATAAAATAAAAGAGAGAGAGATTAGACAAAATTTGAAGGATGATTCAATTCTGCTGTAGAACTCTTAGTGAATAATAATAAAACCATCGTAGAATCAATTTAAACTTCACATTCTGTCTACAGGGGGTGAGATCGCACCATATATTAAATTTGAGCTTATTTTAATATCTTTTTTTTTTGGTAAGTTGACGAATGCATTAAAAGAAGAAGATACAAATATTATAAGGGGCATACCCCAGATTTACAATGATAACAGAAACATAAAACAACAGATGGCTACAGGCTAGCCACCGACCGTAAAACTGAAACCTCACTAGATTCGTTAGGAAAACCAATACAACCAGCTAACTAACAGATTAAGAATCTACGGTATTCACCCTCCAAGCTCGTTGGATCCTTGTGTTTTCATTTGTTGGTACGACATTCCTCATCAAATCAAGCTTATCACGAATGATACATTCGATTTGATTAAGGACCAAATTCGGAGTTCTAGACATTCCAGCAAAGATCCTTGCATTCTGTTCTTGCCATACATGATACACTGTAGCTGCAAAACTCAGTTTACGAGAGAAATTGACGAAACTCTTGCCATGCCAAGAGACAGTGGCCCATCGAATCCATTCATCCCAGCCTTTTGTCATTCTTGGAATGTCGCATCTGTCACAAACATCCCACCAGATCGCTTTAGTATAGGAGCATTCAAAGAACAAGTGGTTGTGATCCTCATTGTTGCGGAGACAGAGTGAGCATCTATTGGGACCATGTATACCAAACCGATGAAGTTTATCTTGAGTTGTGAGTTTCTGTTGGACAGCCATCCATAGAAGAAATGAATGTCTTGGAACAGCATTCTTGAACCACACAATGTCATGCCATTCAACCATCTGACGATGACGTCTTAGTTGTTCCCAAGCTACTTTGACCGAGAATCTGTGATTTGGCGAGTCCAACCAAACTATCTCATCCTTTTGCCCCATCTTAGGATTAGAATTGGAAGGAATAGCTTTTATAATGGGGTGCCAGCCAATAGCTTGGGTGGTAGGAGTTTTCCATTCTGAGTTCTGAATTAGCACATTCACCTTCGCGTTCTTGGCCATACCTGAATCATAGATGAATCTTTCCCCGTAAGAATCCGCGAGTGGGCTGTGAGGATGCCAATTATCAAACCATAGAGAGGTTGTCATTCCATCTCCTATGATGTACTTCATCTTCGGCCATGCTAAGGATCTGAGCTTTAGAATCTTTCCCCAAGCCCAAGAGCAATTCTGTGGCGTCTTGATTGTCCAGAAATTCCTACCTCGCAACAGATTGGATCTGATCCAAGTAGACCATATTGAGCCATCTGAGTCATTGCACAGGTTCCAAATGTGTTTCAACAAAGCAATCTTGTTCCATTCTGTTATCCTTTTTATTCCTAGCCCCCCCTCCTTTTTTGGAAGACATACCTGATCCCAAGCCACTTTAGCCCCAGTAGTTCTCATATCTGAACCTGACCAAAGAAAGGATTTCATAATTTGCTCCACATTTTTAATTACTTGTCCAGGTAAGAGAAAGAGAGATGCCCAATAGACCTGTATGGAAAATAAGACTGAATTAATCAGTTGTACCCGTCCTGCATACGAGAGTGCTCTACAAGTCCAATGTCGAACTTTAGAGGTGATTCGATCCACGAGGCCCTTACAATAAATAGCCTTTAGTCTGGACGAGAGAAGAGGTACTCCCAAATATTTCATAGGGAGCTCCCCCTCTCTAAACCCAAGAATATGAATAATTTGTTCCCTCTCAGCATTTAACACACCGCTCAAGAAGATGTCACTTTTGTTTGGATTTGGATACAGACCTGATAGATCTTGAAACTTTGTGAGCACAGTTCTGATCATACGAATTGAGTTTACATCCCCGTTGCTAAAAATCATCAAGTCATCAGCAAAACAAAGATGAGAAATTTTGTCCTTCTTGCATCTCCAGTGGAACTTGAATTCTTGGTTGGCACTCATCTTGCAGAATAGCCCCGACAGGATTTCCATACATAGGACAAACAAATATGGGGACAATGGATCCCCTTGTCTCAGCCCTCTTCCCCCTTGAAAGTAACCTGCAAGCTCACCATTGACGTTGATAGAGAATTGACATGATGTAACACAAACCATGATCCAATCAATGACTGTTCTAGGGAATCCCATTTTTATTAACATAGCGTCAACGAAATCCCACCGCACCGAGTCATAAACCTTCATCAGATCAACTTTCATAGCACAACGAGCAGGTCCCGTAGATTTATGAATGCCTTTCATTAGTTCCTGAGACAAAAGAATGTTATCACTGATTCTCCGTCCTGAGATAAAAGCAGTCTGATATGGACCAACTAAGGATGGCAAAACAACTTTGATTCTCCCAGCTAGAATCTTAGCGATGCATTTGTACACTGTATTGCAGCAAGATATAGGACAAAAATCTGTCAACCTTGTAGGATTAGCAACTTTAGGAATAAGGGAAATGGATGTAGCATTCATTTCTTTAAGCATTCTACGAGTCTGAAAGAAGGATCTAACAGCGTTGATTACATCTTCCCCAACTATGTGCCACATTCTTTTGAAGAAACCTGCGTTAAAGCCATCCGGACCAGGGGCTTTGTTGTTCTTCAAACTAAACATAGCATGCTTAATCTCCTCCCTTGTTTGTTTTTGGTAAGTTGACGTATGTATTAAAAGAAGAAGATACAAACATTATAAGGGGCATACCCCAGATTTACAATGATAACAGAAACATAAAACAACAGATGGCTACAGGCTAGCCACCGACCGTAAAACTGAAACCTCACTAGATTCGTTAGGAAAACCAATACAACCAGCTAACTAACAGATTAAGAATCTACGGTATTCACCCTCCAAGCTCGTTGGATCCTTGTGTTTTCATTTGTTGGTACGACATTCCTCATCAAATCAAGCTTATCACGAATGATACATTCGATTTGATTAAGGACCAAATTCGGAGTTCTAGACATTCCAGCAAAGATCCTTGCATTCTGTTCTTGCCATACATGATACACTGTAGCTGCAAAACTCAGTTTACGAGAGAAATTGACGAAACTCTTGCCATGCCAAGAGACAGTGGCCCATCGAATCCATTCATCCCAGCCTTTTGTCATTCTTGGAATGTCGCATCTGTCACAAACATCCCACCAGATCGCTTTAGTATAGGAGCATTCAAAGAACAAGTGGTTGTGATCCTCATTGTTGCGGAGACAGAGTGAGCATCTATTGGGACCATGTATACCAAACCGATGAAGTTTATCTTGAGTTGTGAGTTTCTGTTGGACAGCCATCCATAGAAGAAATGAATGTCTTGGAACAGCATTCTTGAACCACACAATGTCATGCCATTCAACCATCTGACGATGACGTCTTAGTTGTTCCCAAGCTACTTTGACCGAGAATCTGTGATTTGGCGAGTCCAACCAAACTATCTCATCCTTTTGCCCCATCTTAGGATTAGAATTGGAAGGAATAGCTTTTATAATGGGGTGCCAGCCAATAGCTTGGGTGGTAGGAGTTTTCCATTCTGAGTTCTGAATTAGCACATTCACCTTCGCGTTCTTGGCCATACCTGAATCATAGATGAATCTTTCCCCGTAAGAATCCGCGAGTGGGCTGTGAGGATGCCAATTATCAAACCATAGAGAGGTTGTCATTCCATCTCCTATGATGTACTTCATCTTCGGCCATGCTAAGGATCTGAGCTTTAGAATCTTTCCCCAAGCCCAAGAGCAATTCTGTGGCGTCTTGATTGTCCAGAAATTCCTACCTCGCAACAGATTGGATCTGATCCAAGTAGACCATATTGAGCCATCTGAGTCATTGCACAGGTTCCAAATGTGTTTCAACAAAGCAATCTTGTTCCATTCTGTTATCCTTTTTATTCCTAGCCCCCCCTCCTTTTTTGGAAGACATACCTGATCCCAAGCCACTTTAGCCCCAGTAGTTCTCATATCTGAACCTGACCAAAGAAAGGATTTCATAATTTGCTCCACATTTTTAATTACTTGTCCAGGTAAGAGAAAGAGAGATGCCCAATAGACCTGTATGGAAAATAAGACTGAATTAATCAGTTGTACCCGTCCTGCATACGAGAGTGCTCTACAAGTCCAATGTCGAACTTTAGAGGTGATTCGATCCACGAGGCCCTTACAATAAATAGCCTTTAGTCTGGACGAGAGAAGAGGTACTCCCAAATATTTCATAGGGAGCTCCCCCTCTCTAAACCCAAGAATATGAATAATTTGTTCCCTCTCAGCATTTAACACACCGCTCAAGAAGATGTCACTTTTGTTTGGATTTGGATACAGACCTGATAGATCTTGAAACTTTGTGAGCACAGTTCTGATCATACGAATTGAGTTTACATCCCCGTTGCTAAAAATCATCAAGTCATCAGCAAAACAAAGATGAGAAATTTTGTCCTTCTTGCATCTCCAGTGGAACTTGAATTCTTGGTTGGCACTCATCTTGCAGAATAGCCCCGACAGGATTTCCATACATAGGACAAACAAATATGGGGACAATGGATCCCCTTGTCTCAGCCCTCTTCCCCCTTGAAAGTAACCTGCAAGCTCACCATTGACGTTGATAGAGAATTGACATGATGTAACACAAACCATGATCCAATCAATGACTGTTCTAGGGAATCCCATTTTTATTAACATAGCGTCAACGAAATCCCACCGCACCGAGTCATAAACCTTCATCAGATCAACTTTCATAGCACAACGAGCAGGTCCCGTAGATTTATGAATGCCTTTCATTAGTTCCTGAGACAAAAGAATGTTATCACTGATTCTCCGTCCTGAGATAAAAGCAGTCTGATATGGACCAACTAAGGATGGCAAAACAACTTTGATTCTCCCAGCTAGAATCTTAGCGATGCATTTGTACACTGTATTGCAGCAAGATATAGGACAAAAATCTGTCAACCTTGTAGGATTAGCAACTTTAGGAATAAGGGAAATGGATGTAGCATTCATTTCTTTAAGCATTCTACGAGTCTGAAAGAAGGATCTAACAGCGTTGATTACATCTTCCCCAACTATGTGCCACATTCTTTTGAAGAAACCTGCGTTAAAGCCATCCGGACCAGGGGCTTTGTTGTTCTTCAAACTAAACATAGCATGCTTAATCTCCTCCCTTGTTTGTTTTTGGTAAGTTGACGTATGTATTAAAAGAAGAAGATACAAACATTATAAGGGGCATACCCCAGATTTACAATGATAACAGAAACATAAAACAACAGATGGCTACAGGCTAGCCACCGACCGTAAAACTGAAACCTCACTAGATTCGTTAGGAAAACCAATACAACCAGCTAACTAACAGATTAAGAATCTACGGTATTCACCCTCCAAGCTCGTTGGATCCTTGTGTTTTCATTTGTTGGTACGACATTCCTCATCAAATCAAGCTTATCACGAATGATACATTCGATTTGATTAAGGACCAAATTCGGAGTTCTAGACATTCCAGCAAAGATCCTTGCATTCTGTTCTTGCCATACATGATACACTGTAGCTGCAAAACTCAGTTTACGAGAGAAATTGACGAAACTCTTGCCATGCCAAGAGACAGTGGCCCATCGAATCCATTCATCCCAGCCTTTTGTCATTCTTGGAATGTCGCATCTGTCACAAACATCCCACCAGATCGCTTTAGTATAGGAGCATTCAAAGAACAAGTGGTTGTGATCCTCATTGTTGCGGAGACAGAGTGAGCATCTATTGGGACCATGTATACCAAACCGATGAAGTTTATCTTGAGTTGTGAGTTTCTGTTGGACAGCCATCCATAGAAGAAATGAATGTCTTGGAACAGCATTCTTGAACCACACAATGTCATGCCATTCAACCATCTGACGATGACGTCTTAGTTGTTCCCAAGCTACTTTGACCGAGAATCTGTGATTTGGCGAGTCCAACCAAACTATCTCATCCTTTTGCCCCATCTTAGGATTAGAATTGGAAGGAATAGCTTTTATAATGGGGTGCCAGCCAATAGCTTGGGTGGTAGGAGTTTTCCATTCTGAGTTCTGAATTAGCACATTCACCTTCGCGTTCTTGGCCATACCTGAATCATAGATGAATCTTTCCCCGTAAGAATCCGCGAGTGGGCTGTGAGGATGCCAATTATCAAACCATAGAGAGGTTGTCATTCCATCTCCTATGATGTACTTCATCTTCGGCCATGCTAAGGATCTGAGCTTTAGAATCTTTCCCCAAGCCCAAGAGCAATTCTGTGGCGTCTTGATTGTCCAGAAATTCCTACCTCGCAACAGATTGGATCTGATCCAAGTAGACCATATTGAGCCATCTGAGTCATTGCACAGGTTCCAAATGTGTTTCAACAAAGCAATCTTGTTCCATTCTGTTATCCTTTTTATTCCTAGCCCCCCCTCCTTTTTTGGAAGACATACCTGATCCCAAGCCACTTTAGCCCCAGTAGTTCTCATATCTGAACCTGACCAAAGAAAGGATTTCATAATTTGCTCCACATTTTTAATTACTTGTCCAGGTAAGAGAAAGAGAGATGCCCAATAGACCTGTATGGAAAATAAGACTGAATTAATCAGTTGTACCCGTCCTGCATACGAGAGTGCTCTACAAGTCCAATGTCGAACTTTAGAGGTGATTCGATCCACGAGGCCCTTACAATAAATAGCCTTTAGTCTGGACGAGAGAAGAGGTACTCCCAAATATTTCATAGGGAGCTCCCCCTCTCTAAACCCAAGAATATGAATAATTTGTTCCCTCTCAGCATTTAACACACCGCTCAAGAAGATGTCACTTTTGTTTGGATTTGGATACAGACCTGATAGATCTTGAAACTTTGTGAGCACAGTTCTGATCATACGAATTGAGTTTACATCCCCGTTGCTAAAAATCATCAAGTCATCAGCAAAACAAAGATGAGAAATTTTGTCCTTCTTGCATCTCCAGTGGAACTTGAATTCTTGGTTGGCACTCATCTTGCAGAATAGCCCCGACAGGATTTCCATACATAGGACAAACAAATATGGGGACAATGGATCCCCTTGTCTCAGCCCTCTTCCCCCTTGAAAGTAACCTGCAAGCTCACCATTGACGTTGATAGAGAATTGACATGATGTAACACAAACCATGATCCAATCAATGACTGTTCTAGGGAATCCCATTTTTATTAACATAGCGTCAACGAAATCCCACCGCACCGAGTCATAAACCTTCATCAGATCAACTTTCATAGCACAACGAGCAGGTCCCGTAGATTTATGAATGCCTTTCATTAGTTCCTGAGACAAAAGAATGTTATCACTGATTCTCCGTCCTGAGATAAAAGCAGTCTGATATGGACCAACTAAGGATGGCAAAACAACTTTGATTCTCCCAGCTAGAATCTTAGCGATGCATTTGTACACTGTATTGCAGCAAGATATAGGACAAAAATCTGTCAACCTTGTAGGATTAGCAACTTTAGGAATAAGGGAAATGGATGTAGCATTCATTTCTTTAAGCATTCTACGAGTCTGAAAGAAGGATCTAACAGCGTTGATTACATCTTCCCCAACTATGTGCCACATTCTTTTGAAGAAACCTGCGTTAAAGCCATCCGGACCAGGGGCTTTGTTGTTCTTCAAACTAAACATAGCATGCTTAATCTCCTCCCTTGTTTGTTTTTGGTAAGTTGACGTATGTATTAAAAGAAGAAGATACAAACATTATAAGGGGCATACCCCAGATTTACAATGATAACAGAAACATAAAACAACAGATGGCTACAGGCTAGCCACCGACCGTAAAACTGAAACCTCACTAGATTCGTTAGGAAAACCAATACAACCAGCTAACTAACAGATTAAGAATCTACGGTATTCACCCTCCAAGCTCGTTGGATCCTTGTGTTTTCATTTGTTGGTACGACATTCCTCATCAAATCAAGCTTATCACGAATGATACATTCGATTTGATTAAGGACCAAATTCGGAGTTCTAGACATTCCAGCAAAGATCCTTGCATTCTGTTCTTGCCATACATGATACACTGTAGCTGCAAAACTCAGTTTACGAGAGAAATTGACGAAACTCTTGCCATGCCAAGAGACAGTGGCCCATCGAATCCATTCATCCCAGCCTTTTGTCATTCTTGGAATGTCGCATCTGTCACAAACATCCCACCAGATCGCTTTAGTATAGGAGCATTCAAAGAACAAGTGGTTGTGATCCTCATTGTTGCGGAGACAGAGTGAGCATCTATTGGGACCATGTATACCAAACCGATGAAGTTTATCTTGAGTTGTGAGTTTCTGTTGGACAGCCATCCATAGAAGAAATGAATGTCTTGGAACAGCATTCTTGAACCACACAATGTCATGCCATTCAACCATCTGACGATGACGTCTTAGTTGTTCCCAAGCTACTTTGACCGAGAATCTGTGATTTGGCGAGTCCAACCAAACTATCTCATCCTTTTGCCCCATCTTAGGATTAGAATTGGAAGGAATAGCTTTTATAATGGGGTGCCAGCCAATAGCTTGGGTGGTAGGAGTTTTCCATTCTGAGTTCTGAATTAGCACATTCACCTTCGCGTTCTTGGCCATACCTGAATCATAGATGAATCTTTCCCCGTAAGAATCCGCGAGTGGGCTGTGAGGATGCCAATTATCAAACCATAGAGAGGTTGTCATTCCATCTCCTATGATGTACTTCATCTTCGGCCATGCTAAGGATCTGAGCTTTAGAATCTTTCCCCAAGCCCAAGAGCAATTCTGTGGCGTCTTGATTGTCCAGAAATTCCTACCTCGCAACAGATTGGATCTGATCCAAGTAGACCATATTGAGCCATCTGAGTCATTGCACAGGTTCCAAATGTGTTTCAACAAAGCAATCTTGTTCCATTCTGTTATCCTTTTTATTCCTAGCCCCCCCTCCTTTTTTGGAAGACATACCTGATCCCAAGCCACTTTAGCCCCAGTAGTTCTCATATCTGAACCTGACCAAAGAAAGGATTTCATAATTTGCTCCACATTTTTAATTACTTGTCCAGGTAAGAGAAAGAGAGATGCCCAATAGACCTGTATGGAAAATAAGACTGAATTAATCAGTTGTACCCGTCCTGCATACGAGAGTGCTCTACAAGTCCAATGTCGAACTTTAGAGGTGATTCGATCCACGAGGCCCTTACAATAAATAGCCTTTAGTCTGGACGAGAGAAGAGGTACTCCCAAATATTTCATAGGGAGCTCCCCCTCTCTAAACCCAAGAATATGAATAATTTGTTCCCTCTCAGCATTTAACACACCGCTCAAGAAGATGTCACTTTTGTTTGGATTTGGATACAGACCTGATAGATCTTGAAACTTTGTGAGCACAGTTCTGATCATACGAATTGAGTTTACATCCCCGTTGCTAAAAATCATCAAGTCATCAGCAAAACAAAGATGAGAAATTTTGTCCTTCTTGCATCTCCAGTGGAACTTGAATTCTTGGTTGGCACTCATCTTGCAGAATAGCCCCGACAGGATTTCCATACATAGGACAAACAAATATGGGGACAATGGATCCCCTTGTCTCAGCCCTCTTCCCCCTTGAAAGTAACCTGCAAGCTCACCATTGACGTTGATAGAGAATTGACATGATGTAACACAAACCATGATCCAATCAATGACTGTTCTAGGGAATCCCATTTTTATTAACATAGCGTCAACGAAATCCCACCGCACCGAGTCATAAACCTTCATCAGATCAACTTTCATAGCACAACGAGCAGGTCCCGTAGATTTATGAATGCCTTTCATTAGTTCCTGAGACAAAAGAATGTTATCACTGATTCTCCGTCCTGAGATAAAAGCAGTCTGATATGGACCAACTAAGGATGGCAAAACAACTTTGATTCTCCCAGCTAGAATCTTAGCGATGCATTTGTACACTGTATTGCAGCAAGATATAGGACAAAAATCTGTCAACCTTGTAGGATTAGCAACTTTAGGAATAAGGGAAATGGATGTAGCATTCATTTCTTTAAGCATTCTACGAGTCTGAAAGAAGGATCTAACAGCGTTGATTACATCTTCCCCAACTATGTGCCACATTCTTTTGAAGAAACCTGCGTTAAAGCCATCCGGACCAGGGGCTTTGTTGTTCTTCAAACTAAACATAGCATGCTTAATCTCCTCCCTTGTTTGTTTTTGGTAAGTTGACGTATGTATTAAAAGAAGAAGATACAAACATTATAAGGGGCATACCCCAGATTTACAATGATAACAGAAACATAAAACAACAGATGGCTACAGGCTAGCCACCGACCGTAAAACTGAAACCTCACTAGATTCGTTAGGAAAACCAATACAACCAGCTAACTAACAGATTAAGAATCTACGGTATTCACCCTCCAAGCTCGTTGGATCCTTGTGTTTTCATTTGTTGGTACGACATTCCTCATCAAATCAAGCTTATCACGAATGATACATTCGATTTGATTAAGGACCAAATTCGGAGTTCTAGACATTCCAGCAAAGATCCTTGCATTCTGTTCTTGCCATACATGATACACTGTAGCTGCAAAACTCAGTTTACGAGAGAAATTGACGAAACTCTTGCCATGCCAAGAGACAGTGGCCCATCGAATCCATTCATCCCAGCCTTTTGTCATTCTTGGAATGTCGCATCTGTCACAAACATCCCACCAGATCGCTTTAGTATAGGAGCATTCAAAGAACAAGTGGTTGTGATCCTCATTGTTGCGGAGACAGAGTGAGCATCTATTGGGACCATGTATACCAAACCGATGAAGTTTATCTTGAGTTGTGAGTTTCTGTTGGACAGCCATCCATAGAAGAAATGAATGTCTTGGAACAGCATTCTTGAACCACACAATGTCATGCCATTCAACCATCTGACGATGACGTCTTAGTTGTTCCCAAGCTACTTTGACCGAGAATCTGTGATTTGGCGAGTCCAACCAAACTATCTCATCCTTTTGCCCCATCTTAGGATTAGAATTGGAAGGAATAGCTTTTATAATGGGGTGCCAGCCAATAGCTTGGGTGGTAGGAGTTTTCCATTCTGAGTTCTGAATTAGCACATTCACCTTCGCGTTCTTGGCCATACCTGAATCATAGATGAATCTTTCCCCGTAAGAATCCGCGAGTGGGCTGTGAGGATGCCAATTATCAAACCATAGAGAGGTTGTCATTCCATCTCCTATGATGTACTTCATCTTCGGCCATGCTAAGGATCTGAGCTTTAGAATCTTTCCCCAAGCCCAAGAGCAATTCTGTGGCGTCTTGATTGTCCAGAAATTCCTACCTCGCAACAGATTGGATCTGATCCAAGTAGACCATATTGAGCCATCTGAGTCATTGCACAGGTTCCAAATGTGTTTCAACAAAGCAATCTTGTTCCATTCTGTTATCCTTTTTATTCCTAGCCCCCCCTCCTTTTTTGGAAGACATACCTGATCCCAAGCCACTTTAGCCCCAGTAGTTCTCATATCTGAACCTGACCAAAGAAAGGATTTCATAATTTGCTCCACATTTTTAATTACTTGTCCAGGTAAGAGAAAGAGAGATGCCCAATAGACCTGTATGGAAAATAAGACTGAATTAATCAGTTGTACCCGTCCTGCATACGAGAGTGCTCTACAAGTCCAATGTCGAACTTTAGAGGTGATTCGATCCACGAGGCCCTTACAATAAATAGCCTTTAGTCTGGACGAGAGAAGAGGTACTCCCAAATATTTCATAGGGAGCTCCCCCTCTCTAAACCCAAGAATATGAATAATTTGTTCCCTCTCAGCATTTAACACACCGCTCAAGAAGATGTCACTTTTGTTTGGATTTGGATACAGACCTGATAGATCTTGAAACTTTGTGAGCACAGTTCTGATCATACGAATTGAGTTTACATCCCCGTTGCTAAAAATCATCAAGTCATCAGCAAAACAAAGATGAGAAATTTTGTCCTTCTTGCATCTCCAGTGGAACTTGAATTCTTGGTTGGCACTCATCTTGCAGAATAGCCCCGACAGGATTTCCATACATAGGACAAACAAATATGGGGACAATGGATCCCCTTGTCTCAGCCCTCTTCCCCCTTGAAAGTAACCTGCAAGCTCACCATTGACGTTGATAGAGAATTGACATGATGTAACACAAACCATGATCCAATCAATGACTGTTCTAGGGAATCCCATTTTTATTAACATAGCGTCAACGAAATCCCACCGCACCGAGTCATAAACCTTCATCAGATCAACTTTCATAGCACAACGAGCAGGTCCCGTAGATTTATGAATGCCTTTCATTAGTTCCTGAGACAAAAGAATGTTATCACTGATTCTCCGTCCTGAGATAAAAGCAGTCTGATATGGACCAACTAAGGATGGCAAAACAACTTTGATTCTCCCAGCTAGAATCTTAGCGATGCATTTGTACACTGTATTGCAGCAAGATATAGGACAAAAATCTGTCAACCTTGTAGGATTAGCAACTTTAGGAATAAGGGAAATGGATGTAGCATTCATTTCTTTAAGCATTCTACGAGTCTGAAAGAAGGATCTAACAGCGTTGATTACATCTTCCCCAACTATGTGCCACATTCTTTTGAAGAAACCTGCGTTAAAGCCATCCGGACCAGGGGCTTTGTTGTTCTTCAAACTAAACATAGCATGCTTAATCTCCTCCCTTGTTTGTTTTTGGTAAGTTGACGTATGTATTAAAAGAAGAAGATACAAACATTATAAGGGGCATACCCCAGATTTACAATGATAACAGAAACATAAAACAACAGATGGCTACAGGCTAGCCACCGACCGTAAAACTGAAACCTCACTAGATTCGTTAGGAAAACCAATACAACCAGTGATGTGCCGTGAATGATTCGAAAATCGGCAACAATGAATCTGACGAAAATGGATGAAGGATGGGTCTGGTTGTGTTGTCTTTCTTTTGGTGTTTAGGCTGGATTATAGTGATTTCAAGGTAAATAAGATGGAGGATAGACTAGAATGATACTTTGATAAGTCGATTTGGACGCCACAAAGATCAATCTAGTCTATCCTCCATCTTATTTACCTTGAAATCACTATAATCCAGCCTAAACACCAAAATAAAGACAACACAACCAGACCCATCCTTCATCCATTTTCGTCAGATTCATTGTTGCCGATTTTCGAATCATTCACGGCACATCATCTGGTATCAGAGCATCAGTTGCGATCTAAGGCAGGAGCCAAAAACAGAAGAAAGGCTTGCTGGAATTGAGGTTGATAAACTTAATTATGGCTGGAGATTTGTTGGTTGTGCAACGGGTTCTGAATGCACAAATTGACGTTAGTGATGAGCAACGCGAGAACATCTTTCATACTCGATGTCAGATTCGAGATAAGGTGTGTGGGATGATCATTGACAATGGAAGTTGCACTAATGTTGCGTCAACTACCTTGGTGGAGAAATTGGGTTTAACTACCCTTCCACATCCCAGGCCGTACAGTTTGCGATGGCTGAATGAGAATGGGGAGATTCGGGTGACAAAGCAAGTTCGTGTACCTTTTTCCATTAAAACCTATCATGACGAGGTTTTGTGTGACGTTGCGCCAATGTCAGCTAGCCATTTGTTGCTGGGTCGTCCATGGCAGTTTGATAAGGATGTGACCTACAATGGACGAAAGAACACTTATTCTTTTATGCTGAATGGAAAGAAGGTGAACTTGTTACCATTGAGTTCTCAACAGGTTAGAGAGGATCAGATACGAAGCCAACAAAAGGAGGTGAAATCACGTAAGGGGCTGTTGTTAGCCAAAAAAGGAGACATCAAACAAGCATTAGCTTCAGCAGGGGTTGTTTTCATGATCTGGGCAAAGCAATTACTACAAGTAGAAGGATTGGACTTACCAATACAGATTAAAGAATTGCTTGAAGAATTTAAAGATGTGTTTCCAGATGAATTACCTAAAGGGTTACCACCTATTCGTGGAATTGAGCATCAAATTGATTTGGTGCCGGGAGCTTCACTTCCTAACAGACCAGCATACAGATGTAATCCAGAGGAAGCAAAAGAGATTCAAAGGCAGGTTGGTGAGCTCTTAGAGAAGGGCTATGTGCGAGAATCACTTAGTCCATGTTCCGTACCTACTTTGCTTGTACCGAAGAAAGATGGTACCATGAGGATGTGTATGGACAGCCGCGCTATCAACAAAATAACAGTTAAGTATCGATTTCCTATACCCAGACTTGATGATTTGCTTGATGAGTTGCATGGAGCTGCATTGTTTTCTAAAGTCGATTTGATAAGTGGTTATCACCAAATTAGAATGAAAGAAGGAGATGAATGGAAAACAGCATTTAAAACTAAACAGGGGTTATATGAATGGATGGTAATGCCGTTTGGGTTATCTAATGCGCCTAGTACATTTATGAGGCTTATGAATCATGTTTTGAGGAAGTATATTGGGCTGTTTGTTGTAGTATATTTTGATGATATCCTGGTGTATAGCAAGACCTTTGATGATCATATGAAGCATCTTAGAGTTGTGTTTGAAACTTTGCGAGATTCTAAGTTGTATGGGAAACTCACAAAGTGTTACTTCTATAAAGAAAGTGTCGTGTTTCTTGGGTATATTATCTCTAGCAGGGGAGTTAAGGTTGATGAGGAGAAAATTGAGGCAATTCGGGACTGGCCAAAACCTGCTAGTATCGCTGATGTGAGGAGTTTCCATGGTTTAGCTTCTTTCTACAGGCGATTTGTGAAAGACTTCAGCTCTATTGTTGCTCCTATGACAGAATGCTTGAAAAAAGGGAACGACTTTAGATGGAGTGAAGATGCGCAGAAAGCATTTGAGCTAATTAAGGAGAAGTTGTGTACTGCTCCAGTTTTAGCACTTCCAGACTTTGCTAAAACATTCGAAATAGAGTGCGATGCTTCCGGAGTTGGAATTGGGGCTGTCTTGCTACAAGAAAAGAGGCCGATTGCATTCTTTAGTGAAAAGTTAAATGGAGCACGTTTGAACTACTCTATTTACGACAAGGAGTTCTATGCTTTGATTCGGGCTCTAGAGGTATGGCAGCACTACTTGTTGCCTAAAGAATTTGTTATACATACTGATCATGAATCCTTGAAGTATCTTAAGGGGCAAAGCAAGCTAAATCGCAGACATGCTAAATGGGTGGAGTTTATGGAGTCATTTCCTTATGTCATAAAGTACAAGAAAGGGCAAGTTAATGTGGTTGCTGATGCTCTTTCTAGGAGGTTTGCACTGATCTCTATGTTGAATGCAAAGCTGATGGGTTTTGAACAAGTGAAGGAACAGTATGCTAATGATTCCTACTTTGCTAATGTGGTTGTTGAATGTGCAAAGGGAGCTTGTGATGGGTTCTTTATGCATGAAGGTTACGTGTTCAAAATGGGCAGAATGTGTATTCCTTCAGGATCGTTACGGGAGTTGCTTGTGCGAGAGGCTCATGGTGGTGGTCTTAGTGGTCATTTTGGGGAGAAGAAGACTTATGAGCTGCTGAAAGAACATTTCTTTTGGCCTAGCATGTTACGGGATGTGCACAAGGTGATTGAGAGATGTGCTATTTGCAAGAAAGCTAAGGGTAAAGAGAATGCATATGGACTGTATATGCCATTGCCTATTCCAGAGCAACCATGGATGGATGTTAGCATGGACTTTGTACTTGGGTTACCAAGAACACAGCGTGGAAAGGATTCAATAATGGTCGTGGTTGATCGATTCTCCAAAATGTCTCATTTCATTCCTTGCAACAAAACTGATGATGCAGTACATGTTGCTGATTTGTTCTTTCAAGAGATTGTTCGTTTGCATGGAGTTCCTAAAAGCATTGTCTCTGATCGTGATACAAAGTTCTTAAGCCACTTTTGGAAGACTCTTTGGAGGAAGCTTGGAACGAAGTTACTTTTCAGTACGGCATGTCATCCACAAACTGATGGACAAACTGAGGTAGTAAACCGAACTTTATCTTCTTTGTTACGAGCTGTTATACATAAGAATTTGAAGAGTTGGGATACTTGTTTACCTATTGTGGAGTTTGCATATAATCGTAGTGTGCATGGGGCTACAAAATTTTCACCATTTGAGGTTGTGTATGGCTTTAATCCTTGTGTTCCTATTGATCTTATTCATATTCCAATTGATGAGAGGACATCTATGGATGGAATTAGAAAGGCAGAATTGATGAAGAAACTACATGAGCAGGTTCGATTACATATTGAGGAGAAAACGATAAAGTATGTTAAACAGGCTAACAAGGGGCGGAAAATGGTTAGGTTTGAACCTGGAGATCTTGTTTGGATTCATATTAGCAAGGGTAGATTCCCAAGCAAACGTAAGTCCAAGTTGATGCCAAGAGCTGATGGTCCATTTCGGATTATAGAGAAGGTGAATGACAATGCGTATAAGGTAGATCTTCCTGGTAATTACAACGTATCAGCTACTTTTAATGTGAAAGACTTGACTCCATACTTGGATGACGATGACGATTCTCATTTGAGGACAAATCATTTTCAACCCGGGGCTGATGATGTGCATCATGGGAATTATAATCCATCTTGTAAGGCTAAAACTAATGTGCAAGAGGATTCAGATGGTCCAATGACAAGAGTGAGAGCGAAACAACTACAAAGGGCCTTGACGAGTCAAATTGGAATGATTGAAGCTGCGTCAGAGTTAAAAATTAGCAATCAGTTTGAAATTGGTTCAAGGATGTTTATTTGCCTACAATTGGAACTTGGAGATGAGAAAAGCCCTTAATTGTTCTTTTGATGCTGGGCTACTCGAATTTGGGTTGATATGCAAATAAGTGAAGGAATTGATGCTGTTTATGGTCAGAACAGCAAATGAATTTGAACCCGAATTTGAAGTCATCCATTGCATGTGAAAACAAGACTAATCAAGGTGGATTTCAAGTTCAGAACGTGTTCTTTCTAGATTGTCAAACCATGATTGTATTGGACTTTTGTGTAAGAAGATATGGTTGTTTTAAATTTGGTCTGTTTGTGTTAGAAAGGTCAAAAAACGTGTGCTAGTTAATTTGTCTAGGTTAGTTTGTCAAAGTCTGTTTTTTGGGCTTGACTTCTGCCATGTTGAATTATTCCTAACTTTGGAGGGATGTTCCAATTATAAATATAGTATCAGAATATGTAATAAAGGACTTTTGGCCAAGATTTGAAACTTAATTCACAGAATTAAGAGTTGTTCTTCCAAATTGATTTTGTGAAGAACCCTACCTGACTTATCACTCTTCAATCACAAAGAGTGTGGCGTTGAAATCCTAGATTGATCTTTGTGGCGTCCAGATCGACTTATCAAAGTATCATTCTAGTCTATCCTCCATCTTATTTACCTTGAAATCACTATAATCCAGCCTAAACACCAAAAGAAAGACAACACAACCAGACCCATCCTTCATCCATTTTCGTCAGATTCATTGTTGCCGATTTTCGAATCATTCACGGCACATCAACCAGCTAACTAACAGATTAAGAATCTACGGTATTCACCCTCCAAGCTCGTTGGATCCTTGTGTTTTCATTTGTTGGTACGACATTCCTCATCAAATCAAGCTTATCACGAATGATACATTCGATTTGATTAAGGACCAAATTCGGAGTTCTAGACATTCCAGCAAAGATCCTTGCATTCTGTTCTTGCCATACATGATACACTGTAGCTGCAAAACTCAGTTTACGAGAGAAATTGACGAAACTCTTGCCATGCCAAGAGACAGTGGCCCATCGAATCCATTCATCCCAGCCTTTTGTCATTCTTGGAATGTCGCATCTGTCACAAACATCCCACCAGATCGCTTTAGTATAGGAGCATTCAAAGAACAAGTGGTTGTGATCCTCATTGTTGCGGAGACAGAGTGAGCATCTATTGGGACCATGTATACCAAACCGATGAAGTTTATCTTGAGTTGTGAGTTTCTGTTGGACAGCCATCCATAGAAGAAATGAATGTCTTGGAACAGCATTCTTGAACCACACAATGTCATGCCATTCAACCATCTGACGATGACGTCTTAGTTGTTCCCAAGCTACTTTGACCGAGAATCTGTGATTTGGCGAGTCCAACCAAACTATCTCATCCTTTTGCCCCATCTTAGGATTAGAATTGGAAGGAATAGCTTTTATAATGGGGTGCCAGCCAATAGCTTGGGTGGTAGGAGTTTTCCATTCTGAGTTCTGAATTAGCACATTCACCTTCGCGTTCTTGGCCATACCTGAATCATAGATGAATCTTTCCCCGTAAGAATCCGCGAGTGGGCTGTGAGGATGCCAATTATCAAACCATAGAGAGGTTGTCATTCCATCTCCTATGATGTACTTCATCTTCGGCCATGCTAAGGATCTGAGCTTTAGAATCTTTCCCCAAGCCCAAGAGCAATTCTGTGGCGTCTTGATTGTCCAGAAATTCCTACCTCGCAACAGATTGGATCTGATCCAAGTAGACCATATTGAGCCATCTGAGTCATTGCACAGGTTCCAAATGTGTTTCAACAAAGCAATCTTGTTCCATTCTGTTATCCTTTTTATTCCTAGCCCCCCCTCCTTTTTTGGAAGACATACCTGATCCCAAGCCACTTTAGCCCCAGTAGTTCTCATATCTGAACCTGACCAAAGAAAGGATTTCATAATTTGCTCCACATTTTTAATTACTTGTCCAGGTAAGAGAAAGAGAGATGCCCAATAGACCTGTATGGAAAATAAGACTGAATTAATCAGTTGTACCCGTCCTGCATACGAGAGTGCTCTACAAGTCCAATGTCGAACTTTAGAGGTGATTCGATCCACGAGGCCCTTACAATAAATAGCCTTTAGTCTGGACGAGAGAAGAGGTACTCCCAAATATTTCATAGGGAGCTCCCCCTCTCTAAACCCAAGAATATGAATAATTTGTTCCCTCTCAGCATTTAACACACCGCTCAAGAAGATGTCACTTTTGTTTGGATTTGGATACAGACCTGATAGATCTTGAAACTTTGTGAGCACAGTTCTGATCATACGAATTGAGTTTACATCCCCGTTGCTAAAAATCATCAAGTCATCAGCAAAACAAAGATGAGAAATTTTGTCCTTCTTGCATCTCCAGTGGAACTTGAATTCTTGGTTGGCACTCATCTTGCAGAATAGCCCCGACAGGATTTCCATACATAGGACAAACAAATATGGGGACAATGGATCCCCTTGTCTCAGCCCTCTTCCCCCTTGAAAGTAACCTGCAAGCTCACCATTGACGTTGATAGAGAATTGACATGATGTAACACAAACCATGATCCAATCAATGACTGTTCTAGGGAATCCCATTTTTATTAACATAGCGTCAACGAAATCCCACCGCACCGAGTCATAAACCTTCATCAGATCAACTTTCATAGCACAACGAGCAGGTCCCGTAGATTTATGAATGCCTTTCATTAGTTCCTGAGACAAAAGAATGTTATCACTGATTCTCCGTCCTGAGATAAAAGCAGTCTGATATGGACCAACTAAGGATGGCAAAACAACTTTGATTCTCCCAGCTAGAATCTTAGCGATGCATTTGTACACTGTATTGCAGCAAGATATAGGACAAAAATCTGTCAACCTTGTAGGATTAGCAACTTTAGGAATAAGGGAAATGGATGTAGCATTCATTTCTTTAAGCATTCTACGAGTCTGAAAGAAGGATCTAACAGCGTTGATTACATCTTCCCCAACTATGTGCCACATTCTTTTGAAGAAACCTGCGTTAAAGCCATCCGGACCAGGGGCTTTGTTGTTCTTCAAACTAAACATAGCATGCTTAATCTCCTCCCTTGTTTGTTTTTGGTAAGTTGACGTATGTATTAAAAGAAGAAGATACAAACATTATAAGGGGCATACCCCAGATTTACAATGATAACAGAAACATAAAACAACAGATGGCTACAGGCTAGCCACCGACCGTAAAACTGAAACCTCACTAGATTCGTTAGGAAAACCAATACAACCAGCTAACTAACAGATTAAGAATCTACGGTATTCACCCTCCAAGCTCGTTGGATCCTTGTGTTTTCATTTGTTGGTACGACATTCCTCATCAAATCAAGCTTATCACGAATGATACATTCGATTTGATTAAGGACCAAATTCGGAGTTCTAGACATTCCAGCAAAGATCCTTGCATTCTGTTCTTGCCATACATGATACACTGTAGCTGCAAAACTCAGTTTACGAGAGAAATTGACGAAACTCTTGCCATGCCAAGAGACAGTGGCCCATCGAATCCATTCATCCCAGCCTTTTGTCATTCTTGGAATGTCGCATCTGTCACAAACATCCCACCAGATCGCTTTAGTATAGGAGCATTCAAAGAACAAGTGGTTGTGATCCTCATTGTTGCGGAGACAGAGTGAGCATCTATTGGGACCATGTATACCAAACCGATGAAGTTTATCTTGAGTTGTGAGTTTCTGTTGGACAGCCATCCATAGAAGAAATGAATGTCTTGGAACAGCATTCTTGAACCACACAATGTCATGCCATTCAACCATCTGACGATGACGTCTTAGTTGTTCCCAAGCTACTTTGACCGAGAATCTGTGATTTGGCGAGTCCAACCAAACTATCTCATCCTTTTGCCCCATCTTAGGATTAGAATTGGAAGGAATAGCTTTTATAATGGGGTGCCAGCCAATAGCTTGGGTGGTAGGAGTTTTCCATTCTGAGTTCTGAATTAGCACATTCACCTTCGCGTTCTTGGCCATACCTGAATCATAGATGAATCTTTCCCCGTAAGAATCCGCGAGTGGGCTGTGAGGATGCCAATTATCAAACCATAGAGAGGTTGTCATTCCATCTCCTATGATGTACTTCATCTTCGGCCATGCTAAGGATCTGAGCTTTAGAATCTTTCCCCAAGCCCAAGAGCAATTCTGTGGCGTCTTGATTGTCCAGAAATTCCTACCTCGCAACAGATTGGATCTGATCCAAGTAGACCATATTGAGCCATCTGAGTCATTGCACAGGTTCCAAATGTGTTTCAACAAAGCAATCTTGTTCCATTCTGTTATCCTTTTTATTCCTAGCCCCCCCTCCTTTTTTGGAAGACATACCTGATCCCAAGCCACTTTAGCCCCAGTAGTTCTCATATCTGAACCTGACCAAAGAAAGGATTTCATAATTTGCTCCACATTTTTAATTACTTGTCCAGGTAAGAGAAAGAGAGATGCCCAATAGACCTGTATGGAAAATAAGACTGAATTAATCAGTTGTACCCGTCCTGCATACGAGAGTGCTCTACAAGTCCAATGTCGAACTTTAGAGGTGATTCGATCCACGAGGCCCTTACAATAAATAGCCTTTAGTCTGGACGAGAGAAGAGGTACTCCCAAATATTTCATAGGGAGCTCCCCCTCTCTAAACCCAAGAATATGAATAATTTGTTCCCTCTCAGCATTTAACACACCGCTCAAGAAGATGTCACTTTTGTTTGGATTTGGATACAGACCTGATAGATCTTGAAACTTTGTGAGCACAGTTCTGATCATACGAATTGAGTTTACATCCCCGTTGCTAAAAATCATCAAGTCATCAGCAAAACAAAGATGAGAAATTTTGTCCTTCTTGCATCTCCAGTGGAACTTGAATTCTTGGTTGGCACTCATCTTGCAGAATAGCCCCGACAGGATTTCCATACATAGGACAAACAAATATGGGGACAATGGATCCCCTTGTCTCAGCCCTCTTCCCCCTTGAAAGTAACCTGCAAGCTCACCATTGACGTTGATAGAGAATTGACATGATGTAACACAAACCATGATCCAATCAATGACTGTTCTAGGGAATCCCATTTTTATTAACATAGCGTCAACGAAATCCCACCGCACCGAGTCATAAACCTTCATCAGATCAACTTTCATAGCACAACGAGCAGGTCCCGTAGATTTATGAATGCCTTTCATTAGTTCCTGAGACAAAAGAATGTTATCACTGATTCTCCGTCCTGAGATAAAAGCAGTCTGATATGGACCAACTAAGGATGGCAAAACAACTTTGATTCTCCCAGCTAGAATCTTAGCGATGCATTTGTACACTGTATTGCAGCAAGATATAGGACAAAAATCTGTCAACCTTGTAGGATTAGCAACTTTAGGAATAAGGGAAATGGATGTAGCATTCATTTCTTTAAGCATTCTACGAGTCTGAAAGAAGGATCTAACAGCGTTGATTACATCTTCCCCAACTATGTGCCACATTCTTTTGAAGAAACCTGCGTTAAAGCCATCCGGACCAGGGGCTTTGTTGTTCTTCAAACTAAACATAGCATGCTTAATCTCCTCCCTTGTTTGTTTTTGGTAAGTTGACGTATGTATTAAAAGAAGAAGATACAAACATTATAAGGGGCATACCCCAGATTTACAATGATAACAGAAACATAAAACAACAGATGGCTACAGGCTAGCCACCGACCGTAAAACTGAAACCTCACTAGATTCGTTAGGAAAACCAATACAACCAGCTAACTAACAGATTAAGAATCTACGGTATTCACCCTCCAAGCTCGTTGGATCCTTGTGTTTTCATTTGTTGGTACGACATTCCTCATCAAATCAAGCTTATCACGAATGATACATTCGATTTGATTAAGGACCAAATTCGGAGTTCTAGACATTCCAGCAAAGATCCTTGCATTCTGTTCTTGCCATACATGATACACTGTAGCTGCAAAACTCAGTTTACGAGAGAAATTGACGAAACTCTTGCCATGCCAAGAGACAGTGGCCCATCGAATCCATTCATCCCAGCCTTTTGTCATTCTTGGAATGTCGCATCTGTCACAAACATCCCACCAGATCGCTTTAGTATAGGAGCATTCAAAGAACAAGTGGTTGTGATCCTCATTGTTGCGGAGACAGAGTGAGCATCTATTGGGACCATGTATACCAAACCGATGAAGTTTATCTTGAGTTGTGAGTTTCTGTTGGACAGCCATCCATAGAAGAAATGAATGTCTTGGAACAGCATTCTTGAACCACACAATGTCATGCCATTCAACCATCTGACGATGACGTCTTAGTTGTTCCCAAGCTACTTTGACCGAGAATCTGTGATTTGGCGAGTCCAACCAAACTATCTCATCCTTTTGCCCCATCTTAGGATTAGAATTGGAAGGAATAGCTTTTATAATGGGGTGCCAGCCAATAGCTTGGGTGGTAGGAGTTTTCCATTCTGAGTTCTGAATTAGCACATTCACCTTCGCGTTCTTGGCCATACCTGAATCATAGATGAATCTTTCCCCGTAAGAATCCGCGAGTGGGCTGTGAGGATGCCAATTATCAAACCATAGAGAGGTTGTCATTCCATCTCCTATGATGTACTTCATCTTCGGCCATGCTAAGGATCTGAGCTTTAGAATCTTTCCCCAAGCCCAAGAGCAATTCTGTGGCGTCTTGATTGTCCAGAAATTCCTACCTCGCAACAGATTGGATCTGATCCAAGTAGACCATATTGAGCCATCTGAGTCATTGCACAGGTTCCAAATGTGTTTCAACAAAGCAATCTTGTTCCATTCTGTTATCCTTTTTATTCCTAGCCCCCCCTCCTTTTTTGGAAGACATACCTGATCCCAAGCCACTTTAGCCCCAGTAGTTCTCATATCTGAACCTGACCAAAGAAAGGATTTCATAATTTGCTCCACATTTTTAATTACTTGTCCAGGTAAGAGAAAGAGAGATGCCCAATAGACCTGTATGGAAAATAAGACTGAATTAATCAGTTGTACCCGTCCTGCATACGAGAGTGCTCTACAAGTCCAATGTCGAACTTTAGAGGTGATTCGATCCACGAGGCCCTTACAATAAATAGCCTTTAGTCTGGACGAGAGAAGAGGTACTCCCAAATATTTCATAGGGAGCTCCCCCTCTCTAAACCCAAGAATATGAATAATTTGTTCCCTCTCAGCATTTAACACACCGCTCAAGAAGATGTCACTTTTGTTTGGATTTGGATACAGACCTGATAGATCTTGAAACTTTGTGAGCACAGTTCTGATCATACGAATTGAGTTTACATCCCCGTTGCTAAAAATCATCAAGTCATCAGCAAAACAAAGATGAGAAATTTTGTCCTTCTTGCATCTCCAGTGGAACTTGAATTCTTGGTTGGCACTCATCTTGCAGAATAGCCCCGACAGGATTTCCATACATAGGACAAACAAATATGGGGACAATGGATCCCCTTGTCTCAGCCCTCTTCCCCCTTGAAAGTAACCTGCAAGCTCACCATTGACGTTGATAGAGAATTGACATGATGTAACACAAACCATGATCCAATCAATGACTGTTCTAGGGAATCCCATTTTTATTAACATAGCGTCAACGAAATCCCACCGCACCGAGTCATAAACCTTCATCAGATCAACTTTCATAGCACAACGAGCAGGTCCCGTAGATTTATGAATGCCTTTCATTAGTTCCTGAGACAAAAGAATGTTATCACTGATTCTCCGTCCTGAGATAAAAGCAGTCTGATATGGACCAACTAAGGATGGCAAAACAACTTTGATTCTCCCAGCTAGAATCTTAGCGATGCATTTGTACACTGTATTGCAGCAAGATATAGGACAAAAATCTGTCAACCTTGTAGGATTAGCAACTTTAGGAATAAGGGAAATGGATGTAGCATTCATTTCTTTAAGCATTCTACGAGTCTGAAAGAAGGATCTAACAGCGTTGATTACATCTTCCCCAACTATGTGCCACATTCTTTTGAAGAAACCTGCGTTAAAGCCATCCGGACCAGGGGCTTTGTTGTTCTTCAAACTAAACATAGCATGCTTAATCTCCTCCCTTGTTTGTTTTTGGTAAGTTGACGTATGTATTAAAAGAAGAAGATACAAACATTATAAGGGGCATACCCCAGATTTACAATGATAACAGAAACATAAAACAACAGATGGCTACAGGCTAGCCACCGACCGTAAAACTGAAACCTCACTAGATTCGTTAGGAAAACCAATACAACCAGCTAACTAACAGATTAAGAATCTACGGTATTCACCCTCCAAGCTCGTTGGATCCTTGTGTTTTCATTTGTTGGTACGACATGGATGTAGCATTCATTTCTTTAAGCATTCTACGAGTCTGAAAGAAGGATCTAACAGCGTTGATTACATCTTCCCCAACTATGTGCCACATTCTTTTGAAGAAATCTGCGTTAAAGCCATCTGGACCAGGGGCTTTGTTGTTCTTCAAACTAAACATAGCATGCTTAATCTCCTCCCTTGTTACATCTTGTGCGAGTACATGCTGTTGCGTTGAAGACAGTTTCAAGTTAATTGCCGATTCCATCACTTCCTCGTTCAGAACCCTAGGCTTCTGATCAACTCCTAACACACGATGGAAGTATGCAATTACTTCTGATTTGACTGCCTCGTGTCCTTCGACAACCTCTCCATCCTCCCTTGTAAGTGATAGAAGCTTATTCCTATTATGTCTTCCATTTACTGATTTGTGAAAGTAGCTAGTATTCTGATCCCCCAAGCTAAGCCATTGTATCCTTGCCTTCTGTTTGAAAAAACTCTTTTCAGCCCTGACGGTAGAAGTGTATTTATGAACAGCATCCCTTTCTCGCATGCACAAAATTGGATTCTCATGCGCTGTATGCAGAGCCTGTTGAGCCTTATCCATTTCGTTTTTTGCATCTTTCACTCTATCTGAAATGTTGGAGAAGTGAGCCATATTGAAAAGTTTCAATTCCTGCTTTAGCTTTCTTAGTTTGCAACACAGCTGATACATTGGACAACCCCCCGAATTCTGATCCCATACCTTCTTCACCAAGGGCATGAACTCGTCATGATCCATCCACATATCGAAGAATCTGAATGGTTTCTTTATGTTCTGATCATTGCCAATAACCTTTACCACCATAGGAGAATGGTCTGACATACCCGAAGGCAAAAATCTCGCTTCCGATAATGGAAATTTCAGATTCCACTTCTCATTGACAAGCACTCTATCTAGTTTCTGCATAATCAGATTCTCAGGACATTGGTTCGACCAAGTATAATGCATACCTGAATACCGAAGATCATCTACTTTGGCTTCTCGAATACATGTATCCAATCTGTCCATAGTACCAGCCCACGTAGTAGACCCTCCTAACCTGTCCGACTGGTTGCGGATAGCGTTAAAATCACCCATAAGAATCCACGGGGTTGACTCCCATCCATCACTTCGACTCACAATATCAGACCATAATGCCTCACGTAAGGAAGCATTATTGTCTCCATAAATAATTGAAGTATTGAAACTGATATTGGTAGCTAATATAGTGACAGAAACATGAATAGCCTGGTCTGACATTCCAAAAACATCCACCTTCACCGTATCAGCATTCCAACAAACCCAAATACGCCCACGACAAGAGAAATCATAATTATACAAGAAGGACCAAGAACGCAGAAGAAGTTGAGTAACATTATCTTTATTCTTGTCTTTAACTCGAGTTTCAACCAGACCAAAAGGAGCTATCCTCTTTTGATGGATGAGCCGACGCAATTCTGAATGCTTTATAGGATCATTCAAACCTCTAATATTCCAACATCCAATAATCATAGGAAAATAGAGAGGAGTACAAACAGCAACACAAAGATTACCTTGACGTGCCTCCTGGAGAGGAGCCAGATTTCTTATGCTTCTTTGAAGAGGCTTTTGAACCCTTTTTCTTTTTCTCTAGAGAGTCTCTAGCCTTAATAGCTAACTGATTAACAGTTTCCCTTTCGGTGGAATTCAGGGTTTGAGGGGTTGTCAGGATCGTTGATGTTGACTCCTTATCGGTTTGTTCCCCATCTGTATCACCTCCCATTGCGTCCATATCTTGATCTAAAGCAGTACTTGCAGCCCCTTGCTCCTGATTCATGTCTTCTCGTAAACTCTTCAAGGCAAGAGGAGAGGAAGGATTTTCATCTTCATGACAAGCTGCATTGTGCACATCTGATGCCGCATGATCAATCATCTTACAATCAGACATATTTATACCAGATGTTGAACAACCATTCTCATTACAATTACCCACTTTAGATGCCAAGGGGGCATTCTCCCCACTCACAGAACCCTTGTTTCGTTTACCAACTACCTGCCACTGAAACTGATTCTGCTTGTTATCCGCAGATTTAGAGTTCATAGCTCCTAGATTCCTCTTACCCTCTGCCACCACTTTAAGATTATCAATGTTATTAGTAGCACATAGCGCTGTGGTATGTCCAAAGACATTGCAATTACTGCACTTCGACGGTATCCATTCGTACTCAGCTGAAATTGTTATGAATAACCCATTTGGACAGCGAAGATCATATTCCTTAACCAACGTCTTCGAAGCATCTATCTCAACGCAAACTCTTGCGTAACTAAGCCTTTTACGCAACAATGTCGTATGATCCGCATGAAGGGGGACTCCAACAGCACTCGCTACACAGCTCAACCCCTTAATAGTCCAATACTCGAGAGGGACATTATACAGCCGAACCCATACCGGAACTCTGGCCAAATCATCTTTCAAAAATTGCATGTTCGGCTGCCAACGTTTAAGCACCAAAGGCCTGTTGGCCATGTGCCATGGGGCTCTTTCCAGCACATTAGTGGCATGATCAACATAATCAAAATTGAAGATGAAGAAACCGTTATCCGAAGACAAAACTTCTGATAGACCGTAGGAGCTCCATATTCTTTTGGCAATAGAATTAACCACGGGATACGGTAATTTCTGCCCCACAAAATGACCAACTAGGGTGGATTTCCAAAATTCGCAGCCATCTTCAAACACATCAAGTGGAGGAGCTACTGTCACACGACCATCCGTCGTAGTAGGGGGAGCAAAGTGCATATTACGGACTGAACTAATGCCAAGGGTCTTGCTACCCTCATTGTCATCAACATCAGAACCCTTCAAAGCAGTTAAAAAATTCAATTTGGGTCTAGGTTTTAGTTGTTCTTGTTGATGAGACCCTACCTTCACCTCATCAACTTTAGAACCCAACACATGGTTCATTTCTGGAACAACATTAGAAGCTTGGACAGTAGAGTGGTTCTCTATACTAACATCAGAATCAGCTTGAAATTGAGAAATCCTCATCCCATGGCTATTCAACATATCTTGCAATTCTAATCTTAATGTATGTCCAGACTTAACTTGATTGTGTTGTTCAATGTTAGAGCTAACCATTGGAACATTTTCCATAGAAGAACATAGAGACATTATGGTAGCATACAAATACTAGAGAGAACAAAATTCTAAGAAGATAAACTGAGTCCAAGAAGCAACCTAAACTCAGAAATAACAGCAACCTAACTCATAAACAACAAGATGCAGAATAGTTCATGAAGGAAGGAGAGAATTACAGAATTACGAGGCCAATATCTCCCAGCACACTGATTATAACAATGATCCGTTCAGTCAAGATGTAGAGTAGGTTCCGAAGAACAACATACTCAAAAATGGTAACGATCCAACGGTGAACAAAGGAGATCAAGCTATGACAAACCACTCTGAAACTAGCAAGAAAAAATGAAACTTTTTCCAAAGAACTGTGATTTAATCTTCACATATGGCAAAGGCCTTCATGTCTATGACAATCCATTCACTATGCTGCAACTTCACCACTTCTTCATAGTTCCAGAACTGAAAATGCAGAATAGTAGAAATATTGCGAGATCAATATCTCTTACCTCGTTGATTGGATAACAAATCCATTCGGTCAATGTTGAGAGAAGGTTGGAAGGAACAACATAGTCAGAAATGAGAACACTCCAACGGTGGACGGAGTAGATGTAGCTCCGACAGCACCACTCTCTCTCTCTCTCTCTCTCTTTCTCTATTCCACGTGTTAATCTCCTCCCTTGTTACATCTTGTGCGAGTACATGCTGTTGCGTTGAAGACAGTTTCAAGTTAATTGCCGATTCCATCACTTCCTCGTTCAGAACCCTAGGCATCTGATCAACTCCTAACACACGATGGAAGTATGCAATTACTTCTGATTTTGACTGCCTCGTGTCCTTCGACAACCTCTCCATCCTCCCTTGTAAGTGATAGAAGCTTATTTCTATTATGTCTTCCATTTACTGATTTGTGAAAGTAGCTAGTATTCTGATCCCCCAAGCTAAGCCATTGTATCCTTGCCTTCTGTTTGAAAAAACTCTCTTCAGCCCTGACGGTAGAAGCGTATTTATGAACAGCATCCCTTTCTCGCATGCACAAAATTGGATTCTCATGCGCTGTATGCAGAGCCTGTTGAGCCTTATCCATTTCGTTTTTTGCATCTTTCACTCTATCTGAAATGTTGGAGAAGTGAGCCATATTGAAAAGTTTCAATTCCTGCTTTAGCTTTCTTAGTTTGCAACACAGCTGATACATTGGACAACCCCCCGAATTCTGATCCCATACCTTCTTCACCAAGGGCATGAACTCGTCATGATCCATCCACATATCGAAGAATCTGAATGGTTTCTTTATGTTCTGATCATTGCCAATAACCTTTACCACCATAGGAGAATGGTCTGACATACCCGAAGGCAAAAATCTCGCTTCCGATAATGGAAATTTCAGATTCCACTTCTCATTGACAAGCACTCTATCTAGTTTCTGCATAATCAGATTCTCAGGACATTGGTTCGACCAAGTATAATGCATACCTGAATACCGAAGATCATCTACTTTGGCTTCTCGAATACATGTATCCAATCTGTCCATAGTACCAGCCCACGTAGTAGACCCTCCTAACCTGTCCGACTGGTTGCGGATAGCGTTAAAATCACCCATAAGAATCCACGGGGTTGACTCCCATCCATCACTTCGACTCACAATATCAGACCATAATGCCTCACGTAAGGAAGCATTATTGTCTCCATAAATAATTGAAGTATTGAAACTGATATTGGTAGCTAATATAGTGACAGAAACATGAATAGCCTGGTCTGACATTCCAAAAACATCCACCTTCACCGTATCAGCATTCCAACAAACCCAAATACGCCCACGACAAGAGAAATCATAATTATACAAGAAGGACCAAGAACGCAGAAGAAGTTGAGTAACATTATCTTTATTCTTGTCTTTAACTCGAGTTTCAACCAGACCAAAAGGAGCTATCCTCTTTTGATGGATGAGCCGACGCAATTCTGAATGCTTTATAGGATCATTCAAACCTCTAATATTCCAACATCCAATAATCATAGGAAAATAGAGAGGAGTACAAACAGCAACACAAAGATTACCTTGACGTGCCTCCTGGAGAGGAGCCAGATTTCTTATGCTTCTTTGAAGAGGCTTTTGAACCCTTTTTCTTTTTCTCTAGAGAGTCTCTAGCCTTAATAGCTAACTGATTAACAGTTTCCCTTTCGGTGGAATTCAGGGTTTGAGGGGTTGTCAGGATCGTTGATGTTGACTCCTTATCGGTTTGTTCCCCATCTGTATCACCTCCCATTGCGTCCATATCTTGATCTAAAGCAGTACTTGCAGCCCCTTGCTCCTGATTCATGTCTTCTCGTAAACTCTTCAAGGCAAGAGGAGAGGAAGGATTTTCATCTTCATGACAAGCTGCATTGTGCACATCTGATGCCGCATGATCAATCATCTTACAATCAGACATATTTATACCAGATGTTGAACAACCATTCTCATTACAATTACCCACTTTAGATGCCAAGGGGGCATTCTCCCCACTCACAGAACCCTTGTTTCGTTTACCAACTACCTGCCACTGAAACTGATTCTGCTTGTTATCCGCAGATTTAGAGTTCATAGCTCCTAGATTCCTCTTACCCTCTGCCACCACTTTAAGATTATCAATGTTATTAGTAGCACATAGCGCTGTGGTATGTCCAAAGACATTGCAATTACTGCACTTCGACGGTATCCATTCGTACTCAGCTGAAATTGTTATGAATAACCCATTTGGACAGCGAAGATCATATTCCTTAACCAACGTCTTCGAAGCATCTATCTCAACGCAAACTCTTGCGTAACTAAGCCTTTTACGCAACAATGTCGTATGATCCGCATGAAGGGGGACTCCAACAGCACTCGCTACACAGCTCAACCCCTTAATAGTCCAATACTCGAGAGGGACATTATACAGCCGAACCCATACCGGAACTCTGGCCAAATCATCTTTCAAAAATTGCATGTTCGGCTGCCAACGTTTAAGCACCAAAGGCCTGTTGGCCATGTGCCATGGGGCTCTTTCCAGCACATTAGTGGCATGATCAACATAATCAAAATTGAAGATGAAGAAACCGTTATCCGAAGACAAAACTTCTGATAGACCGTAGGAGCTCCATATTCTTTTGGCAATAGAATTAACCACGGGATACGGTAATTTCTGCCCCACAAAATGACCAACTAGGGTGGATTTCCAAAATTCGCAGCCATCTTCAAACACATCAAGTGGAGGAGCTACTGTCACACGACCATCCGTCGTAGTAGGGGGAGCAAAGTGCATATTACGGACTGAACTAATGCCAAGGGTCTTGCTACCCTCATTGTCATCAACATCAGAACCCTTCAAAGCAGTTAAAAAATTCAATTTGGGTCTAGGTTTTAGTTGTTCTTGTTGATGAGACCCTACCTTCACCTCATCAACTTTAGAACCCAACACATGGTTCATTTCTGGAACAACATTAGAAGCTTGGACAGTAGAGTGGTTCTCTATACTAACATCAGAATCAGCTTGAAATTGAGAAATCCTCATCCCATGGCTATTCAACATATCTTGCAATTCTAATCTTAATGTATGTCCAGACTTAACTTGATTGTGTTGTTCAATGTTAGAGCTAACCATTGGAACATTTTCCATAGAAGAACATAGAGACATTATGGTAGCATACAAATACTAGAGAGAACAAAATTCTAAGAAGATAAACTGAGTCCAAGAAGCAACCTAAACTCAGAAATAACAGCAACCTAACTCATAAACAACAAGATGCAGAATAGTTCATGAAGGAAGGAGAGAATTACAGAATTACGAGGCCAATATCTCCCAGCACACTGATTATAACAATGATCCGTTCAGTCAAGATGTAGAGTAGGTTCCGAAGAACAACATACTCAAAAATGGTAACGATCCAACGGTGAACAAAGGAGATCAAGCTATGACAAACCACTCTGAAACTAGCAAGAAAAAATGAAACTTTTTCCAAAGAACTGTGATTTAATCTTCACATATGGCAAAGGCCTTCATGTCTATGACAATCCATTCACTATGCTGCAACTTCACCACTTCTTCATAGTTCCAGAACTGAAAATGCAGAATAGTAGAAATATTGCGAGATCAATATCTCTTACCTCGTTGATTGGATAACAAATCCATTCGGTCAATGTTGAGAGAAGGTTGGAAGGAACAACATAGTCAGAAATGAGAACACTCCAACGGTGGACGGAGTAGATGTAGCTCCGACAGCACCACTCTCTCTCTCTCTCTCTCTCTCTCTCTCTCTCTTTCTCTATTCCACGTGTTAATCTCCTCCCTTGTTACATCTTGTGCGAGTACATGCTGTTGCGTTGAAGACAGTTTCAAGTTAATTGCCGATTCCATCACTTCCTCGTTCAGAACCCTAGGCATCTGATCAACTCCTAACACACGATGGAAGTATGCAATTACTTCTGATTTTGACTGCCTCGTGTCCTTCGACAACCTCTCCATCCTCCCTTGTAAGTGATAGAAGCTTATTTCTATTATGTCTTCCATTTACTGATTTGTGAAAGTAGCTAGTATTCTGATCCCCCAAGCTAAGCCATTGTATCCTTGCCTTCTGTTTGAAAAAACTCTCTTCAGCCCTGACGGTAGAAGCGTATTTATGAACAGCATCCCTTTCTCGCATGCACAAAATTGGATTCTCATGCGCTGTATGCAGAGCCTGTTGAGCCTTATCCATTTCGTTTTTTGCATCTTTCACTCTATCTGAAATGTTGGAGAAGTGAGCCATATTGAAAAGTTTCAATTCCTGCTTTAGCTTTCTTAGTTTGCAACACAGCTGATACATTGGACAACCCCCCGAATTCTGATCCCATACCTTCTTCACCAAGGGCATGAACTCGTCATGATCCATCCACATATCGAAGAATCTGAATGGTTTCTTTATGTTCTGATCATTGCCAATAACCTTTACCACCATAGGAGAATGGTCTGACATACCCGAAGGCAAAAATCTCGCTTCCGATAATGGAAATTTCAGATTCCACTTCTCATTGACAAGCACTCTATCTAGTTTCTGCATAATCAGATTCTCAGGACATTGGTTCGACCAAGTATAATGCATACCTGAATACCGAAGATCATCTACTTTGGCTTCTCGAATACATGTATCCAATCTGTCCATAGTACCAGCCCACGTAGTAGACCCTCCTAACCTGTCCGACTGGTTGCGGATAGCGTTAAAATCACCCATAAGAATCCACGGGGTTGACTCCCATCCATCACTTCGACTCACAATATCAGACCATAATGCCTCACGTAAGGAAGCATTATTGTCTCCATAAATAATTGAAGTATTGAAACTGATATTGGTAGCTAATATAGTGACAGAAACATGAATAGCCTGGTCTGACATTCCAAAAACATCCACCTTCACCGTATCAGCATTCCAACAAACCCAAATACGCCCACGACAAGAGAAATCATAATTATACAAGAAGGACCAAGAACGCAGAAGAAGTTGAGTAACATTATCTTTATTCTTGTCTTTAACTCGAGTTTCAACCAGACCAAAAAGAGCTATCCTCTTTTGATGGATGAGCCGACGCAATTCTGAATGCTTTATAGGATCATTCAAACCTCTAATATTCCAACATCCAATAATCATAGGAAAATAGAGAGGAGTACAAACAGCAACACAAAGATTACCTTGACGTGCCTCCTGGAGAGGAGCCAGATTTCTTATGCTTCTTTGAAGAGGCTTTTGAACCCTTTTTCTTTTTCTCTAGAGAGTCTCTAGCCTTAATAGCTAACTGATTAACAGTTTCCCTTTCGGTGGAATTCAGGGTTTGAGGGGTTGTCAGGATCGTTGATGTTGACTCCTTATCGGTTTGTTCCCCATCTGTATCACCTCCCATTGCGTCCATATCTTGATCTAAAGCAGTACTTGCAGCCCCTTGCTCCTGATTCATGTCTTCTCGTAAACTCTTCAAGGCAAGAGGAGAGGAAGGATTTTCATCTTCATGACAAGCTGCATTGTGCACATCTGATGCCGCATGATCAATCATCTTACAATCAGACATATTTATACCAGATGTTGAACAACCATTCTCATTACAATTACCCACTTTAGATGCCAAGGGGGCATTCTCCCCACTCACAGAACCCTTGTTTCGTTTACCAACTACCTGCCACTGAAACTGATTCTGCTTGTTATCCGCAGATTTAGAGTTCATAGCTCCTAGATTCCTCTTACCCTCTGCCACCACTTTAAGATTATCAATGTTATTAGTAGCACATAGCGCTGTGGTATGTCCAAAGACATTGCAATTACTGCACTTCGACGGTATCCATTCGTACTCAGCTGAAATTGTTATGAATAACCCATTTGGACAGCGAAGATCATATTCCTTAACCAACGTCTTCGAAGCATCTATCTCAACGCAAACTCTTGCGTAACTAAGCCTTTTACGCAACAATGTCGTATGATCCGCATGAAGGGGGACTCCAACAGCACTCGCTACACAGCTCAACCCCTTAATAGTCCAATACTCGAGAGGGACATTATACAGCCGAACCCATACCGGAACTCTGGCCAAATCATCTTTCAAAAATTGCATGTTCGGCTGCCAACGTTTAAGCACCAAAGGCCTGTTGGCCATGTGCCATGGGGCTCTTTCCAGCACATTAGTGGCATGATCAACATAATCAAAATTGAAGATGAAGAAACCGTTATCCGAAGACAAAACTTCTGATAGACCGTAGGAGCTCCATATTCTTTTGGCAATAGAATTAACCACGGGATACGGTAATTTCTGCCCCACAAAATGACCAACTAGGGTGGATTTCCAAAATTCGCAGCCATCTTCAAACACATCAAGTGGAGGAGCTACTGTCACACGACCATCCGTCGTAGTAGGGGGAGCAAAGTGCATATTACGGACTGAACTAATGCCAAGGGTCTTGCTACCCTCATTGTCATCAACATCAGAACCCTTCAAAGCAGTTAAAAAATTCAATTTGGGTCTAGGTTTTAGTTGTTCTTGTTGATGAGACCCTACCTTCACCTCATCAACTTTAGAACCCAACACATGGTTCATTTCTGGAACAACATTAGAAGCTTGGACAGTAGAGTGGTTCTCTATACTAACATCAGAATCAGCTTGAAATTGAGAAATCCTCATCCCATGGCTATTCAACATATCTTGCAATTCTAATCTTAATGTATGTCCAGACTTAACTTGATTGTGTTGTTCAATGTTAGAGCTAACCATTGGAACATTTTCCATAGAAGAACATAGAGACATTATGGTAGCATACAAATACTAGAGAGAACAAAATTCTAAGAAGATAAACTGAGTCCAAGAAGCAACCTAAACTCAGAAATAACAGCAACCTAACTCATAAACAACAAGATGCAGAATAGTTCATGAAGGAAGGAGAGAATTACAGAATTACGAGGCCAATATCTCCCAGCACACTGATTATAACAATGATCCGTTCAGTCAAGATGTAGAGTAGGTTCCGAAGAACAACATACTCAAAAATGGTAACGATCCAACGGTGAACAAAGGAGATCAAGCTATGACAAACCACTCTGAAACTAGCAAGAAAAAATGAAACTTTTTCCAAAGAACTGTGATTTAATCTTCACATATGGCAAAGGCCTTCATGTCTATGACAATCCATTCACTATGCTGCAACTTCACCACTTCTTCATAGTTCCAGAACTGAAAATGCAGAATAGTAGAAATATTGCGAGATCAATATCTCTTACCTCGTTGATTGGATAACAAATCCATTCGGTCAATGTTGAGAGAAGGTTGGAAGGAACAACATAGTCAGAAATGAGAACACTCCAACGGTGGACGGAGTAGATGTAGCTCCGACAGCACCACTCTCTCTCTCTCTCTCTCTCTCTCTCTTTCTCTATTCCACGTGTTAATCTCCTCCCTTGTTACATCTTGTGCGAGTACATGCTGTTGCGTTGAAGACAGTTTCAAGTTAATTGCCGATTCCATCACTTCCTCGTTCAGAACCCTAGGCATCTGATCAACTCCTAACACACGATGGAAGTATGCAATTACTTCTGATTTTGACTGCCTCGTGTCCTTCGACAACCTCTCCATCCTCCCTTGTAAGTGATAGAAGCTTATTTCTATTATGTCTTCCATTTACTGATTTGTGAAAGTAGCTAGTATTCTGATCCCCCAAGCTAAGCCATTGTATCCTTGCCTTCTGTTTGAAAAAACTCTCTTCAGCCCTGACGGTAGAAGCGTATTTATGAACAGCATCCCTTTCTCGCATGCACAAAATTGGATTCTCATGCGCTGTATGCAGAGCCTGTTGAGCCTTATCCATTTCGTTTTTTGCATCTTTCACTCTATCTGAAATGTTGGAGAAGTGAGCCATATTGAAAAGTTTCAATTCCTGCTTTAGCTTTCTTAGTTTGCAACACAGCTGATACATTGGACAACCCCCCGAATTCTGATCCCATACCTTCTTCACCAAGGGCATGAACTCGTCATGATCCATCCACATATCGAAGAATCTGAATGGTTTCTTTATGTTCTGATCATTGCCAATAACCTTTACCACCATAGGAGAATGGTCTGACATACCCGAAGGCAAAAATCTCGCTTCCGATAATGGAAATTTCAGATTCCACTTCTCATTGACAAGCACTCTATCTAGTTTCTGCATAATCAGATTCTCAGGACATTGGTTCGACCAAGTATAATGCATACCTGAATACCGAAGATCATCTACTTTGGCTTCTCGAATACATGTATCCAATCTGTCCATAGTACCAGCCCACGTAGTAGACCCTCCTAACCTGTCCGACTGGTTGCGGATAGCGTTAAAATCACCCATAAGAATCCACGGGGTTGACTCCCATCCATCACTTCGACTCACAATATCAGACCATAATGCCTCACGTAAGGAAGCATTATTGTCTCCATAAATAATTGAAGTATTGAAACTGATATTGGTAGCTAATATAGTGACAGAAACATGAATAGCCTGGTCTGACATTCCAAAAACATCCACCTTCACCGTATCAGCATTCCAACAAACCCAAATACGCCCACGACAAGAGAAATCATAATTATACAAGAAGGACCAAGAACGCAGAAGAAGTTGAGTAACATTATCTTTATTCTTGTCTTTAACTCGAGTTTCAACCAGACCAAAAAGAGCTATCCTCTTTTGATGGATGAGCCGACGCAATTCTGAATGCTTTATAGGATCATTCAAACCTCTAATATTCCAACATCCAATAATCATAGGAAAATAGAGAGGAGTACAAACAGCAACACAAAGATTACCTTGACGTGCCTCCTGGAGAGGAGCCAGATTTCTTATGCTTCTTTGAAGAGGCTTTTGAACCCTTTTTCTTTTTCTCTAGAGAGTCTCTAGCCTTAATAGCTAACTGATTAACAGTTTCCCTTTCGGTGGAATTCAGGGTTTGAGGGGTTGTCAGGATCGTTGATGTTGACTCCTTATCGGTTTGTTCCCCATCTGTATCACCTCCCATTGCGTCCATATCTTGATCTAAAGCAGTACTTGCAGCCCCTTGCTCCTGATTCATGTCTTCTCGTAAACTCTTCAAGGCAAGAGGAGAGGAAGGATTTTCATCTTCATGACAAGCTGCATTGTGCACATCTGATGCCGCATGATCAATCATCTTACAATCAGACATATTTATACCAGATGTTGAACAACCATTCTCATTACAATTACCCACTTTAGATGCCAAGGGGGCATTCTCCCCACTCACAGAACCCTTGTTTCGTTTACCAACTACCTGCCACTGAAACTGATTCTGCTTGTTATCCGCAGATTTAGAGTTCATAGCTCCTAGATTCCTCTTACCCTCTGCCACCACTTTAAGATTATCAATGTTATTAGTAGCACATAGCGCTGTGGTATGTCCAAAGACATTGCAATTACTGCACTTCGACGGTATCCATTCGTACTCAGCTGAAATTGTTATGAATAACCCATTTGGACAGCGAAGATCATATTCCTTAACCAACGTCTTCGAAGCATCTATCTCAACGCAAACTCTTGCGTAACTAAGCCTTTTACGCAACAATGTCGTATGATCCGCATGAAGGGGGACTCCAACAGCACTCGCTACACAGCTCAACCCCTTAATAGTCCAATACTCGAGAGGGACATTATACAGCCGAACCCATACCGGAACTCTGGCCAAATCATCTTTCAAAAATTGCATGTTCGGCTGCCAACGTTTAAGCACCAAAGGCCTGTTGGCCATGTGCCATGGGGCTCTTTCCAGCACATTAGTGGCATGATCAACATAATCAAAATTGAAGATGAAGAAACCGTTATCCGAAGACAAAACTTCTGATAGACCGTAGGAGCTCCATATTCTTTTGGCAATAGAATTAACCACGGGATACGGTAATTTCTGCCCCACAAAATGACCAACTAGGGTGGATTTCCAAAATTCGCAGCCATCTTCAAACACATCAAGTGGAGGAGCTACTGTCACACGACCATCCGTCGTAGTAGGGGGAGCAAAGTGCATATTACGGACTGAACTAATGCCAAGGGTCTTGCTACCCTCATTGTCATCAACATCAGAACCCTTCAAAGCAGTTAAAAAATTCAATTTGGGTCTAGGTTTTAGTTGTTCTTGTTGATGAGACCCTACCTTCACCTCATCAACTTTAGAACCCAACACATGGTTCATTTCTGGAACAACATTAGAAGCTTGGACAGTAGAGTGGTTCTCTATACTAACATCAGAATCAGCTTGAAATTGAGAAATCCTCATCCCATGGCTATTCAACATATCTTGCAATTCTAATCTTAATGTATGTCCAGACTTAACTTGATTGTGTTGTTCAATGTTAGAGCTAACCATTGGAACATTTTCCATAGAAGAACATAGAGACATTATGGTAGCATACAAATACTAGAGAGAACAAAATTCTAAGAAGATAAACTGAGTCCAAGAAGCAACCTAAACTCAGAAATAACAGCAACCTAACTCATAAACAACAAGATGCAGAATAGTTCATGAAGGAAGGAGAGAATTACAGAATTACGAGGCCAATATCTCCCAGCACACTGATTATAACAATGATCCGTTCAGTCAAGATGTAGAGTAGGTTCCGAAGAACAACATACTCAAAAATGGTAACGATCCAACGGTGAACAAAGGAGATCAAGCTATGACAAACCACTCTGAAACTAGCAAGAAAAAATGAAACTTTTTCCAAAGAACTGTGATTTAATCTTCACATATGGCAAAGGCCTTCATGTCTATGACAATCCATTCACTATGCTGCAACTTCACCACTTCTTCATAGTTCCAGAACTGAAAATGCAGAATAGTAGAAATATTGCGAGATCAATATCTCTTACCTCGTTGATTGGATAACAAATCCATTCGGTCAATGTTGAGAGAAGGTTGGAAGGAACAACATAGTCAGAAATGAGAACACTCCAACGGTGGACGGAGTAGATGTAGCTCCGACAGCACCACTCTCTCTCTCTCTCTCTCTCTCTCTATTCCACGTGTTAATCTCCTCCCTTGTTACATCTTGTGCGAGTACATGCTGTTGCGTTGAAGACAGTTTCAAGTTAATTGCCGATTCCATCACTTCCTCGTTCAGAACCCTAGGCATCTGATCAACTCCTAACACACGATGGAAGTATGCAATTACTTCTGATTTTGACTGCCTCGTGTCCTTCGACAACCTCTCCATCCTCCCTTGTAAGTGATAGAAGCTTATTTCTATTATGTCTTCCATTTACTGATTTGTGAAAGTAGCTAGTATTCTGATCCCCCAAGCTAAGCCATTGTATCCTTGCCTTCTGTTTGAAAAAACTCTCTTCAGCCCTGACGGTAGAAGCGTATTTATGAACAGCATCCCTTTCTCGCATGCACAAAATTGGATTCTCATGCGCTGTATGCAGAGCCTGTTGAGCCTTATCCATTTCGTTTTTTGCATCTTTCACTCTATCTGAAATGTTGGAGAAGTGAGCCATATTGAAAAGTTTCAATTCCTGCTTTAGCTTTCTTAGTTTGCAACACAGCTGATACATTGGACAACCCCCCGAATTCTGATCCCATACCTTCTTCACCAAGGGCATGAACTCGTCATGATCCATCCACATATCGAAGAATCTGAATGGTTTCTTTATGTTCTGATCATTGCCAATAACCTTTACCACCATAGGAGAATGGTCTGACATACCCGAAGGCAAAAATCTCGCTTCCGATAATGGAAATTTCAGATTCCACTTCTCATTGACAAGCACTCTATCTAGTTTCTGCATAATCAGATTCTCAGGACATTGGTTCGACCAAGTATAATGCATACCTGAATACCGAAGATCATCTACTTTGGCTTCTCGAATACATGTATCCAATCTGTCCATAGTACCAGCCCACGTAGTAGACCCTCCTAACCTGTCCGACTGGTTGCGGATAGCGTTAAAATCACCCATAAGAATCCACGGGGTTGACTCCCATCCATCACTTCGACTCACAATATCAGACCATAATGCCTCACGTAAGGAAGCATTATTGTCTCCATAAATAATTGAAGTATTGAAACTGATATTGGTAGCTAATATAGTGACAGAAACATGAATAGCCTGGTCTGACATTCCAAAAACATCCACCTTCACCGTATCAGCATTCCAACAAACCCAAATACGCCCACGACAAGAGAAATCATAATTATACAAGAAGGACCAAGAACGCAGAAGAAGTTGAGTAACATTATCTTTATTCTTGTCTTTAACTCGAGTTTCAACCAGACCAAAAAGAGCTATCCTCTTTTGATGGATGAGCCGACGCAATTCTGAATGCTTTATAGGATCATTCAAACCTCTAATATTCCAACATCCAATAATCATAGAAAAATAGAGAGGAGTACAAACAGCAACACAAAGATTACCTTGACGTGCCTCCTGGAGAGGAGCCAGATTTCTTATGCTTCTTTGAAGAGGCTTTTGAACCCTTTTTCTTTTTCTCTAGAGAGTCTCTAGCCTTAATAGCTAACTGATTAACAGTTTCCCTTTCGGTGGAATTCAGGGTTTGAGGGGTTGTCAGGATCGTTGATGTTGACTCCTTATCGGTTTGTTCCCCATCTGTATCACCTCCCATTGCGTCCATATCTTGATCTAAAGCAGTACTTGCAGCCCCTTGCTCCTGATTCATGTCTTCTCGTAAACTCTTCAAGGCAAGAGGAGAGGAAGGATTTTCATCTTCATGACAAGCTGCATTGTGCACATCTGATGCCGCATGATCAATCATCTTACAATCAGACATATTTATACCAGATGTTGAACAACCATTCTCATTACAATTACCCACTTTAGATGCCAAGGGGGCATTCTCCCCACTCACAGAACCCTTGTTTCGTTTACCAACTACCTGCCACTGAAACTGATTCTGCTTGTTATCCGCAGATTTAGAGTTCATAGCTCCTAGATTCCTCTTACCCTCTGCCACCACTTTAAGATTATCAATGTTATTAGTAGCACATAGCGCTGTGGTATGTCCAAAGACATTGCAATTACTGCACTTCGACGGTATCCATTCGTACTCAGCTGAAATTGTTATGAATAACCCATTTGGACAGCGAAGATCATATTCCTTAACCAACGTCTTCGAAGCATCTATCTCAACGCAAACTCTTGCGTAACTAAGCCTTTTACGCAACAATGTCGTATGATCCGCATGAAGGGGGACTCCAACAGCACTCGCTACACAGCTCAACCCCTTAATAGTCCAATACTCGAGAGGGACATTATACAGCCGAACCCATACCGGAACTCTGGCCAAATCATCTTTCAAAAATTGCATGTTCGGCTGCCAACGTTTAAGCACCAAAGGCCTGTTGGCCATGTGCCATGGGGCTCTTTCCAGCACATTAGTGGCATGATCAACATAATCAAAATTGAAGATGAAGAAACCGTTATCCGAAGACAAAACTTCTGATAGACCGTAGGAGCTCCATATTCTTTTGGCAATAGAATTAACCACGGGATACGGTAATTTCTGCCCCACAAAATGACCAACTAGGGTGGATTTCCAAAATTCGCAGCCATCTTCAAACACATCAAGTGGAGGAGCTACTGTCACACGACCATCCGTCGTAGTAGGGGGAGCAAAGTGCATATTACGGACTGAACTAATGCCAAGGGTCTTGCTACCCTCATTGTCATCAACATCAGAACCCTTCAAAGCAGTTAAAAAATTCAATTTGGGTCTAGGTTTTAGTTGTTCTTGTTGATGAGACCCTACCTTCACCTCATCAACTTTAGAACCCAACACATGGTTCATTTCTGGAACAACATTAGAAGCTTGGACAGTAGAGTGGTTCTCTATACTAACATCAGAATCAGCTTGAAATTGAGAAATCCTCATCCCATGGCTATTCAACATATCTTGCAATTCTAATCTTAATGTATGTCCAGACTTAACTTGATTGTGTTGTTCAATGTTAGAGCTAACCATTGGAACATTTTCCATAGAAGAACATAGAGACATTATGGTAGCATACAAATACTAGAGAGAACAAAATTCTAAGAAGATAAACTGAGTCCAAGAAGCAACCTAAACTCAGAAATAACAGCAACCTAACTCATAAACAACAAGATGCAGAATAGTTCATGAAGGAAGGAGAGAATTACAGAATTACGAGGCCAATATCTCCCAGCACACTGATTATAACAATGATCCGTTCAGTCAAGATGTAGAGTAGGTTCCGAAGAACAACATACTCAAAAATGGTAACGATCCAACGGTGAACAAAGGAGATCAAGCTATGACAAACCACTCTGAAACTAGCAAGAAAAAATGAAACTTTTTCCAAAGAACTGTGATTTAATCTTCACATATGGCAAAGGCCTTCATGTCTATGACAATCCATTCACTATGCTGCAACTTCACCACTTCTTCATAGTTCCAGAACTGAAAATGCAGAATAGTAGAAATATTGCGAGATCAATATCTCTTACCTCGTTGATTGGATAACAAATCCATTCGGTCAATGTTGAGAGAAGGTTGGAAGGAACAACATAGTCAGAAATGAGAACACTCCAACGGTGGACGGAGTAGATGTAGCTCCGACAGCACCACTCTCTCTCTCTCTCTCTCTTTCTCTATTCCACGTGTTAATCTCCTCCCTTGTTACATCTTGTGCGAGTACATGCTGTTGCGTTGAAGACAGTTTCAAGTTAATTGCCGATTCCATCACTTCCTCGTTCAGAACCCTAGGCATCTGATCAACTCCTAACACACGATGGAAGTATGCAATTACTTCTGATTTTGACTGCCTCGTGTCCTTCGACAACCTCTCCATCCTCCCTTGTAAGTGATAGAAGCTTATTTCTATTATGTCTTCCATTTACTGATTTGTGAAAGTAGCTAGTATTCTGATCCCCCAAGCTAAGCCATTGTATCCTTGCCTTCTGTTTGAAAAAACTCTCTTCAGCCCTGACGGTAGAAGTGTATTTATGAACAGCATCCCTTTCTCGCATGCACAAAATTGGATTCTCATGCGCTGTATGCAGAGCCTGTTGAGCCTTATCCATTTCGTTTTTTGCATCTTTCACTCTATCTGAAATGTTGGAGAAGTGAGCCATATTGAAAAGTTTCAATTCCTGCTTTAGCTTTCTTAGTTTGCAACACAGCTGATACATTGGACAACCCCCCGAATTCTGATCCCATACCTTCTTCACCAAGGGCATGAACTCGTCATGATCCATCCACATATCGAAGAATCTGAATGGTTTCTTTATGTTCTGATCATTGCCAATAACCTTTACCACCATAGGAGAATGGTCTGACATACCCGAAGGCAAAAATCTCGCTTCCGATAATGGAAATTTCAGATTCCACTTCTCATTGACAAGCACTCTATCTAGTTTCTGCATAATCAGATTCTCAGGACATTGGTTCGACCAAGTATAATGCATACCTGAATACCGAAGATCATCTACTTTGGCTTCTCGAATACATGTATCCAATCTGTCCATAGTACCAGCCCACGTAGTAGACCCTCCTAACCTGTCCGACTGGTTGCGGATAGCGTTAAAATCACCCATAAGAATCCACGGGGTTGACTCCCATCCATCACTTCGACTCACAATATCAGACCATAATGCCTCACGTAAGGAAGCATTATTGTCTCCATAAATAATTGAAGTATTGAAACTGATATTGGTAGCTAATATAGTGACAGAAACATGAATAGCCTGGTCTGACATTCCAAAAACATCCACCTTCACCGTATCAGCATTCCAACAAACCCAAATACGCCCACGACAAGAGAAATCATAATTATACAAGAAGGACCAAGAACGCAGAAGAAGTTGAGTAACATTATCTTTATTCTTGTCTTTAACTCGAGTTTCAACCAGACCAAAAAGAGCTATCCTCTTTTGATGGATGAGCCGACGCAATTCTGAATGCTTTATAGGATCATTCAAACCTCTAATATTCCAACATCCAATAATCATAGGAAAATAGAGAGGAGTACAAACAGCAACACAAAGATTACCTTGACGTGCCTCCTGGAGAGGAGCCAGATTTCTTATGCTTCTTTGAAGAGGCTTTTGAACCCTTTTTCTTTTTCTCTAGAGAGTCTCTAGCCTTAATAGCTAACTGATTAACAGTTTCCCTTTCGGTGGAATTCAGGGTTTGAGGGGTTGTCAGGATCGTTGATGTTGACTCCTTATCGGTTTGTTCCCCATCTGTATCACCTCCCATTGCGTCCATATCTTGATCTAAAGCAGTACTTGCAGCCCCTTGCTCCTGATTCATGTCTTCTCGTAAACTCTTCAAGGCAAGAGGAGAGGAAGGATTTTCATCTTCATGACAAGCTGCATTGTGCACATCTGATGCCGCATGATCAATCATCTTACAATCAGACATATTTATACCAGATGTTGAACAACCATTCTCATTACAATTACCCACTTTAGATGCCAAGGGGGCATTCTCCCCACTCACAGAACCCTTGTTTCGTTTACCAACTACCTGCCACTGAAACTGATTCTGCTTGTTATCCGCAGATTTAGAGTTCATAGCTCCTAGATTCCTCTTACCCTCTGCCACCACTTTAAGATTATCAATGTTATTAGTAGCACATAGCGCTGTGGTATGTCCAAAGACATTGCAATTACTGCACTTCGACGGTATCCATTCGTACTCAGCTGAAATTGTTATGAATAACCCATTTGGACAGCGAAGATCATATTCCTTAACCAACGTCTTCGAAGCATCTATCTCAACGCAAACTCTTGCGTAACTAAGCCTTTTACGCAACAATGTCGTATGATCCGCATGAAGGGGGACTCCAACAGCACTCGCTACACAGCTCAACCCCTTAATAGTCCAATACTCGAGAGGGACATTATACAGCCGAACCCATACCGGAACTCTGGCCAAATCATCTTTCAAAAATTGCATGTTCGGCTGCCAACGTTTAAGCACCAAAGGCCTGTTGGCCATGTGCCATGGGGCTCTTTCCAGCACATTAGTGGCATGATCAACATAATCAAAATTGAAGATGAAGAAACCGTTATCCGAAGACAAAACTTCTGATAGACCGTAGGAGCTCCATATTCTTTTGGCAATAGAATTAACCACGGGATACGGTAATTTCTGCCCCACAAAATGACCAACTAGGGTGGATTTCCAAAATTCGCAGCCATCTTCAAACACATCAAGTGGAGGAGCTACTGTCACACGACCATCCGTCGTAGTAGGGGGAGCAAAGTGCATATTACGGACTGAACTAATGCCAAGGGTCTTGCTACCCTCATTGTCATCAACATCAGAACCCTTCAAAGCAGTTAAAAAATTCAATTTGGGTCTAGGTTTTAGTTGTTCTTGTTGATGAGACCCTACCTTCACCTCATCAACTTTAGAACCCAACACATGGTTCATTTCTGGAACAACATTAGAAGCTTGGACAGTAGAGTGGTTCTCTATACTAACATCAGAATCAGCTTGAAATTGAGAAATCCTCATCCCATGGCTATTCAACATATCTTGCAATTCTAATCTTAATGTATGTCCAGACTTAACTTGATTGTGTTGTTCAATGTTAGAGCTAACCATTGGAACATTTTCCATAGAAGAACATAGAGACATTATGGTAGCATACAAATACTAGAGAGAACAAAATTCTAAGAAGATAAACTGAGTCCAAGAAGCAACCTAAACTCAGAAATAACAGCAACCTAACTCATAAACAACAAGATGCAGAATAGTTCATGAAGGAAGGAGAGAATTACAGAATTACGAGGCCAATATCTCCCAGCACACTGATTATAACAATGATCCGTTCAGTCAAGATGTAGAGTAGGTTCCGAAGAACAACATACTCAAAAATGGTAACGATCCAACGGTGAACAAAGGAGATCAAGCTATGACAAACCACTCTGAAACTAGCAAGAAAAAATGAAACTTTTTCCAAAGAACTGTGATTTAATCTTCACATATGGCAAAGGCCTTCATGTCTATGACAATCCATTCACTATGCTGCAACTTCACCACTTCTTCATAGTTCCAGAACTGAAAATGCAGAATAGTAGAAATATTGCGAGATCAATATCTCTTACCTCGTTGATTGGATAACAAATCCATTCGGTCAATGTTGAGAGAAGGTTGGAAGGAACAACATAGTCAGAAATGAGAACACTCCAACGGTGGACGGAGTAGATGTAGCTCCGACAGCACCACTCTCTCTCTCTCTCTCTCTTTCTCTATTCCACGTGTTAATCTCCTCCCTTGTTACATCTTGTGCGAGTACATGCTGTTGCGTTGAAGACAGTTTCAAGTTAATTGCCGATTCCATCACTTCCTCGTTCAGAACCCTAGGCATCTGATCAACTCCTAACACACGATGGAAGTATGCAATTACTTCTGATTTTGACTGCCTCGTGTCCTTCGACAACCTCTCCATCCTCCCTTGTAAGTGATAGAAGCTTATTTCTATTATGTCTTCCATTTACTGATTTGTGAAAGTAGCTAGTATTCTGATCCCCCAAGCTAAGCCATTGTATCCTTGCCTTCTGTTTGAAAAAACTCTCTTCAGCCCTGACGGTAGAAGCGTATTTATGAACAGCATCCCTTTCTCGCATGCACAAAATTGGATTCTCATGCGCTGTATGCAGAGCCTGTTGAGCCTTATCCATTTCGTTTTTTGCATCTTTCACTCTATCTGAAATGTTGGAGAAGTGAGCCATATTGAAAAGTTTCAATTCCTGCTTTAGCTTTCTTAGTTTGCAACACAGCTGATACATTGGACAACCCCCCGAATTCTGATCCCATACCTTCTTCACCAAGGGCATGAACTCGTCATGATCCATCCACATATCGAAGAATCTGAATGGTTTCTTTATGTTCTGATCATTGCCAATAACCTTTACCACCATAGGAGAATGGTCTGACATACCCGAAGGCAAAAATCTCGCTTCCGATAATGGAAATTTCAGATTCCACTTCTCATTGACAAGCACTCTATCTAGTTTCTGCATAATCAGATTCTCAGGACATTGGTTCGACCAAGTATAATGCATACCTGAATACCGAAGATCATCTACTTTGGCTTCTCGAATACATGTATCCAATCTGTCCATAGTACCAGCCCACGTAGTAGACCCTCCTAACCTGTCCGACTGGTTGCGGATAGCGTTAAAATCACCCATAAGAATCCACGGGGTTGACTCCCATCCATCACTTCGACTCACAATATCAGACCATAATGCCTCACGTAAGGAAGCATTATTGTCTCCATAAATAATTGAAGTATTGAAACTGATATTGGTAGCTAATATAGTGACAGAAACATGAATAGCCTGGTCTGACATTCCAAAAACATCCACCTTCACCGTATCAGCATTCCAACAAACCCAAATACGCCCACGACAAGAGAAATCATAATTATACAAGAAGGACCAAGAACGCAGAAGAAGTTGAGTAACATTATCTTTATTCTTGTCTTTAACTCGAGTTTCAACCAGACCAAAAAGAGCTATCCTCTTTTGATGGATGAGCCGACGCAATTCTGAATGCTTTATAGGATCATTCAAACCTCTAATATTCCAACATCCAATAATCATAGGAAAATAGAGAGGAGTACAAACAGCAACACAAAGATTACCTTGACGTGCCTCCTGGAGAGGAGCCAGATTTCTTATGCTTCTTTGAAGAGGCTTTTGAACCCTTTTTCTTTTTCTCTAGAGAGTCTCTAGCCTTAATAGCTAACTGATTAACAGTTTCCCTTTCGGTGGAATTCAGGGTTTGAGGGGTTGTCAGGATCGTTGATGTTGACTCCTTATCGGTTTGTTCCCCATCTGTATCACCTCCCATTGCGTCCATATCTTGATCTAAAGCAGTACTTGCAGCCCCTTGCTCCTGATTCATGTCTTCTCGTAAACTCTTCAAGGCAAGAGGAGAGGAAGGATTTTCATCTTCATGACAAGCTGCATTGTGCACATCTGATGCCGCATGATCAATCATCTTACAATCAGACATATTTATACCAGATGTTGAACAACCATTCTCATTACAATTACCCACTTTAGATGCCAAGGGGGCATTCTCCCCACTCACAGAACCCTTGTTTCGTTTACCAACTACCTGCCACTGAAACTGATTCTGCTTGTTATCCGCAGATTTAGAGTTCATAGCTCCTAGATTCCTCTTACCCTCTGCCACCACTTTAAGATTATCAATGTTATTAGTAGCACATAGCGCTGTGGTATGTCCAAAGACATTGCAATTACTGCACTTCGACGGTATCCATTCGTACTCAGCTGAAATTGTTATGAATAACCCATTTGGACAGCGAAGATCATATTCCTTAACCAACGTCTTCGAAGCATCTATCTCAACGCAAACTCTTGCGTAACTAAGCCTTTTACGCAACAATGTCGTATGATCCGCATGAAGGGGGACTCCAACAGCACTCGCTACACAGCTCAACCCCTTAATAGTCCAATACTCGAGAGGGACATTATACAGCCGAACCCATACCGGAACTCTGGCCAAATCATCTTTCAAAAATTGCATGTTCGGCTGCCAACGTTTAAGCACCAAAGGCCTGTTGGCCATGTGCCATGGGGCTCTTTCCAGCACATTAGTGGCATGATCAACATAATCAAAATTGAAGATGAAGAAACCGTTATCCGAAGACAAAACTTCTGATAGACCGTAGGAGCTCCATATTCTTTTGGCAATAGAATTAACCACGGGATACGGTAATTTCTGCCCCACAAAATGACCAACTAGGGTGGATTTCCAAAATTCGCAGCCATCTTCAAACACATCAAGTGGAGGAGCTACTGTCACACGACCATCCGTCGTAGTAGGGGGAGCAAAGTGCATATTACGGACTGAACTAATGCCAAGGGTCTTGCTACCCTCATTGTCATCAACATCAGAACCCTTCAAAGCAGTTAAAAAATTCAATTTGGGTCTAGGTTTTAGTTGTTCTTGTTGATGAGACCCTACCTTCACCTCATCAACTTTAGAACCCAACACATGGTTCATTTCTGGAACAACATTAGAAGCTTGGACAGTAGAGTGGTTCTCTATACTAACATCAGAATCAGCTTGAAATTGAGAAATCCTCATCCCATGGCTATTCAACATATCTTGCAATTCTAATCTTAATGTATGTCCAGACTTAACTTGATTGTGTTGTTCAATGTTAGAGCTAACCATTGGAACATTTTCCATAGAAGAACATAGAGACATTATGGTAGCATACAAATACTAGAGAGAACAAAATTCTAAGAAGATAAACTGAGTCCAAGAAGCAACCTAAACTCAGAAATAACAGCAACCTAACTCATAAACAACAAGATGCAGAATAGTTCATGAAGGAAGGAGAGAATTACAGAATTACGAGGCCAATATCTCCCAGCACACTGATTATAACAATGATCCGTTCAGTCAAGATGTAGAGTAGGTTCCGAAGAACAACATACTCAAAAATGGTAACGATCCAACGGTGAACAAAGGAGATCAAGCTATGACAAACCACTCTGAAACTAGCAAGAAAAAATGAAACTTTTTCCAAAGAACTGTGATTTAATCTTCACATATGGCAAAGGCCTTCATGTCTATGACAATCCATTCACTATGCTGCAACTTCACCACTTCTTCATAGTTCCAGAACTGAAAATGCAGAATAGTAGAAATATTGCGAGATCAATATCTCTTACCTCGTTGATTGGATAACAAATCCATTCGGTCAATGTTGAGAGAAGGTTGGAAGGAACAACATAGTCAGAAATGAGAACACTCCAACGGTGGACGGAGTAGATGTAGCTCCGACAGCACCACTCTCTCTCTCTCTCTCTCTCTCTCTCTTTCTCTATTCCACGTGTTAATCTCCTCCCTTGTTACATCTTGTGCGAGTACATGCTGTTGCGTTGAAGACAGTTTCAAGTTAATTGCCGATTCCATCACTTCCTCGTTCAGAACCCTAGGCATCTGATCAACTCCTAACACACGATGGAAGTATGCAATTACTTCTGATTTTGACTGCCTCGTGTCCTTCGACAACCTCTCCATCCTCCCTTGTAAGTGATAGAAGCTTATTTCTATTATGTCTTCCATTTACTGATTTGTGAAAGTAGCTAGTATTCTGATCCCCCAAGCTAAGCCATTGTATCCTTGCCTTCTGTTTGAAAAAACTCTCTTCAGCCCTGACGGTAGAAGCGTATTTATGAACAGCATCCCTTTCTCGCATGCACAAAATTGGATTCTCATGCGCTGTATGCAGAGCCTGTTGAGCCTTATCCATTTCGTTTTTTGCATCTTTCACTCTATCTGAAATGTTGGAGAAGTGAGCCATATTGAAAAGTTTCAATTCCTGCTTTAGCTTTCTTAGTTTGCAACACAGCTGATACATTGGACAACCCCCCGAATTCTGATCCCATACCTTCTTCACCAAGGGCATGAACTCGTCATGATCCATCCACATATCGAAGAATCTGAATGGTTTCTTTATGTTCTGATCATTGCCAATAACCTTTACCACCATAGGAGAATGGTCTGACATACCCGAAGGCAAAAATCTCGCTTCCGATAATGGAAATTTCAGATTCCACTTCTCATTGACAAGCACTCTATCTAGTTTCTGCATAATCAGATTCTCAGGACATTGGTTCGACCAAGTATAATGCATACCTGAATACCGAAGATCATCTACTTTGGCTTCTCGAATACATGTATCCAATCTGTCCATAGTACCAGCCCACGTAGTAGACCCTCCTAACCTGTCCGACTGGTTGCGGATAGCGTTAAAATCACCCATAAGAATCCACGGGGTTGACTCCCATCCATCACTTCGACTCACAATATCAGACCATAATGCCTCACGTAAGGAAGCATTATTGTCTCCATAAATAATTGAAGTATTGAAACTGATATTGGTAGCTAATATAGTGACAGAAACATGAATAGCCTGGTCTGACATTCCAAAAACATCCACCTTCACCGTATCAGCATTCCAACAAACCCAAATACGCCCACGACAAGAGAAATCATAATTATACAAGAAGGACCAAGAACGCAGAAGAAGTTGAGTAACATTATCTTTATTCTTGTCTTTAACTCGAGTTTCAACCAGACCAAAAAGAGCTATCCTCTTTTGATGGATGAGCCGACGCAATTCTGAATGCTTTATAGGATCATTCAAACCTCTAATATTCCAACATCCAATAATCATAGGAAAATAGAGAGGAGTACAAACAGCAACACAAAGATTACCTTGACGTGCCTCCTGGAGAGGAGCCAGATTTCTTATGCTTCTTTGAAGAGGCTTTTGAACCCTTTTTCTTTTTCTCTAGAGAGTCTCTAGCCTTAATAGCTAACTGATTAACAGTTTCCCTTTCGGTGGAATTCAGGGTTTGAGGGGTTGTCAGGATCGTTGATGTTGACTCCTTATCGGTTTGTTCCCCATCTGTATCACCTCCCATTGCGTCCATATCTTGATCTAAAGCAGTACTTGCAGCCCCTTGCTCCTGATTCATGTCTTCTCGTAAACTCTTCAAGGCAAGAGGAGAGGAAGGATTTTCATCTTCATGACAAGCTGCATTGTGCACATCTGATGCCGCATGATCAATCATCTTACAATCAGACATATTTATACCAGATGTTGAACAACCATTCTCATTACAATTACCCACTTTAGATGCCAAGGGGGCATTCTCCCCACTCACAGAACCCTTGTTTCGTTTACCAACTACCTGCCACTGAAACTGATTCTGCTTGTTATCCGCAGATTTAGAGTTCATAGCTCCTAGATTCCTCTTACCCTCTGCCACCACTTTAAGATTATCAATGTTATTAGTAGCACATAGCGCTGTGGTATGTCCAAAGACATTGCAATTACTGCACTTCGACGGTATCCATTCGTACTCAGCTGAAATTGTTATGAATAACCCATTTGGACAGCGAAGATCATATTCCTTAACCAACGTCTTCGAAGCATCTATCTCAACGCAAACTCTTGCGTAACTAAGCCTTTTACGCAACAATGTCGTATGATCCGCATGAAGGGGGACTCCAACAGCACTCGCTACACAGCTCAACCCCTTAATAGTCCAATACTCGAGAGGGACATTATACAGCCGAACCCATACCGGAACTCTGGCCAAATCATCTTTCAAAAATTGCATGTTCGGCTGCCAACGTTTAAGCACCAAAGGCCTGTTGGCCATGTGCCATGGGGCTCTTTCCAGCACATTAGTGGCATGATCAACATAATCAAAATTGAAGATGAAGAAACCGTTATCCGAAGACAAAACTTCTGATAGACCGTAGGAGCTCCATATTCTTTTGGCAATAGAATTAACCACGGGATACGGTAATTTCTGCCCCACAAAATGACCAACTAGGGTGGATTTCCAAAATTCGCAGCCATCTTCAAACACATCAAGTGGAGGAGCTACTGTCACACGACCATCCGTCGTAGTAGGGGGAGCAAAGTGCATATTACGGACTGAACTAATGCCAAGGGTCTTGCTACCCTCATTGTCATCAACATCAGAACCCTTCAAAGCAGTTAAAAAATTCAATTTGGGTCTAGGTTTTAGTTGTTCTTGTTGATGAGACCCTACCTTCACCTCATCAACTTTAGAACCCAACACATGGTTCATTTCTGGAACAACATTAGAAGCTTGGACAGTAGAGTGGTTCTCTATACTAACATCAGAATCAGCTTGAAATTGAGAAATCCTCATCCCATGGCTATTCAACATATCTTGCAATTCTAATCTTAATGTATGTCCAGACTTAACTTGATTGTGTTGTTCAATGTTAGAGCTAACCATTGGAACATTTTCCATAGAAGAACATAGAGACATTATGGTAGCATACAAATACTAGAGAGAACAAAATTCTAAGAAGATAAACTGAGTCCAAGAAGCAACCTAAACTCAGAAATAACAGCAACCTAACTCATAAACAACAAGATGCAGAATAGTTCATGAAGGAAGGAGAGAATTACAGAATTACGAGGCCAATATCTCCCAGCACACTGATTATAACAATGATCCGTTCAGTCAAGATGTAGAGTAGGTTCCGAAGAACAACATACTCAAAAATGGTAACGATCCAACGGTGAACAAAGGAGATCAAGCTATGACAAACCACTCTGAAACTAGCAAGAAAAAATGAAACTTTTTCCAAAGAACTGTGATTTAATCTTCACATATGGCAAAGGCCTTCATGTCTATGACAATCCATTCACTATGCTGCAACTTCACCACTTCTTCATAGTTCCAGAACTGAAAATGCAGAATAGTAGAAATATTGCGAGATCAATATCTCTTACCTCGTTGATTGGATAACAAATCCATTCGGTCAATGTTGAGAGAAGGTTGGAAGGAACAACATAGTCAGAAATGAGAACACTCCAACGGTGGACGGAGTAGATGTAGCTCCGACAGCACCACTCTCTCTCTCTCTCTCTCTCTCTCTCTCTCTTTCTCTATTCCACGTGTTAATCTCCTCCCTTGTTACATCTTGTGCGAGTACATGCTGTTGCGTTGAAGACAGTTTCAAGTTAATTGCCGATTCCATCACTTCCTCGTTCAGAACCCTAGGCATCTGATCAACTCCTAACACACGATGGAAGTATGCAATTACTTCTGATTTTGACTGCCTCGTGTCCTTCGACAACCTCTCCATCCTCCCTTGTAAGTGATAGAAGCTTATTTCTATTATGTCTTCCATTTACTGATTTGTGAAAGTAGCTAGTATTCTGATCCCCCAAGCTAAGCCATTGTATCCTTGCCTTCTGTTTGAAAAAACTCTCTTCAGCCCTGACGGTAGAAGCGTATTTATGAACAGCATCCCTTTCTCGCATGCACAAAATTGGATTCTCATGCGCTGTATGCAGAGCCTGTTGAGCCTTATCCATTTCGTTTTTTGCATCTTTCACTCTATCTGAAATGTTGGAGAAGTGAGCCATATTGAAAAGTTTCAATTCCTGCTTTAGCTTTCTTAGTTTGCAACACAGCTGATACATTGGACAACCCCCCGAATTCTGATCCCATACCTTCTTCACCAAGGGCATGAACTCGTCATGATCCATCCACATATCGAAGAATCTGAATGGTTTCTTTATGTTCTGATCATTGCCAATAACCTTTACCACCATAGGAGAATGGTCTGACATACCCGAAGGCAAAAATCTCGCTTCCGATAATGGAAATTTCAGATTCCACTTCTCATTGATAACATTCTTTTGTCTCAGGAACTAATGAAAGGCTATCATAAATCTACGGGACGTGCTCGTTGTGCTATGAAAGTTGATCTGATGAAGGCTTATGACTCGGTGCGGTGGGATTTCGTTGACGCTATGTTAATAAAAATGGGATTCCCTAGAACAGTCATTGATTGGATCATGGTTTGTGTTACATCATGTCAATTCTCTATCAACGTCAATGGTGAGCTTGCAGGTTACTTTCAAGGGGGAAGAGGGCTGAGACAAGGGGATCCATTGTCCCCATATTTGTTTGTCCTATGTATGGAAATCCTGTCGGGGCTATTCTGCAAGATGAGTGCCACCCAAGAATTCAAGTTCCACTGGAGATGCAAGAAGGACAAAATTTCTCATCTTTGTTTTGCTGATGACTTGATGATTTTTAGCAACGGGGATGTAAACTCAATTCGTATGATCAGAACTGTGCTCACAAAGTTTCAAGATCTATCAGGTCTGTATCCAAATCCAAACAAAAGTGACATCTTCTTGAGCGGTGTGTTAAATGCTGAGAGGGAACAAATTATTCATATTCTTGGGTTTAGAGAGGGGGAGCTCCCTATGAAATATTTGGGAGTACCTCTTCTCTCGTCCAGACTAAAGGCTATTTATTGTAAGGGCCTCGTGGATCGAATCACCTCTAAAGTTCGACATTGGACTTGTAGAGCACTCTCGTATGCAGGACGGGTACAACTGATTAATTCAGTCTTATTTTCCATACAGGTCTATTGGGCATCTCTCTTTCTCTTACCTGGGCAAGTAATTAAAAATGTGGAGCAAATTATGAAATCCTTTCTTTGGTCAGGTTCAGATATGAGAACTACTGGGGCTAAAGTGGCTTGGGATCAGGTATGTCTTCCAAAAAAGGAGGGGGGGGCTAGGAATAAAAAGGATAACAGAATGGAACAAGATTGCTTTGTTGAAACACATTTGGAACCTATGCAATGACTTAGATGGCTCAATATGGTCTACTTGGATCAGATCCAATCTGTTGCGAGGTAGGAATTTCTGGACAATCAAGACGCCACAAAATTGCTCTTGGGCTTGGGGAAAGATTCTAAAGCTCAGATCCTTAGCATGGCCGAAGATGAAGTACATCATAGGAGATGGAATGACAACCTCTCTATGGTTTGATAATTGGCATCCTCACAGCCCACTCGCGGATTCTTACGGGGAAAGATTCATCTATGATTCAGGTATGGCCAAGAACGCGAAGGTGAATGTGCTAATTCAGAACTCAGAATGGAAAACGCCTACCACCCAAGCTATTGGCTGGCACCCCATTATAGAAGCTATTCCTTCCAATTCTAATCCTAAGATGGGGCAAAAGGATGAGATAGTTTGGTTGGACTCGCCAAATCACAGATTCTCGGTCAAAGTAGCTTGGGAACATCTAAGACGTCATCGTCAGATGGTTGAATGGCATGACATTGTGTGGTTCAAGAATGCTGTTCCAAGACATTCATTTCTTCTATGGATGGCCGTCCAACAGAAACTCACAACTCAAGATAAACTTCATCGGTTTGGTATACATGGTCCCAATAGATGCTCACTCTGTCTCCGCAACAATGAGGATCACAACCACTTGTTCTTTGAATGCTCCTATACTAAAGCGATCTGGTGGGATGTTTGTGACAGATGCGACATTCCAAGAATGACAAAAGGCTGGGATGAATGGATTCGATGGGCCACTGTCTCTTGGCATGGCAAGAGTTTCGTCAATTTTTCTCGTAAACTGAGTTTTGCAGCTACAGTGTATCATGTATGGCAAGAACGGAATGCAAGGATCTTTGCTGGAATGTCTAGAACTCCGAATTTGGTCCTTAATCAAATCGAATGTATCATTCGTGATAAGCTTGATTTGATGAGGAATGTCGTACCAACAAATGAAAACACAAGGATCCAACGAGCTTGGAGGGTGAATACCATAGCTTCTTAATCTGTTAGTTAGCTGGTTGTATTGGTTTCCCTAACGAATCTAGTGAGGTTTCAGTTTTACAGTCGGTGGCTAGCCTGTAGCCATCTGTTGTTTTATGTTTCTGTTATCATTGTAAATCTGGGGTATGCCCCTTATAATGTTTGTATCTTCTTCTTTTAATACATACGTCAACTTACCAAAAAAAAAGACGTGAGGATATTTTTTTCAATCCACTAACCAATTTTTACAAGTACTATCAGTCCACCACCCCCTCCCGAGGCAGAACTTAAGTTTCAATCACATAGTTTGGGCCCCTAGAATATGGAGCCCTTGGGCTTTCTATTTGATTGTATCGAAAGGCCCAATTCATTGGGATTTCCCTATTGGGCCAGGTCATTTCAGGGTAAGCGGATCATTTATGATGAAGAGGAGCTTTAAGAGAATGATTCGAAGTTCTTGCAGAGTGGAACCATGCAGTACCATATACAATATAGATCTTCCAAAGAACAAGGTGTTTTTTTGAATAAACCAATTCATTTGGGACCCTTCAAATCCACTCTTTTTCCTATTTAAAGACCAGCCCTTGTCTCTGTGTTTTCAAATTGAGAATTCTTTGCAGATGAAGAGATGTCAAAAGGGCTTCTTACTTCTCAAACAGATCCTCCTACATCTATATACAAACGCTGGTTTATCAAGAATACGCAAGAAAAACACTTTAAATTATTGATTCATCGCCAGAGATGGCTTAGAACCAAGAGTTCATTATTTAATGGATTTTTTCATTATAGTACTCTATCCGAGAGTTATCAGTATTTATCAAATCTGTTCCTATCTAAAGGAAGGCTGTTGGATCAAATGACAAAGGCATTGTTGAGAAAAAGATGGCTTTTCCCAGATGAAATGAAAATTGGATTCAGTAATAGGAGAAAGGTTTCCCATTCCTTAGCCTGAAAGATATGTGGCCATGAAATAGGGATTAAGTGGAGCAAAATTGATTGGGTGGTAGAGTCATGGAAACACCTCCTTCTTCCATATTTTGGACACGGAACAATATGTTAATGCTGAAACATGGAAGAATTGAAATCTTATATCAAAACACTATGTATGGATGGTATGAACTGCCTAAATAAGAATTCTTAAACGGCGAGCAACTAGAGCGATTCCTCACTACATCAAAAAAATTCCATTAATGAAAGATGTAAATCCATTGGAAAAATAAAAAATATGTCAGATGAAATGGTGGTTGTTGCTATCTGCTCCAATAACGAATCGTTGGTTTAACTGAATAACTAAATAAAATAGATAGAACCTTCTCTTCGTCTTAGGTCAATGGATCTTCTCAATTGGAAGATCCCTTATATGGATAATATACACATTCCAGTTGGCCTGGCCAAATTCTAATTCTTTTGTTTTGAGGCAAAGATATTCACGGGACGGTTCATCCTATTCAGATATTCACGACTAAGAAGTATTGGATTCTCTTTTGGATAGGCTCTAAAAGGAGAAAAAGAAGGAAGGCTGGAATGCCAACATATGCCTATTATTGAATTCACCTGACCCGATAGTACCCATTTTATTTTGGGAACATAACATCCAGTGGGTAAGTCGTCAATCCCTAAAATGGACTATGTACTGTACTTTATATATTGAGTTACGGGCGGACATTTTTCCAAATGTTTCTATTGTATCAATCTACCCTTGTGTAATTCCTGTTAAAGACATAGACTCGTGGTTGGTTCCAGGGAGAACGATTTAAAGCAGACTCCCCATTCATTTTTCATTAGATAGAAAAAGATCACCAAGATTTCGTGATCCGCAACCGAACTTATTCCAATTCCATAAAAGATCTCAAATCGAATCGGTATATCAATATTGATTTGATCCGAGATCTCTTATTGAATTGCTCATTCAATGAGCGTACTTAATATTAGGATTGCGCTGCCAAGTTGGTTTTATTTGGTGTTGATTTCAGTTTCGCAAGAACCACAAGAAGGTGAGACGAGAGGCGTGAGCGTCTGAGGATATTAAGAGTGTTTTGAGCGAAACACAAGCGACGTGAGGATAATTTTTTTTCTACCACTAACCGATTTTTGCAAGTACTATCATGTCAGATCAAAACAACACACCACCCCATCCCGAGGGAAAACTTACGTTCCAAATGCAAGTCAAGCCATGGCGTAGATGATGGAGAGGATGAATTTTGTGATGGGAAATGTGTGTGACAGACTTGATAGGGTGGAGAAACGTGGTAACAAGGCTGGTACAAGCACCTAAAATGGGAGGAAGCTTGGGGCTGAACCGAAAGAAAATAGTGGCAATAGGGCCGAAAGGCTAAGGTGGGCTGATTGTGAGGATTTTGATGAGGCCGTTGATGATATTGGTGATAGTGGTTTTGAGGATGAGGCCATAGGCCATCGGGAAGGTTTTTGGCAGCTTAGAAACCGAAGGGATTATGGGAATAGAACTAGGGGCCAATTCGGCCAAAGGAAAAATTTACGTAGTGTTGGGGGACATGCTGATTTAGATGGTGATTTGGATGCTATCAAACTGAAAATACCTTCTTTTCAAGGTAAAAACGATCCTTAGGCATATTTGGAGTGGGAGAAAAAGGTGGATTGGATTTTTTATTGCCATAACTATTCGGAGGCGAAGAAAGTGAAATTGGTAGTCATTGAATTCATGGATTATGCACTGATTTGGTGGGATTAGAATGTTATTAGTAGAAGGAGGAGTGGAGAGAGGCCGGTAGCGTTGTGGAAGGAGATGAAAGTGTTGATGAGGAGGCGATTTGTGCCTAACCACTATCATAGAGATTTGTATATGAAATTGCAGGGTTTGAATCAGGGTTATAGGTCCGTGGATGAGTATTTCAAGGAGATGGAGATCGCCATGATTCGGGCCAATGTGATTGAGGATCGGGAATGGGTTGAATAGAGACATTGCAAATGTTGTAGAATTACAACATTGTGTGGAATTGGAGGACATGGTCCATATGGCAATGAAGGTGGACAGGCAAATAAAGAGAAGGGGCAGTACACGTTTTAAGACCAATTCGGCTTCATCATCCTCAACATGGAGGCCAAATTTGAAGAGAGAGGTGGCTATCCAACCAAAGCCTTATGCAAAGGCTCCCTAAGGCCAAAAAGGATACTCATACGGATGGGAAAGGTAAATCTTAATCTCAACCTACTCGTGATAAAAATATTAAATGCTTTAAGTGTTTAGGGAAGGGGCACATTGCATCTTAGTGTCCAAACCGAAGAGTTATGCTTACAAGAGACAATGGGGACGTTGAATCCGAAAGTGACAAATCTGAAAGTGAAGAGATGCCACCTTTAGTGGATTGTAATGATGAGGAGATTGCATATCCTGTTGAGGGGGAGGCCTTGGTTATAACGCGTGCACTGAACATGCAAATCAAAGAAGATGATGTAGATCAGCAACGGGGAAATATATTTCACACTTCGATGTCACATCCAAAACAAGGTATGTAGCATGATAATTGATGGAGGTAGTTGTGCTAATGTTGCTAGTGATACTCTTGTGAAGAAATTGAATCTGAGTTAAGCATCCTACGCCTTATAGATTGCAATGGTTGAATGAATGTGGTAAAGTGAGGGTTACTAAGCAGGTTTTGATTGTGTTATGGGAAAAATTAGGTACTAAACTGTTGTTTTCAACAACTTGTCACCCCTAACCAGACGGACAAACCGAAGTAGTTAATAGGACCTTAACACAATTTCTGCGTGCTGTCATTCAAAAGAACTTAAAGAATTGGGAAGATTGTTTGCCATTTATAGAGTTTGCATATAATCGTAGTGTGCACTCTACTACTGAATTTTCACCATTTCAAATTGTGTATGGATTTAACCCTTTAACTCCAATGGATTTGATTCCTTTGCCTATTGATGAAAAGGTTAGTTTGGATGGTAATAGTAAAGCACAGGTGGTGAAAACTCTTCATGAGAGTGTGCGGCAACAGATTGAAAAGAGAAATCGTGTGTATGCGATCAAAGCCAATAAGGGGTGCAAACATGTTGTCTTTCAGCCCGGCGATTGGGTTTGGGTGCATATGCGTAAGGAGAGATTTCCGGCCTATAGAAAATCAAAGCTACAACCACAAGGAGATGGGCCATTTCAAATCCTTGAGAGGATCAATGACAATGCTTATAAAGTTGATTTGCCAGGTGAGTATGGTGTTAGTGCTACCTTTAATGTTTCTGATCTTACTCTGTTTGATGTAGGTGATGATTCGAGGTCGAATCCTTTTGAAGAGAGAGGGGATGATGCGGATCAGCCCAACACCAAGCGTAATCATGCCAACGACCCATTGGAGGTGCCAATCACAAGAGCTAGGGCAAAGAAGATTAAAGAAGCATTGAATGGGCTTGTTCAGAACATATGGAGCAAAATGGACCTAGAAGGGCTTGGGAAATTTAAGGAGCATGAAGGACACCCTTTAATTCATCTAGTTCAGGTCCAAAAAAAGTCCAATTCGTGTGGAACAAGGGGTTGATGTGTCCGGCCCAATACCAGCCTTGTTAGGTTTGTTATTTTTCCTAATGCTACAAGGATAAAAAGTCAGCAATTTATTCTCCTAATTAAGAAAGGTAGTTGGCCATATTTTATTCATAAAGAGGGGAGGACTATTTAATACTTTTCCTAACTTAGGAAGTAAAGTAATTAAATCAGCATTAGGAAATCCAATTAAGGACATCAAAAGGGGGCAGCAACACTAATTTTCCAAATCAGATTTTTCCTAGTTTATTTAAGACTTTTTAAAGGTGACAAATCTGATTCTAGCATATTTAGCATGATAAATTTTGGATTTTTATTATTTTCTTCTTAATTTTTGGGTTATTATTACTTATTTGGGTCAATTGTAAGTGGGCTTCATATAAGTCCACCTAAGGGGGGTCCATTAGGGTTTCTTTAAGTCTAGAATCAATATAAATAAAGGCATAACCAAACATGTAAGGTTACGCAATTTTCAGATCAATTCTTTGCTGCACTTATTGTGTGTTGGTGGGATAATCTCCCTTCTTTGGTTCTCTAAAGAACTGAAAATGACTTATCGAAGAACAATTGTCTTCGTGGCGTCATCCTTATACTTCTCGTTCGCAAATCAATATTCGTTGGGTGGGGGTCTTCGTTTCCAATAGTGCTGGTGCCTAGGTACAAGTTATCTTTGTGTCACACTCCTATCAAACCTGATTTACTTTGCTTTCCGGGAATTGGTGTCTTTGCATGTAGGTTGCGAGACCAGATGATCACGAGGTTCGCATCATATTTTGTAGTAGCCTCGTTAGACCGTACATCTTTCTTGGTATATCCAGATAATAGGTATGAGCATAAATTGAAATATTCTAGAGCTACATAGATAGTTATTAAATCGTTAGCACCGCATAAAAACATTCTTTCTAGAGTAGTTGTTAATACGAATAAGAGAAACTCTATTATAGCCATTTCTGTATAATCAATGTACTCTACGGATAAAGGAATACATAGAGTTGAACATAGTAAATTAAGAAATTGAAAGATTTCGTTTAAATAATTCGTTTGGAAATTTCCCGAAAAGTTAATCATAGGTTCTTGTCTCCATCAGAACAATAGGGATACTCATTACTAAACTTGTTGAAGAGATGAAATATAACCAAGGCGTATATCTTTTTTATCAGAGGTTGAATCGATCATCAGAAGAAGAATTAGGCCAAAATTAGGATACATTCTAGGAAAATAAGACTTTCATCGAAGAGAAGCAAGCTTTCATACAAATTCTCATAGAATCGAGAATGTAGTTTTCATTTTGTACATGCCAAATCATGAATTAGTAACTGCGTCCAATCTCTAAAAAAATCCCAATTGTTTTGGACTTTTTTTTTTTTGGAATGGAATATTTACGGAGTCCCCATAAATAGGTAAATAGGATCAAACCTTATTCCATGGTATTTCAAGTCTCCGAGAGGGCTTAATTGATCCATGATTTATGTTTCATCTTTCGTTTCCTTTTCGTTTGTTTCGAGAAATATAGCGATCAATTCCGATTCTTTCCTTTTCTATTGATTCTTTTCCGATCAAGATGTATGGCTCCATGAGTCTATGTGTCTATATAAATATAGATATAGATATAGATCTTTTTTTTTGGTAAGTTGACGTATGTATTAAAAGAAGAAGATACAAACATTATAAGGGGCATACCCCAGATTTACAATGATAACAGAAACATAAAACAACAGATGGCTACAGGCTAGCAACCGACCATAAAACTGAAACCTCACTAGATTCGTTAGGGAAACCAATACAACCAGCTAACTAACAAATTAAGAATCTACGGTATTCACCCTCCAAGCTCGTTGGATCCTTTTGTTTTCATTTGTTGGTACGACATTCCTCATCAAATCAAGCTTATCACGAATGATACATTCGATTTGATTAAAGACCAAATTCGAAGTTCTAGACAGTCCAGAAAAGATCCTTGCATTCCGTTCTTGCCATACATGATACACTGTAGCTGCAAAACTCAGTTTACGAGAAAAATTAACGAAACTCTTGCCATGCCAAGATACAGTGGCCCATCGAATCCATTCATCCCAGCCTTTTGTCATTCTTGGAATGTCGTATCTGTCACAAACATCCCACCAGATCGCTTTAGTATAGGAGCATTCAAAGAACAAGTGGTTGTGATCCTCATTGTTGCGGAGACAGAGTGAGCATCTATTGGGACCATGTATACCAAACCGATGAAGTTTATCTTGAGTTGTGAGTTTCTGTTGGACAGCCATCCATAGAAGAAATGAATGTCTTGGAACAGCATTCTTGAACCACACAATGTCATGACATTCAACCATCTGACGATGACGTCTTAGTTGTTCCCAAGCTACTTTGACCGAGAATCTGTGATTTGGCGAATCCAACCAAACTATCTCATCCTTTTGCCCCATCTTAGGATTAGAATTGGAAGGAATAGCTTCTATAATGGGGTGCCAGCCAATAGCTTGGGTGGTAGGAGTTTTCCATTATGAGTTCTGAATTAGCATATTCACCTTCGCGTTCTTGGCCATACCTGAATCATAGATGAATCTTTCCCCGTAAGAATCCGCGAGTGGGCTGTGAGGATGCCAATTATCAAACCATAGAGAGGTTGTCATTCCATCTCCTATGATGTACTTCATCTTCGGCCATGCTAAGGATATGAGCTTTAGAATCTTTCCCCAAGCCCAAGAGCAATTCTGTGGCGTCTTGATTGTCCAGAAATTCCTACCTCGCAACAGATTGGATCTGATCCAAGTAGACCATATTGAGCCATCTGAGTCATTGCACAGGTTCCAAATGTGTTTCAACAAAGCAATCTTGTTCCATTCTGTTATCCTTTTTATTCCTAGCCCCCCCTCCTTTTTTGGAAGACATACCTGATCCCAAGCCACTTTAGCCCCAGTAGTTCTCATATCTGAACCTGACCAAAGAAAGGATTTCATAATTTGCTCCACATTTTTAATTACTTGCCCAGGTAAGAGAAAGAGAGATGCCCAATAGACCTGTATGGAAAATAAGACTGAATTAATCAGTTGTACCCGTCCTGCATACGAGAGTGGTCTACAAGTCCAATGTCGAACTTTAGAGGTGATTCGATCCACGAGGCCCTTACAATAAATAGCCTTTAGTCTGGACGAGAGAAGAGGTACTCCCAAATATTTCATAGGGAGCTCCCCCTCTCTAAACCCAATAATATGAATAATTTGTTCCCTCTCAGCATTTAACACACCGCTCAAGAAGATGTCATTTTTGTTTGGATTTGGATACAGACCTGATAGATCTTGAAACTTTGTGAGCACAGTTCTGATCATACGAATTGAGTTTACATCCCCGTTGCTAAAAATCATCAAGTCATCAGCAAAACAAAGATGAGAAATTTTGTCCTTCTTGCATCTCCAGTGGAACTTGAATTCTTGGTTGGCACTCATCTTGCAGAATAGCCCCGAAAGGATTTCCATACATAGGACAAACAAATATAGGGACAATGGATCCCCTTGTCTCAGCCCTCTTCCCCCTTGAAAGTAACCTGCAAGCTCACCATTGACGTTGATAGAGAATTGACATGATGTAACACAAACCATGATCCAATCAATGACTGTTCTAGGGAATCCCATTTTTATTAACATAGCGTCAACGAAATCCCACCGCACCGAGTCATAAGCCTTCATCAGATCAACTTTCATAGCACAACGAGCAGGTCCCGTAGATTTATGATAGCCGTTCATTAGTTACTGAGACAAAAGAATGTTATCACTGATTCTCCGTCCTGAGATAAAAGCAGTCTGATATGGACCAACTAAGGATGGCAAAACAACTTTGATTCTCCCAGCTAGAATCTTAGCGATGCATTTGTACACTGTATTGCAGCAAGATATAGGATGAAAATCTGTCAACCTTGTATAAGGGAATAAGGGAAATGGATGTAGCATTCATTTCTTTAAACATTCTACGAGTCTGAAAGAAGGATCTAACAGCGTTGATTACATCTTCCCCAACTATGTGCCACATTCTTTTGAAGAAACCTGCGTTAAAGCCATCCGGACCAGGGGCTTTGTTGTTCTTCAAACCTAAACATAGCATGCTTAATCTCCTCCCTTGTTACATCTTGTGGATATATTTACTTCGTTTTTATATTGTTTTAAGTATTATTTGCACCGTAATTTTTCAGTTTTAGGTTTTTAAGTTTAGTTGGGTTTGTTTTGGCTTAAATTAAGTGTTTTAGGTTTTTTTAGGCATTAGGCTGAAAGTCGAATGGTTTGCAATCCAACATGGGTCCATTAGGGTTAATTATCTTAGGACTATAAATTGTTTTCATTGCTGAGAATTTCAGCAGCCTTTAGATTAATAATATTATTGTGTTTTGCTTGAAGCAAACGTGTTCTTTGCTGTGACTATGAAGAGAACCTGACTTATCAAGGTATAACTGAACTTGTGATGTGAATTCATAAATTTCAATACATCTGGTTCTTAGTTACAGGTTAACTCTGTGTTAAGGTTCTCAAACTTGATTTTAAGCTTTGTTGGGAAAGTATTATCTTTAATGGTGGTTGCTTGACAATGTGATCAAGATGTCCGCATAAAAAATATATAGTCCTTATAAATAACTCTAATGGACCCTTATTGGGTTGCAAATTAGCTTAACACAAGTCTAATGCCTAAAACAATCCTATACCATTGATTTTGGGCCAAAATAAATCTAAACTAAAACCCAACCCCGAAACTAAATGTAAATATCCAAATAATGAAATAAAATAACAAATAAATTAGATTAATAGAAAAAAATAATTCAGCCTAAATGTCATCCCTTGTAGCTTAAAATCCTTTGTAGCTGAAATCTGAATCCTTGTGTGCGGGTTGTCTTAGTCATCCCTTGAAGTCCTTTCCCTGCATGGAAGATTCTGAATTAATTGGCCGATAATATTTCCTTATTTGCCACCCTTCAACCTCTCAAATTTACGAAGAAATAAGGCTGACTTGATCTCCTTAAAATAAATTTCCATAAGAATCCTTGTAGACTAAGAAATCCTTGTAAAATAAGAAAAAACAATGGCAAAGAATCTCTCCCTCTTGTAATCGCCTCTTACTTTCCAAGTTATGTTTGGAAACCTTGTGATACGATCTAAACAAGGTTAGATTCGGATTTTGGAGTAAAATTTCTTACCATCCAGTTTTACGCTATTGAGCATAACTCCAAATCAGATAATTGGATCAAGTTGAAACTTTACCAGAAAGATTCCTAAGGTATTTTTCTATGTTGGGATAAAATTTCAAGTAATTGGAGTTCGAGAAGGACTTGCGATATAGGTCAAAATAGGACGTATGAATTTTGTTATTTACTTCCTTTTGACTTGTGGAGTTTCTATTTGGGAAGCAACCTTTTCCTACAAGGATGTGAGAGCTTGTTTTGGGAATTTTTTAGTTCTACAAGGATCTTTAATGGGTTGTAACAAAATTTCCAAGTGTGACAGTAATTCATTAATGTTTCGAAATCTTTTTCTTACAAGGATTCTTTATATCAGACTTGTTTCTTTTCTTTTCTTCTTCTTTTCTCACAACAACATAAGGAATTAACTTATGAGTTTTTATTTTTATTATTTTAGATATAGCCCAAAGCTTGTGATACGATCCGGGCAATAAAAAAACAATCAGATTTGGATTCTAAATCAATATTTGTTGGGTGGGGGTTTCCGTTTCCAATAGTGCTGGTATCTAGGTACAAGTTATCTTTGTGTCACACTCCTATCAAACCTGATTTACTTGACTTTTCAGGAATTGATGTCTTTGTGTGACCGCGTGCTCAAGAGGTTCACATCATTTGGTATCAAAGCTTGGCTTCATTAATCAGGTTCTGATATAGAAAAAAAAAAAAAGAAGCAAAGGGATTTCAAGTATTCTAATGAGGTATTATAGCAAAAGAAGAGGAGGATTCAAAAGGAGAGGTGGTATCAAAGGGAGAGAAATAAAAAGATTAGTATTCGTTATCTTTATGTCACACTCCTGTCAAACCTGATTTACTTGGCTTTCTGGAAATTGATGTCTTTGCATGTGGGTTGCTTGACCGCTTGTTCAAAAGATTCACATTAGCTTATTTGAACTTAATTAATACTTTGTTTTCCACAAAGATCCAAAACGTATTTAGATTTAGCCCACAAGGGTAGATCCATTATAGTTAATTTTTTAAAAGTACTTAAACTCTAGTAAGCCCAAGTTTCAGAAAACATTTGATGAATAATACTTCCAAACTTTTCAGTTTAACACGATCATTGCATTCTTGGTTCTTGAACTATGAAAATCTGATAAATTATAATCCGAACAAAATAAATAAAATAATGAATATATTAAATAAAAGGATTTTAGGTGTTGTGAAGGGATACAAGAGACTAAACGAGGAGGTGTTACGGTGTAAATTAAGTAAAAAGGAGAATTGTGGGACAAAAATAGAAATAAGAAATAATGAGGGCCAATGTGTAAACACAAGAAAAATTGGACTATAAATGCCCCATTTTTCTCTCTTGGCCGACGATTTGAAACAAAGAGATGGGGAGGATTTGTGTGATTTTTCTACTTGAATTATTATTGATTTTATTAATAAAAGTGTGTAATTGAAGTGATTAACTTAGTTAAACAAATTAAGATTGGTGATTTTAGTGTTGTGAGTGTTTTGGAAGAAGAAGTTCAAGCTAGGTTTTGAAGAGGGAGTAGAAGAAAACTTGATTTTTTTTTATAAAGTATATTAACTAAAAGGAAACAAAAACTACAGTAAAGGCCCATAGGCAAGTATAGCCGAATAAGACCCGCCTAACCAAAAACTCAAAAAATTAAAACCATAAACACAAGGCATACCTCAAAGTAAGGCTAAAAGGATATTCTCTCAAAACCTAGTCACCGAAGCCCAACTAAAACTATGTAAATGAAACAAACATAAAGAAAACCAGGGCATACCCCAAGGAAATGTACATCAATCTTTTGGTCGTGTCAAGTTTTTGGCGCCGTTGCCGGGGAGGTAAATTCTTGTACAAATTGTAGTATTTATTTTATTTTCACTTTTCACTTTTCTTTTATCTAACTTTGTTTATTTGTTTGCTTTGTTTTGTTTTCTTCTTCTTTTTATTCTCTTTTTACGCGTGCATGAGAGTTTGGTCACGTATATTAAGTGGTAGACTTTGTAGGGTATCCTCATCATTTTCAGAAAATATGGCCGAAGAAGATAACCAATCACTTCATAATGAGAATATTCGGGTTAGAACACTTAGAGACCACATGAATCCCACAAGAACAAGTGCACCCTCATGCATAGTTTTTCCTCCTGATGCATCTCATTTTAATTTTAAGCCAGACATTATTCAACTTTTACCTTCTTTTCATGGCTTAGATTTAGAAAATCCATACTTGCATTTAAGGGAATTTGAGGAGGTCTGTAACACCTATAATGACTCAAATTGTAGCATGAACACCATTAGGTTAAAGCTTTTTCCTTTTTCATTAAAAGATAAAGCTAAAACTTGGCTACAAAATTTGAGACCTGGATCTATTCGTGCTTAGGATGAAATGTAATAACAATTTTTAAAGAATTTTTTTCATCTCACAGAACAAACTCTTTCAAAAGACAAATAATCACTTTCACTCAAAAATCAGGACGAATAAGAAAGCCTTGAAATATAAAGAAAGTCTTTTTAGCCGAACAAGTAAGTGCTATTCTTCAAAACAATAAATGCTTTGAAATATAAAGACCCTGGTTGTCCTACAATTTCATGCTTTATTGGAGAACATAAAATTGAAAGAGCTTTACTTGATCTTGGAGCTAGTGTGAATTTACTTCCATATTCAGTTTTTCAAAGTCTCAATTTAGGTGAGTTAAAACCAACTTCTGTAACTCTTTTACTTGCCGATAGATCTGTAAAAGTTCCTAGAGGAATAGTTGAAGATGTGTTAGTACAAGTCGATAAATTCATTTATCCTGTGAATTTTATTGTCTTGGATACACAACCTGTTGAAGCATGTAATTCATTTCCTGTTATTTTAGGACGTCCGTTTCTTGCAACTTCTAATGCATTGATTAATTGTAGGAATTGACTAATGAAGCTATCATTTGGAAACGTGACATTGGAGATGAATATTTTCAACATTTGCAAACAACCTGGAGATGATAATGATTTACAAGAAGTAGATCTTATTGAAGAATTAGTTCATGATCAACTTGAATCTACTTTGAGTAAAATTGAGTTGGATGAATCTGAAGATTTGCAAATGATTTATTCTCAGGAAGAAATCACGGATGAAAAAGACACCGAAAATGTTGATGCGGATCTTTTATCAAGAGTGACAACAGATTCGACATCCGACATCACACTAATCGACGATTACTTTCCTGATGAATCCTTACTTTCTCTTAGTTCAATGCCTTGGTTTGCTAAAAATATCAATTTTCTTGCAATAGGAGATTTGCCAACTCACTAGAGTACCAAAGACAAAGGAAAGTTTTTGAACGAAGTGAAGAACTTTTATTGGGATGACCCTACCTTATTCAAATATTGTCCTGATCAAATATTTCAAAGATGCATTCCTGACAATGAGGTAAGTAGTGTCATTAAACATTGTCATTCTGAAGCATGTGGGAATCATTTCTCGTCACAAAAGACAGTTGCGAAAATCTTTCAAAATGGATTTTATTGGCCCACCATGTTTAAGGACACGCATGCATTCTGCAAAACTTGTGGGAATTGTCAAAAAGTTGATACTGGTCAAAAAGTTTTGAATTATAATTCTCGACTCCATTTATTTCCTGGAAAGCTAAGATCAAGATGGAGCGGTCCATTTATTGAGAAACATGTGTATCCTTATGGGGCCTTTGATATTGAGAATCCAAAGAATGACAATGTTTTGAAGTCTCTCTCACCCCGGTCAAATGGCGGATAACGGTACTCCGTGACTTCAGTCGGTTCTTTCAGTTTCCCATAATAACTGATATATGTATATATTTGTTTAATTCTTTGCTCTTTCTCCCTTCTTTGAATCTCTTCTCCAATTCTCATTTGAAAATGGACACCACTCTTGAAAAATTGAAAAAGTACTTTCCCGCTCTACCTCAGAATGCGATTAAAAAAATTTACCGTGCTAGGTGTGTAAGATTGAGGTTGTTAATGAATCATGGAACTTCTGAAGATATCCGTTGGTTGATTGAAGCAAAGGTCCGATTATCAGGTGAGTCCTCCAATTCTTTCATCTCATACATGCCTGGAACAGGTAAAAGCACTTTTGCAAAGAAACGTCGTGCAAAACGACTGAAAGTCTGTCACAGATGTGCCAGATGGACTTGTAATGCAACACGTCGTTTTTTAGGAATGGTGAAGATAAAATACAACTCATTAAGGATGGCCTGAGTAAGGGGTCTTTAGATAATCTTCTATTAACCCTTGAGACGCATCCTAGTGGAGATGTGCATCGTGCTATTCATGATTTATGGCCACAATTCCATAAAGAACATGATCAACTTAGTCTTGGGAATCTGACTATAAAAGACCCTGTTTGCCAGTTTTTAAGAAAACTGGATGGGAAGCCTATCCCCGACCCATAGAGGGCGTTCAAGCCGTTCTTGGACGTAAAACCAAGGGAAGATGTGAGCCACAATCACAACTACTTGTACATACACATGCTTTTTCAAAATAAATAAATAAATGAAGAGAGAGAGAGAGAGAGAGAGAGAGAGAGAGAGAGAGAGACTCCAGCTGGCCTACATATAGGTGGTATGATTGCATCTTCAATTTCTCATCTATAAAATCTTCTCTTCCTTCCTGATGTGCATCATGGGAATTATAATCCATCTTGTAAGGCTAAAACTAATGTGCAAGAGGATTCAGATGGTCCAATGACAAGAGCGAGAGCGAAACAACTACAAAGGGCCTTGACGAGTCAAATTGGAATGATTGAAGCTGCGTCAGAGTTAAAAATTAGCAATCAGTTTGAAATTGGTTCAAGGATGTTTATTTGCCTACAATTGGAACTTGGAGATGAGAAAAGCCCTTAATTTTTCTTTTAATGCTGGGCTACTCGAATTTGGGTTGATATGCAAATAAGTGAAGGAATTGATGCTGTTTATGAGCAGAACAGCAAATGAATTTGAACCTGAATTTGAAGTCATCCATTGCATGTGAAAACAAGACTAATCTAGGTGGATTTCAAGTTCAGAACGTGTTCTTTCTAGATTGTCCAACCATGATTGCATTGGACTTTTGTGTAAGAAGATATGGTTGTTTTAAATTTGATCTGTTTATGTTAGAAAGGTCAAAAAACGTGTGCTAGTTAATTTGTCTAGGTTAGTTTGTCAAAGTCTGTTTTTTGGGCTTGACTTCTGCCATGTTGAATTATTCCTAACTTTGGAGGGATGTTCCAATTATAAATATAGTATCAGAATATGTAATAAAGAACTTTTGGCCAAGATTTGAAACTTAATTCACAGAATTAAGAGTTGTTCTTCCAAATTGATTTTGTGAAGAACCCTACCTGACTTATCACTCTTCAATCACAAAGAGTGTGGCGTCGAAATCCTAGATTGATCTTTGTGGCGTCCAGATCGACTTATCAAAGTATCATTCTAGTCTATCCTCCATCTTATTTACCTTGAAATCACTATAATCCAGCCTAAACACCAAAAGAAAGACAACACAACCAGACCCATCCTTCATCCATTTTCGTCAGATTCATTGTTGCCGATTTTCGAATCATTCACGGCACATCATCTGGTATCAGAGCATCAGTTGCGATCTAAGGCAGGAGCCAAAAACAGAAGAAAGGCTTGCTGGAATTGAGGTTGATAAACTTAATTATGGCTGGAGATTTGTTGGTTGTGCAACGGGTTCTGAATGCACAAATTGTCGTTAGTGATGAGCAACGCGAGAACATCTTTCATACTCGATGTCAGATTCGAGATAAGGTGTGTGGGATGATCATTGACAATGGAAGTTGCACTAATGTTGCTTCAACTACTTTGGTGGAGAAATTGGGTCTAACTACCCTTCCACATCCCAAGCCATACAGTTTGCGATGGCTGAATGAGAATGGGGAGATTCGGGTGACAAAGCAAGTCCGTGTACCTTTTTCCATTAAAACCTATCATGACGAGGTTTTGTGTGACGTTGCGCCGATGTCAGCTAGCCATTTGTTGTTGGGTCGTCCATGGCAGTTTGATAAGGATGTGACCTACAATGGACGAAAGAACACTTATTCTTTTATGCTGAATGGAAAGAAGGTGAACTTGTTACCATTGAGTTCTCAACAGGTTAGAAAGGATCAGATACAAAGCCAACAAAAGGAGGTGAAATCACGTAAGGGGCTGTTGTTAGCCAAAAAAGGAGACATCAAACAAGCATTAGCTTCAGCAGGGGCTGTTTTCATGATCTGGGCAAAGCAATTACTACAAGTAGAAGGATTGGACTTACCAATACAGATTAAAGAATTGCTTGAAGAATTTAAAGATGTGTTTCCAGATGAATTACCTAAAGGGTTACCACCTATTCGTGGAATTGAGCATCAAATTGATTTGGTGCCGGGAGCTTCACTTCCTAACAGACCAGCATACAGATGTAATCCAGAGGAAGCAAAAGAGATTCAAAGGCAGGTTGGTGAGCTCTTAGAGAAGGGCTATGTGCGAGAATCACTTAGTCCATGTTCCGTACCTACTTTGCTTGTACCGAAGAAAGATGGTACCATGAGGATGTGTATGGACAGCCGCGCTATCAACAAAATAACAGTTAAGTATCGATTTCCTATACCCAGACTTGATGATTTGCTTGATGAGTTGCATGGAGCTGCATTGTTTTCTAAAGTCGATTTGATGAGTGGTTATCACCAAATTAGAATGAAAGAAGGAGATGAATGGAAAACAGCATTTAAAACTAAACAGGGGTTATATGAATGGATGGTAATGCCGTTTGGGTTATCTAATGCGCCTAGTACATTTATGAGGCTTATGAATCATGTTTTGAGGAAGTATATTGGGCTGTTTGTTGTAGTATATTTTGATGATATCCTGGTGTATAGCAAGACCTTTGATGATCATATGAAGCATCTTAGAGTTGTGTTTGAAACTTTGCGAGATTCTAAGTTGTATGGGAAACTCACAAAGTGTTACTTCTGTAAAGAAAGTGTCGTGTTTCTTGGGTATATTATCTCTAGCAGGGGAGTTAAGGTTGATGAGGAGAAAATTGAGGCAATTCGGGACTGGCCAAAACCTGCTAGTATCGCTGATGTGAGGAGTTTCCATGGTTTAGCTTCTTTCTACAGGCGATTTGTGAAAGACTTCAGCTCTATTGTTGCTCCTATGACAGAATGCTTGAAAAAAGGGAACGACTTTAGATGGAGTGAAGATGCGCAGAAAGCATTTGAGCTAATTAAGGAGAAGTTGTGTACTGCTCCAGTTTTAGCACTTCCAGACTTTGCTAAAACATTCGAAATAGAGTGCGATGCTTTCGGAGTTGGAATTGGGGCTGTCTTGCTGCAAGAAAAGAGGCCGATTGCATTCTTCAGTGAAAAGTTAAATGGAGCACGTTTGAACTACTCTATTTACGACAAGGAGTTCTATGCTTTGATTCGGGCTCTAGAGGTTTGGCAGCACTACTTGTTGCCTAAAGAATTTGTTATACATACTGATCATGAATCCTTGAAGTATCTTAAAGGGCAAAGCAAGCTGAATCGCAGACATGCTAAATGGGTGGAGTTTATGGAGTCATTTCCTTATGTCATAAAGTACAAGAAAGGGCAAGTTAATGTGGTTGCTGATGCTCTTTCTAGGAGGTTTGCACTGATCTCTATGTTGAATGCAAAGCTGATGGGTTTTGAACAAGTGAAGGAACAGTATGCTAATGATTCCTACTTTGCTAATGTGGTTGTCGAATGTGCAAAGGGAGCTTGTGATGGGTTCTTTATGCATGAAGGTTACTTGTTCAAAATGGGCAGAATGTGTATTCCTTCAGGATCGTTACGGGAGTTGCTTGTGCGAGAGGCTCATGGTGGTGGTCTTAGTGGTCATTTTGGGGAGAAGAAGACTTATGAGCTGCTGAAAGAACATTTCTTTTGGCCTAGCATGTTACGGGATGTGCACAAGGTGATTGAGAGATGTGCTATTTGCAAGAAAGCTAAGGGTAAAGAGAATGCATATGGACTGTATATGCCATTGCCTATTCCAGAGCAACCATGGATGGATGTTAGCATGGACTTTGTACTTGGGTTACCAAGAACACAGCGTGGAAAGGATTCAATAATGGTCGTGGTTGATCGATTCTCCAAAATGTCTCATTTCATTCCTTGCAACAAAACTGATGATGCAGTACATGTTGCTGATTTGTTCTTTCAAGAGATTGTTCGTTTGCATGGAGTTCCTAAAAGCATTGTCTATGATCGTGATACAAAGTTCTTAAGCCACTTTTGGAAGACTCTTTGGAGGAAGCTTGGAACGAAGTTACTTTTCAGTACGGCATGTCATCCACAAACTGATGGACAAACTGAGGTAGTAAACCGAACTTTATCTTCTTTGTTACGAGCTGTTATACATAAGAATTTGAAGAGTTGGGATACTTGTTTGCCTATTGTGGAGTTTGCATATAATCGTAGTGTGCATGGGGCTACAAAATTTTCACCATTTGAGGTTGTGTATGGCTTTAATCCTTGTGTTCCTATTGATCTTATTCATATTCCAATTGATGAGAGGACATCTATGGATGGAATTAGAAAGGCAGAATTGATGAAGAAACTACATGAGCAGGTTCGATTACATATTGAGGAGAAAACGATAAAGTATGTTAAACAGGCTAACAAGGGGCGGAAAATGGTTAGGTTTGAACCTGGAGATCTTGTTTGGATTCATATTAGCAAGGGCAGATTCCCAAGCAAACGTAAGTCCAAGTTGATGCCAAGAGCTGATGGTCCATTTCGGATTATAGAGAAGGTGAATGACAATGCGTATAAGGTAGATCTTCCTGGTAATTACAACGTATCAGCTACTTTTAATGTGAAAGACTTGACTCCATACTTGGATGACGATGACGATTCTGATTTGAGGACAAATCATTTTCAACCCGGGGCTGATGATGTGCATCATGGGAATTATAATCCATCTTGTAAGGCTAAAACTAATGTGCAAGAGGATTCAGATGGTCCAATGACAAGAGCGAGAGCGAAACAACTACAAAGGGCCTTGACGAGTCAAATTGGAATGATTGAAGCTGCGTCAGAGTTAAAAATTAGCAATCAGTTTGAAATTGGTTCAAGGATGTTTATTTGCCTACAATTGGAACTTGGAGATGAGAAAAGCCCTTAATTTTTCTTTTAATGCTGGGCTACTCGAATTTGGGTTGATATGCAAATAAGTGAAGGAATTGATGCTGTTTATGAGCAGAACAGCAAATGAATTTGAACCTGAATTTGAAGTCATCCATTGCATGTGAAAACAAGACTAATCTAGGTGGATTTCAAGTTCAGAACGTGTTCTTTCTAGATTGTCCAACCATGATTGCATTGGACTTTTGTGTAAGAAGATATGGTTGTTTTAAATTTGATCTGTTTATGTTAGAAAGGTCAAAAAACGTGTGCTAGTTAATTTGTCTAGGTTAGTTTGTCAAAGTCTGTTTTTTGGGCTTGACTTCTGCCATGTTGAATTATTCCTAACTTTGGAGGGATGTTCCAATTATAAATATAGTATCAGAATATGTAATAAAGAACTTTTGGCCAAGATTTGAAAATTAATTCACAGAATTAAGAGTTGTTCTTCCAAATTGATTTTGTGAAGAACCCTACCTGACTTATCACTCTTCAATCACAAAGAGTGTGGCGTCGAAATCCTAGATTGATCTTTGTGGCGTCCAGATCGACTTATCAAAGTATCATTCTAGTCTATCCTCCATCTTATTTACCTTGAAATCACTATAATCCAGCCTAAACACCAAAAGAAAGACAACACAACCAGACCCATCCTTCATCCATTTTCGTCAGATTCATTGTTGCCGATTTTCGAATCATTCACGGCACATCACTTCCCTTCATTTATACTCAACCCATACATTTAACAAATATAGAAGTGTGTAGAAATGGCAGGTTCCTCAAGTCATCACATCAGAAATATTTGTGTTTTCGGTGGATCCAATCCTGGGAAAGAAAAGGAGTTTTTAGAATCAACAAATCATCTTGGTCAGGTATTAGCTGAGAGAAAGATTCATTTAGTGTATGGAGGAGGCAGCCTTGGGTTAATGGGGGGGTGTCAATAGCTGTATTTTTAGGAGGTAGTCAAGTTTTGGAGGTCGTCCCCAAGGCTTTTAGCAAAAGGGGACATCATTGGAAAAACAATTGGAGAGGAACTACAGGTCTCCACAATGTTTGATCGAATGAATACAATGTTTAACCATGCTGACGTCTTCATTGCCTTACCAGGTGGTCTGGGCACATTGGAAGAGATCTTTCATATTACCTCTTGGGCCCAACTGCACATTCACCATAAACCTATAGGTTTGTTAAATGTTAATGGTTTTTATGATAATTTGTTGTCTTTTCTTGATCAAGCTGTGGAACAGGAATTTCTAACATCTTCGGCACGACAAATCATAATCTCTGCTACTACTGTTGAACAATTGATTGACCAACTACAATCTTTCATCCCTGTACTTGATCCCTCCATGAGTCGCATAAATTGGTCAACTAAGGAAAGCCGTGAAAAGCTTAGATTGGATTTGAGCCTTCGTTTGTGAATCCTCGTGTCTTTTGGTTTTATTTTTAGCATAGTATTTTGTTTTGTTATTTCTTATATTTGTTTAAGTGTGTTTCAGGTTTGTCAGTGTTCGTTGTTTCAGGTGATGTCTTCTATACTCTATCTTTCTATTACCCTGGAAAGATGAGACAATTTCCTAAAACTTTCATGATTGAAGTCTATTCAAATTATGACGTTATCAATGATGTTTTTGGCAGACAAGAAGATAAGAATTGTCACCAAGTCAAGATGTGGCCACCCATTCATCAATTAGTCAACAAATTAATAGTTCCGAATTTTGGCCTATAAAAGGGGCATTTGCCATGTATTTTGGCATCTTGTTGTTCAGATCAAGATCATGCTCTTGCTCTCTCTTTATATTTTGTAATGCTTAAGTTTTGCTAATATTAATTTCTTGCTTATGCTTTTCATTTCATTTCCTTTCCTTGTTTATTTATGTTTCTCTCTTTCATTATGTCTAGCTAGGTTAATTATGTCAAGGTGAAAAGGGTACACTAATGGTGTAAGAATAAGGATAATATAAACTTAACATGGACCTTAATGTTGGATACTAACATGCTTTATATTTGTTATCTTGTTCACTTTTAATACTTTGCTTGTTAAATGGTTAATCTAGATTTATGTTGTATAACACTTGGTACAACAAATACTTGGCACTTTCATAGCCCATACTGTATGGTATAACCGACACCTGAGCTATGAAAGGAACTTGATTTGTTGTTAACATAAGTTATAATCATGAATGCCTGACAACATTTACAAATATTAGCATTATTCGAATAAGATAACTAAGGTAATCATGTTAACAATTTATAATCTGATTGGAACCTTCTTTGTGTGTGGCTTCCAATTGAATAATAAAAGTTTATACTATACTTGTTTGAATACCATTAGTGGATCCTCTAACCTTGACATTTGTTGTTATCATTGTTTAATCCTTAGATCAATATCACATCTCAAAGCTCTCTTTATTATTATTATTGTTGTTGTTGTTGTTATTATTGTTACCATTGTTGTTGTATTATTGTTGTTTATAATTTATACAATTAACCTCCCTGTGGTTCGACCCCGGTTTTGTCGGGTTATTTATTACTTTGACACTCCTACACTTGGAAAAAGACATCAATCTTTTGGTCGTGTCACTGAGAAAGGGGCAAAGAGCATTCCAAGCATAATGAATGGAGAAAATACCTGTAGGAGCATCTTTCCAGCAAACAATATCATACCTCTTATCATCTAGAAGAAAAGAAATTGGGGTACATCTAGCAAGCTCAATCCACCTAGGAGATTTAGTAGGAAGCCATCTCCACTCTTGACTGTCTATAATACAGCTCGCCCTAGCATCTCTACCCAAACAATAATCAATAATAATCCTTTCCCTCGAAAAGCTCCACCAAAGGACCCACAGGATGCCAGTTATCAAACCAAAGAGAAGTAGAACGGCCACCACCTACACGGTGACATATAAGTCTACGAGTGATACTACGTAAACCAAGAATCTTCCTCCAACTCCAAGAACAATTGCCAGGACATGACACCTCTCAAATACTCCTACCTTGTAACAAGTAAGTATGAATCCAAGATGATCAAATAGAATGGCCCGGTGTAGAACATAAATTCCATGTGTTTAACCATGACTACCTAATTCCAAACCTCCATATTAAAAACTCTTAAACCCCCTTCTTCATTTGGAAAGCAAATCTTCTCCAAGCAACTTTAGCACCGTCTGAGGCAAGATCACTACCCCTCCATAAAAAGCTACGTAGCAAGGATGTGATCTTCACTATAATAACCTTCAAAAGAATGAAAGAGAAGACTAATACACCTAACCTTAGTCACAATATGGTCTACAAGGATCAAGCAATTAGAAGTTGTGAGCTTTATAGTGATAAGAGGAACACCTGGGCACCTGACTAGCAAATTCCCAAAGAGCTCAAAAAGCTGAGTTTTAGAAACATGATCAACACCACTAAAAAAGATGCTACTTTTTTCATGGTTTGAAGAAAAACTACAAAAAAACCGAAATTGATCAATACGCTTCTTGAATAAGGAGACCGTTCCCACTTCAACCCGATAAAAAATCATCAAATCATTAGCAAGACACATGTTAGTAAGTTGGTCCCTCTCATACCGCCAATGGTATTTGAAATTCTGACGTCTACCCAACCAACCCATTAACCCGAAGAATACTCCAAGCTTTCATAAAGAAATGCCACACTGAATTCCTCTAGACTAGGAGCCTTATTATCCTTAAGTGAGAAAAGAAACTTCTAAATCTCATCATCACTAATTTGATTATCAAGGCTTGTGATTTGAGATTAAGACGACCACCAAGGAAGAACCTCACCAAGAAAAGAGAGATCAATATATTTTGACCGTGGCCCTCCCAAAAGGTTTTGGAAGTAATTAACAATGGTGTCATTTACCTCCTTTGCTTCAATAATACAAGTGTCATCATCACCTTGAATTGAGAGAATTTTGTTACGACAGTGATGATTCTTATCCCCTAGATTCAGCCATTGAACTCTAGATTTTTGCCTAGCTCTCCTCGGCTTGAGCATGTCTCTTTTTTTTTTTTGGTAAGTTGACGTATGTATTAAAAGAAGAAGATACAAACATTATAAGGGGCATACCCCAGATTTACAATGATAACAGAAACATAAAACAACAGATGGCTACAGGCTAGCCACCGACCATAAAACTGAAACCTCACTAGATTCGTTAGGGAAACCAATACAACCAGCTAACTAACAAATTAAGAATCTATGGTACTCACCCTCCAAGCTAGTTGGATCCTTTTGTTTTCATTTGTTGGTACTACATTCCTCATCAAATCAAGCTTATCACGAATGATACATTCTACTGCATGTCTCACATACTCCTTAACCAATATCTAAATCATGAGGATTCTACTGCATCATACTTTGAACATCTTTGCTATCTAAACCCTATCTCTTTGCAAATATTTCTTATTAAAGTCTCTCAATGCAATCTTAACATGCTTAAACTTCTTACACAAGATAAACGTAAGACTACCAAAAACTTCCACCTCCCAAGCCTTTTGCAATTGTTTGATTAAATTATGGGAAAATATAGGTTTATAAATGTTAATAGATGAAATGAATAAGGATTTTTCAAAGAGAGAAGAAAAATCCTCACGTCTTTTAGGTGAATTTTGGTTAAGAAAAAGAAAATTGGGATGATTAAGTTTTGATAAAATTATTTAGAAATCTTACCAAATTGTAGATAATTGATGTTGATAGGTTAATTAAATAATTATTTTTGTAAGAAGGGATATAATGATGCGAACCTCGTGATCACGTGGTACGAACCTATAATCAAGATTGAGATCTGATCCTGGAAAGCCGAAATAGGCTTGATAGGAGTGTGACACAATGGAAACCTGTCTCAAGGCACCAACACTATTGGAATGAAGTCGAATGACACCACAAAGCCGGTTAATCTTTGATAAGTTAGATTCAGTTCATTCAAGAACTGAAGAATGCAAGAATCACTCCCACACAAATTAAAAAAAACATTATGAATTATTATTGATAAAAAAATAAAGTCACATCTTTAAATACTTATGAAAATATAACCCTATTGGACTGATTTGGCCCATTTACAAAATTGATCCAAAAATCCTAAACTGAAAAGCTGATAACTTGATCCAAACAAGCCTTGGATCCTAATCGAAAACAAAGTATTAATTAAGCCTAAACATGATGCAAACCTCTTGAACACGCGGTCAAACAACCCATACGTGCACAGACATCAATTCTTGAAAAACCAAGTAAATTAGGTTTGATAAAAGTGTGACAGAAAGATGATTGAAGTATAAGGATGACACATACCCTAGGCACCAGCACTATTGGAAACAGAAACCCCCACCCAACGAATATTGATTCGCAAACAAGAAGTATAAGGATGACGTCACGAAGGCAGTTGTTCTTCGATAAGTCGTTTTTCAGTTCTTTAGAGAACCAATGAAGGGAGATTATCCCACCAACACACAACAAGTGCGGCAAAAAAAGTTTATTGATCTGAAAATTATGTAACCCTTACATGTCTGGTTATGCCTTTATTTATAACTCTAGACTAAAACAAATCTTAATGAACCCCTTATGGGGACTTATATGAGGTACACTTACAATTAAAACCAAATAATATAATTAAAACCCTAAACTAAGAAGAAAATAATAATAACAATAATAAATTCGAATTTAATATCCTAAATATGATAGGATCAGATTTGCTACCCTATAGAAGTCCCATATAAGCTAAGAGAAATCTGATTTGGAAAATTTATGCTGCCACCCCCTTTAGGTCGTCGATTAGCTTGGATTCCCTTGTTTAAATTGGATAAATAAAAAAATAAATTTTCCACTTTGTTGCTGATTTAATTACTTTCCTTCTTAGGCTATGAAAAGCATTAAATAATCCTTTCCTCTTTAGGAATCAAATCTGCCAAAACTTCCTTGATTGTTTAGGAAAAACAAGCCTAACAAGGTTGGTATGGGGTCGGACCATCAGCCCTTTGTTCCACACGAATTAGGCTCTTCTTGGACCTGAATTAGATGAATTAGAGGTTGTCCTTGATGCGCATTAGATGTCCCAAACTCCTCTAGGTCCATCTTGCTCCATATATTCTGTACAGGCCCATCAATGCTTCTTTAAGCTTCTTTGCCCTAGCTCCCCAATTGACACCTCCAATGGGCTGTTGGCATGATTATGCTTAGTGTTGGGCTAATACTCATCATCGCCTTTCTCTTCCAAAGGATTCAACATCGAATCATCACCTACGTCAAATAGAGTAAGATCAGAAATATTAAAGGTAGCACTAACACCATACTCACCTAAAAAATCAACTTTATAAGCATTGTCATTGATCCCTTCAAGGATCTAAAATGGCCCATCTCCTCGTGGTTGTAGTTTTGATATCCTATGGGTCGAAAATCTCTCCTTGCGCCTATGCACCCAAACCCTATCGCCGGGCTGAAAGACAACATGTTTGCACCCCTTATTGGCTTTGGTCGCCTACACACGGTTTCTCTTTTTAATTTGTTGCTGCACACTCTCATGGAGTGTCTTCATCACCTGTGATTTATGATTATTGTCCAAATTAACCGTTTCATCAACAACAAAGGAATCAAAACTATGGGAGTTAAAAAGGTTAAATCCATACACAATTTCAAATGGTGAAAATTCAGTAGTAAAATGCACACTACGATTATATGCAAACTGATACGATCCGGGCAATAAAAAACATTATTTGAAATGGTGAAAAAAACTGATACAATTTCATCAAACAGATTCGAATTCTGACGTAAAATGCACAATTGTACAGTTTCACGGCAACAGTTATAATTCTCAATTCGACTGTTGGATATGGCTGAAATTTTACGTGGAGTCTCCTAATATGTTTTCCTAAAATTTTAGAACAGTCTGGTCTAAAATTTTAGAATAGTTTGTAACAACACAACCTGAAAGGAAGCCATTCCTAATAGGAAGTTTCTAGTCGTCTTTCTGGAGGAGCGAGAAAAGTGACTAATAACCAAACAACTCTCACTATGAAAAAGAGAAAAGTCTAGACTTTCTTCTTTTGACCCTTATCTTCTATCTAGACTGTCTGACTGTAGCCATGTCGGTTTCAGGGGAAGAATTAAAATTTTAGGTCAAACGGATTTCAGGAAGTCATTGCAATACTAGTCAACAGAGGTTATACGAATTTTGTTATTTACTTCCTTTTGGCTAAAATTCTTTTCCTACAAGGATGTGGCAGCTTGTTTTAGGAATCTCCTAGTTCTAAAAGGATCTTTAATGGGCTGCAATATAGTTTCCAAGTGTGGCGCAAGGATTTATAAATGTTTCAAAATCCTTTTCTTACAAGGATTCCTTATTCATCCTAGTTACAACAAGGAAAGAAGACTTCAGAATTAATTCTACCTTCAGATCAGATTTCCAAGTCTATTTGGAACTTCTTAAGGAAGACAAATCTGATTCTAGCATATTTAGGATAGTAATTTTCAAATTTTTATTATTTTCTTCTTAGTCTTTGGGTTATTATTACTTATTTGGGTCAACTGTAAGTGAGCCTCATATAAGTCCACCTAAGGGGGGTCCATTAGGGTTTATTTAAGTCTAGAGTTAGTATAAATAAAGGCATAACCAGACATGTAAGTTAGGCTTTGCATTAGGATGACTGATACGAACCTCGTGATCACGTGGTCACGCAGCCCACAATCAAGATTGAGATCTAATCTCGAAAAGTCAAAATAGGTCTGATATGAGTGTGACACAATGAAAACATGGCCCAAGGCACCAACACTATTGGAATGAGTAGAATGACGCCACGAAGCCAGTGAGTCTACGATAAGTCAAATTCAGTTCGTTTAAGAACTGAAGAATGCAAGAATCACTCTCACATGTTGAAACTGAAAAATTCAGAAGTAATAATCATCAAAGGCTGCTGAAATTTTGGTTACATGAATTTAAATAGTTCTTGGAAAATTAACCCTAATGGACCCCTTATGTGTCCTATGAGGTCCACTCAAAACTGACCCTAAACTGAAAAGCTTATAACTTAATCCAAACAAGCCTTGGATCCTAGCTGAAAACAAAGTATTAATTAAGCCCAAACATGAAAGAAAATAAAAAAAAATAACAAATCTATCATTAAATACCACCAAGCCTTCTTTCCTTGTGTAGCTAGGATGAATAATGAATCCTTATAAGAAAAGGATTCTGAAACTTTAATGAATCCTTGCCTCACTTAGAGATTATATTGCAGCTCATTAAAGATCTTTGTGGAACTAGGAAATTCCCTAAACAAGCTCCCGCATCCTTGTAGGAAAAGGATCCTTGCCAAATAGAAAGTCCACAAGTCAAAAATAAGTAAATAACAGAATTCGTATAGCCTGTTTCGACCTATATTGCAAGTCCTTTTCCAAGCGTGGATTCTCCTGAAAATGTACCCCAACATAGACAAACACCTTTGGAATCTTCTAGTAAAGTTTCAGCTCGATCCAACGTTTGGATTTGAAGTTATGCTCAATAGCGTAAAACTGAATGGTAGAAACTTTTACGCCAAAAATCTGACCTTGCTTGGTTCGTATCACAAGGTTGAACCGTATCAATGATGCCACGAAGTTAGTTCTTCTTTGAAAATTTATTTTTCAGTTCTTTAGAGAACTAAGGAAGGGAGATTATCCCACCAACACACAACAAGTGTAGCAAAAGAAGTTTATTGATCTGAAAATTACGTAACCTTATATGTCTGGTTATGCCCTTATTTATACTGACTCCAAACTAAAATAAACCCTAATGGACCCCTTATATGAATTTATATGAGGCCCAATTACAATTAAACCCAAATGTAACCCAAAACATAAAGAAATAAAATTAACATAAAGTCTGGTATTGTTTTCCCGCATATAACTTGAGAAAATAAAACCTAATTAATCTGATTTGATTTCCTTGCTGTCGCCCCTTTCTTTTACTTTATTAGCTTGCATTTCCTTGTATAACTTGGACAAATAACAAAGCAAATTTCCTCCTTTGTTGCTGATTTAATTACTTTCCTTTCTAGGTTAGGAAAAACACTAAATAATCCTCCTCTCTTTGGGAACAAGAGCTGGCCGACTTCCTTACATAATTTGGAGAATAAATTGCTGACTTTCTATCCTTGTAGCATTACGAAAAACAAGCCTAACAAGATTGTTATAGGGCCGGACCATCAGCCCTTTTTTCCACACAAATTGGGCTCCTCTTGGACCTGAGTTAGATGAATTAGAGGTTGTTCTTCATGCTCCTTAGATCTCCCAAGCTCCTCTAGGTCCATCTTGCTCCATATATGATGTGCAATCCCATTCAATGCTTCTTTACCTTAGCTCTTGTAATTGGCCCAATTGGCACCTCTAATGGGTTATTGCCATGATTACGCTTGGTGTTTGGCTGATCCTTATCATTACCTATAGAAAATGGAACCACAACCTGCTTAGTAACCTTCACTTATCCGCTATCATTCAACCATCGCAATCTATATGGTTTAGTATGTTTAACAGTACACAAATTCAGTTTCCTACCAAGGGTAATGCTAACCATATTAGTACAACTTCCACTATCAATAATCAAACTATACATCTTATTTTGACATAGCATGCGAGTATGGAAGATGTTTTCCCTTTGTTGATAACTGTCATCTTCCTTGACCTCAACCTGAAGTGTGCGCCTTATAACCTAGGACTCCTCAACAGGTAATGTTAACTCATCCCCTTCACTATCCTCTAATGGTGTCATTTTTTCACAATCACATCTGCCACTTTCAAATTCGATATTACCATTATCTATAACCATCATGAATCTCTTGTTTGGACACTCCTCAATAGGTAATAAGTCCTTGCTGGTGTTTGTGGGCATCACCACAACAGATAAAAAAATCTCACCTTTTTTCTTTATTGAGCTATGACACAAAAAAAAAGAAAAAAAAAGGTTTTGATTTGGAATTTGTTAATATAGGGGAGTGGTTTTAGATGAATCGAGTGAATCGTTGGAGAATTCAGCGACTTATATCGATAAAAGGGGATTTTATCTGTTTTGATTTAAAAGTTTAATCAAACTTATTTAAGGGTGTTGGATTTAATAAAAAAAATATATAATTAGTATTAGAATTGTACCGGTTCAAATGAATGAGCAATGACATGGTAAATTGTGTTGGTAAAGAGGAGGCCGCAGAACCTAATTAGCAACAAGGGACCTTTACGCGCTCACAAACACCAAGTAGGTGTTCAACACTTTGAAGTAACTTAATAGCTTTTTTTAAATGATTGTAGAATGAATTTTGATTCGAACCTCGTGATCACGTGGTCACACAACCCACAATCAAGATTGAGATCTAATCCCGGAAAGCCGAAATAGGTCTGATAGGAGTGTGACACAATGAAAACTTGTCCCAAGGCACCAACACTATTGGAATGAGTAGAATGACGCCACGAAACCAGTTAGTGTTTGATAAGTCAAATTCAGTTCGTTCAAGAACTGAAGAATGCAAGAATCATTCTCACATGTTGAAACTGAAAAAATCAGAAGTAATAATCGTTAAAGGCTGCCGAAATTTTGGTTACATGAGTTTAAATAGTTCTTAGAAAATTAACCCTAATGGACCCCTTATGTGGACTTATATGAGGTCCACTCAAAACTGACCCTAAACTGAAAAGCTCATAACTTAATCCAAACAACTCTTGGATCCTAGCTGAAAACAAAGTATTAATTAAGCCCAAACATGAAAGAAAATTAAAAAAAATAACAAATCTATCATTAAATACCACCAAGCCTTCTTTCCTTGTGTAGCTAGGATGAATAATAAATCCTTATAAGAAAAGGATTTTGAAACTTTAATGAATCCTTGCCTCACTTGGAGATTATATTGCAGCTCATTAAAGATCCTTGTGGAACTAGGAAATTCCCTAAACAAGCTCCCGCATCCTTGTAGGAAAAGGATCCTTGCCAAATAGGAAGTCCACAAGTCAAAAGGAAGTAAATAACAAAATTCGTACAGCCTGTTCTGACCTATATTGCAAGTCTTTTGCGAACTCCGTGTCACTTGAAACTTGACCCCAACATGCACCAATATATCTGGAATCTTTTGGTAAAGTTTCAGCTCGATCCAACGGTTCAATAGCATAACGATGTTTTCCCATGTTACCATGTTTTCCCACCTTCTCAAGTCTGTCACACACGAAATTCATCTTTGTCATGGCTGGCATTTGGAATTTAAGTTCTACATCGGGAGGGGACAATGTGTTGTTTTGATCTGACATGATAGTACCTGCAAAACTTGGTAGTGGTAAAAAAAAATTCTCAGCTCAAACACTCTTAATACCTCACACTTCTCGTCTCACCTTCTTGCGGAACTTAAACCATCACCAAATAGAACCAACTTAGCAGCACAATTCAAATATGTATATATACTCAAGAAGCAATAAGAACCAGAAAACAAGCGAAACACAACTGCAATGATAGTCTTGCGAGTAGCAAGCAAATCTATCCGAAATACGAACGAAAATGAAGACTCGAATAAAAACATAAATCAAATATTCAAAAAAGATCTGCAACACCCAAATATATTGGAAATATAATGCAAGAAACAAAAACAATAGAAAGAAAGCGAATTTCAAAAGTTGACGCAAAACATACTCGTTTACGACGAGTTAAGGCTGAATCTGGAACCTAAAGTAAATGATGTCCACTTGAGCTAAAATTTCACTTAAAGAGCGATCTCAACCAAAATAGACAGAATATAAAGTTTGAGCACTTTATAATAAGGTTTGATATACTGACGCAAAGACGTTATGAATCAAACCTGATTAGACCCGAAATTGAAAACCAAAGCAAGTGATATCAAATTGACCCGAAACTTAATATGTAGTGCGGATAGGACCCGGGAAATAAGATTATCAAATTTGAGCAATTTTCGAGTTGATTTTGTCCAATTTTTCCTTGTTCAGTTTTCTGCGGCAGAAACCAATAAACGTCCTTTTGAAGTAATTTTTTTTCCTTTTTTCTTTTTGTTTATGCTACTGATATATTTTAGACACTAACCAAATGAAATAACAAAATTGCTTTATTTTTTTTTCATATGCTGTAAAATCAAGGAGAAGAAGAAATTGGACACTAAGGAATTTTTGTGGAAACAATAAGAAACCAAAATGTCAGAAGGATATAACCTGATTAATGGAGTCAAGCTATGATACCAAATGATGCAAACCTTGTGATCACGTGGTTACGCAACCCACACACAAAGACACCAATTCCCGGAAAGCCAAGTAAATCAGGTTTGATAGTAGTGTAACACAAAGATAACTTGTACCTAGGTACCAGCACTATTGAAAACAAAAACCCCCACGCAATGAATATTGATTCGCGAACGAGAAGTATAAGGATGACACCACGAAGACAGTTGTTCTACGATAAGTCTTTAGTTCTTTAGAGAACCGTGGAGGGGAGATTATCTCACCAACACACACATATTGCGGCGAACAAGAAGTTTTATTAATCTAAATTGTCTAACTTACATGTCTGGTTATGCCTTTATTTATACTAACTCTATACTTAAATAAACCCTAATGGACCCCCCTTAGGTGAACATATATGAAGCCTACTTACAATTGACCCAAATAAGTAATAATAACACAAACACTAAGATGAAAATATAAAAAAAAACGACAACTCTTGTTGGAGAGAGAGAGTGAAACCGGAGAGAGAAAGAGAGAGAGAGAGAGAGAGAGAGTGGTGCTGTCGGAGCTACATCTACTCCCTCCACCGTTGGATTGTTCTCATTTCTGACTATGTTGTTCCTTCCAACCTTCTCTCAACATTGACCGAACGGATTTGTTATCCAATCAACGAGGTAAGAGATATTGATCTCGCAATATTTCTACTATTCTGCATTTTCAAGCTGATTCTGATGTTAGTATAGAGAACCACTCTACTGTCCAAGCTTCTAATGTTGTTCCAGAAATGAACCATGTGTTGGGTTCTAAAGTTGATGAGGTGAAGGTAGGGTCTCATCAACAAGAACAACTAAAACCTAGACCGAAATTGAATTTTTTAACTGCTTTGAAGGGTTCTGATGTTGATGACAATGAGGGTAGCAAGACCCTTGGCATTAGTTCAGTCCGTAATCTGCACTTTGCTCCCCCTACTACGACGGATGGTCGTGTGACAGTAGCTCCTCCACTTGATGTGTTTGAAGATGGCTGCGAATTTTGGAAATCCACCCTAGTTGGTCATTTTGTGGGGCAGAAATTACCGTATCCCGTGGTTAATTCTATTGCTAAAAGAATATGGAGCTCCTACGGTCTATCAGAAGTTTTGTCTTCGGATAACGGTTTCTTCATCTTCAATTTTGATTCTGTTGATCATGCCACTAATGTGCTGGAAAGAGCCCCATGGCACATGGCCAACAGGCCTTTGGTGCTTAAACGTTGGCAGCCGAACATGCAATTTTTGAAAGATGATTTGGCCAGAGTTCCGGTATGGGTTCGGCTGTATAATGTCCCTCTCGAGTATTGGACTATTAAGGGGTTGAGCTGTGTAGCGAGTGCTGTTGGAGTCCCCCTTCATGCGGATCATACGACATTGTTGCGTAAAAGGCTTAGTTACGCAAGAGTTTGCGTTGAGATAGATGCTTCGAAGACGTTGGTTAAGGAATATGATCTTCGCTGTCCAAATGGGTTATTCATAACAATTTCAGCTGAGTACGAATGGATACCGTCGAAGTGCAGTAATTGCAATGTCTTTGGACACACCACAGCGCTATGTGCTACTAATAACATTGATAATCTTAAAGTGGTGGCAGAGGGTAAGAGGAATCTAGGAGCTATGAACTCTAAATCTGCGGATAACAAGCAGAATCAGTTTCAGTGGCAGGTAGTTGGTAAACGAAACAAGGGTTCTGTGAGTGGGGAGAATGCCCCCTTGGCATCTAAAGTGGGTAATTGTAATGAGAATGATTGTTCAACATCTGATATAAATATGTCTGATTGTAAGATGATTGATCATGCGGCATTAGATGTGCACAATGCTGCTTGTCATGAAGATGGAAATCCTTCCTCTCCTCTTGCCTTGAAGAGTTTACGAGAAGACATGAAACAGGAGCAAGGGGCTGCAAGTACTGCTTTAGATCAAGATATGGACGCAATGGGAGGTGATACAGATGGGGAACAAACCGATAAGGAGTCAACATCAACGATCCTGACAACCCCTCAAACCCTGAATTCCACCGAAAGGGAAACTGTAAATCAGTTAGCTATTAAGGCTAGAGACTCTCTAGAGAAAAAGAAAAAGGGTTCAAAAGCCTCTTCAAAGAAGCATAAGAAATCTGGCTCCTCTCCAGGAGGCACGTCAAGGTAATCTTTGTGTTGCTGTTTGTACTCCTCTCTATTTTCCTATGATTATTGGATGTTGGAATATTAGAGGTTTGAATGATCCTATAAAGCATTCAGAATTGCATCGGCTCATCCATCAAGAGAGGATAGCTCTTTTTGGTCTGGTTGAAACTCGAGTTAAAGACAAGAATAAAGATAATGTTACTTAACTTCTTCTGCGTTCTTGGTCCTTCTTGTATAATTATGATTTCTCTTGTCGTGGGCGTATTTGGGTTTGTTGGAATGCTGATACGGTGAAGGTGGATGTTTTTGGAATGTCAGACCAGGCTATTCATGTTTCTGTCACTATATTAGCTACCAATATCAGTTTCAATACTTCAATTATTTATGGAGACAATAATGCTTCCTTACGTGAGGCATTATGGTCTGATATTGTGAGTCGTAGTGATGGATGAGAGTCAACCCCGTGGATTCTTATGGGTGATTTTAATGCTATCCGCAACCAGTCGGACAGGTTAGGAGGGTCTACTACGTGGGCTGGTACTATGGACAGATTGGATACATGTATTCGAGAAGCGAAAGTAGATGATCTTCGGTATTCAGGTATGCATTATACTTGGTCGAACCAATGTTATGCGGAAACTAGATAGAGTGCTTGTCAATGAGAAGTGGAATCTGAACTTTCCATTATCGGAAGCGAGATTTTTGCCTTTGGGTATGTCAGACCATTCTCCTATGGTGGTAAAGGTTATTGGCAATGATCAGAACATAAAGAAACCATTCAGATTCTTCGATATGTGGATGGATCATGACGAGTTCATGCCCTTGGTGAAGAAGGTATGGGATCAGAATTCGGGGGGTTGTCCAATGTATCAGCTGTGTTGCAAACTAAGAAAGCTAAAGCAGGAATTGAAACTTTTCAATATGGCTCACTTCTCCAACATTTCAGATAGAGTGAAAGATGCAAAAAACGAAATGGATAAGGCTCAACAGGCTCTGCATACAGCGCATGAGAATCCAATTTTGTGCATGCGAGAAAGGGATGCTGTTCATAAATACGCTTCTACCGTCAGGGCTGAAGAGAGTTTTTTCAAACAGAAGGCAAGGATACAATGGCTTAGCTTGGGGGATCAGAATACTAGCTACTTTCACAAATCAGTAAATGGAAGACAGAATAGGAATAAGCTTCTATCACTTACAAGGGAGGATGGAGAGGTTGTCGAAGGACACGAGGCAGTCAAATCAGAAGTAATTGCATACTTCCATCGTGTGTTAGGAGTTGATCAGATGCCTAGGGTTCTGAACGAGGAAGTGATGGAATCGGCAATTAACTTGAAACTGTCTTCAACGCAACAGCATGTACTCGCACAAGATGTAACAAGGGAGGAGATTAAGCATGCTATGTTTAGTTTGAAGAACAACAAAGCCCCTGGTCCGGATGGCTTTAACGCAGGTTTCTTCAAAAGAATGTGGCACATAGTTGGGGAAGATGTAATCAACGCTGTTAGATCCTTCTTTCAGACTCGTAGAATGCTTAAAGAAATGAATGCTACATCCATTTCCCTTATTCCTAAAGTTGCTAATCCTACAAGGTTGACAGATTTTCGTCCTATATCTTGCTGCAATACAGTGTACAAATGCATCGCTAAGATTCTAGCTGGGAGAATCAAAGTTGTTTTGCCATCCTTAGTTGGTCCATATCATACTGCTTTTATCTCAGGATGGAGAATCAGTGATAACATTCTTTTGTCTCAGGAACTAATGAAAGGCTATCATAAATCTACGGGACCTGCTCGTTGTGCTATGAAAGTTGATCTGATGAAGGCTTATGACTCGGTGCGGTGGGATTTCGTTGACGCTATGTTAATAAAAATGGGATTCCCTAGAAGAGTCATTGATTGGATCATGGTTTGTGTTACATCATGTCAATTCTCTATCAACGTCAATGGTGAGCTTGCAGGTTACTTTCAAGGGGGAAGAGGGTTGAGACAAGGGGATCCATTGTCCCCATATTTGTTTGTCCTATGTATGGAAATCCTGTCGGGGCTATTCTGCAAGATGAGTGCCAACCAAGAATTCAAGTTCCACTGGAGATGCAAGAAGGACAAAATTTCTCATCTTTGTTTTGCTGATGACTTGATGATTTTTAGCAACGGGGATGTAAACTCAATTCGTATGATCAGAACTGTGCTCACAAAGTTTCAAGATCTATCAGGTCTGTATCCAAATCCAAACAAAAGTGACATCTTCTTGAGCGGTGTGTTAAATGCTGAGAGGGAACAAATTATTCATATTCTTGGGTTTAGAGAGGGGGAGCTCCCTATGAAATATTTGGGAGTACCTCTTCTCTCGTCCAGACTAAAGGCTATTTATTGTAAGGGCCTCGTGGATCGAATCACCTCTAAAGTTCGACATTGGACTTGTAGAGCACTCTCGTATGCAGGACGGGTACAACTGATTAATTCAGTCTTATTTTCCATACAGGTCTATTGGGCATCTCTCTTTCTCTTACCTGGGCAAGTAATTAAAAATGTGGAGCAAATTATGAAATCCTTTCTTTGGTCAGGTTCAGATATGAGAACTACTGGGGCTAAAGTGGCTTGGGATCAGGTATGTCGTCCAAAAAAGGAGGGGGGGCTAGGAATAAAAAGGATAACAGAATGGAACAAGATTGCTTTGTTGAAACACATTTGGAACCTGTGCAATGACTCAGATGGCTCAATATGGTCTACTTGGATCAGATCCAATCTGTTGCGAGGTAGGAATTTCTGGACAATCAAGACGCCACATAATTGCTCTTGGGCTTGGGGAAAGATTCTAAAGCTCAGATCCTTAGCATGGCCGAAGATGAAGTACATCATAGGAGATGGAATGACAACCTCTCTATGGTTTGATAATTGGCATCCTCACAGCCCACTCGCGGATTCTTACAGGGAAAGATTCATCTATGATTCAGGTATGGCCAAGAACGCGAAGGTGAATGTGCTAATTCAAAACTCAGAATGGAAAACGCCTACCACCCAAGCTATTGGCTGGCACCCCATTATAGAAGCTATTCCTTCCAATTCTAATCCTAAGATGGGGCAAAAGGATGAGATAGTTTGGTTGGTTTCGCCAAATCACAGATTCTCGGTCAAAGTAGCTTGGGAACAACTAAGACGTCATCGTCAGATGGTTGAATGGCATGACATTGTGTGGTTCAAGAATGCTGTTCCAAGACATTCATTTCTTCTATGGATGGCTGTCCAACAGAAACTCACAACTCAAGATAAACTTCATCGGTTTGGTATACATGGTCCCAATAAATGCTCACTCTGTCTCCGCAACAATGAGGATCACAACCACTTGTTCTTTGAATGCTCCTATACTAAAGCGATCTGGTGGGATGTTTGTGACAGATGCGACATTCCAAGAATGACAAAAGGCTGGGATGAATGGATTCGATGGGCCACTGTATCTTGGCATGGCAAGAGTTTCGTTAATTTTTCTCGTAAACTGAGTTTTGCAGCTACAGTGTATCATGTATGGCAAGAACGGAATGCAAGGATCTTTGCTGGACTGTCTAGAACTTCGAATTTGGTCTTTAATCAAATCGAATGTATCATTCGTGATAAGCTTGATTTGATGAGGAATGTCGTACCAACAAATGAAAACAAAAGGATCCAACGAGCTTGGAGGGTGAATACCATAGATTCTTAATTTATTAGTTAGCTGGTTGTATTGGTTTCCCTAACGAATCTAGTGAGGTTTCAGTTTTATGGTCGGTGGCTAGCCTGTAGCCATCTGTTGTTTTATGTTTCTGTTATCATTGTAAATCTGGGGTATGCCCCTTACTTTTAATACATACGTCAACTTACCAAAAAAAAAAAGGTTGGGGCTGAATTGAAATTCAAGCCTTGATGAAGATGATGGAGAGAGGGTGAATTTTGTAATGGGGAACGTGTGTGACAGACTTGAGAAGGTGGAGAAATGTGGTAATGAAGCTGGAACAAGTACCCAAGATGTGAGGAAGGTTGGGCTGAATTGAAATCGAACAATGGCAGTAAAGCCCACATGATACGATCCGGGCAACGAAAAAGCAATCAGATTTCGATTTTGATGTAAAATTCACAACTGTTCAGATTCATGGCAACAACAATTGATACGATTCGGGCAATGAAAAAACATTTAAATTCAGATTCTGATGTAAAATGCACAACTATCCAGTTTCACGGCAAAAGTTATAATTCCCAATTCAACCATTGGATCAGGCTGAAATTTTACGTAAAGTCTCCTGACATGATTTCCAACCATGGGTTAAAAGTTTAGGTCCACATTCGAAGTGTGGCAAGGATTCATAAATGTTTCAGTATATTTTCAACATATCCAACATATTTGGGTGTTCTTTCATCGTTTTGCATATTTCATTTCTATTTTTATTCGAGTCTTCAGTTTTGTTCATATTTCGGATAAATTTGCTTGCTACTCGCAAGACTATCATCATAGTTTTGTTTTTGCTTGTTTTCTGGAGGCATATATACATATTTGGATTGCGCTGCTAAGTTGGTTCTATTTGGTGTTGGTTTTAGTTCCACAAGGACCGCAAAAAGGTGAGACGATAGGTGTGAGGATATTAAGAGTGTTTGAGCAAAACACGAGCGATGTGAGGATTTGTTTTACCACTAACCTATTTTTGCAGGTACTATCATGTCAGATCAACTCAACACACCACACCCCCTCCCGAGGGAGATCTTAAGTTCCAAATGCAAGCCATGACGCAGATAATGGAGAGGATGGATTTTGTGATGGGGAACGTGTGTGACAGACTTGATAGGGTGGAGAGACATGGTAACGAGGCTGGTACAAGCACCCAACATGTCAGGAAGGTTGGGGCTGAACCGAAAGCAAAATAGTGGTAGTAGGGCCAAAAGGCTAAGGTGGGCTGATCGGAGGAGATTCAATATGAGTAAGAGAAACGGGGGTTACAAGTTTCAAATATTTATGCTCATAATGCTTTTATGATGTTAGATAAAGAGCGCAAGGCTAAATGACTTGCAAAGGTTGATAAAGAAACAAATAAAAAACATGAAGAATGGAGAGCTTCAGTTCAGCGTCAATTAGGGTTTATTTAAGTCTAGAGTTAGTATAAATAACGGCATAACCAGACATGTAAGTTAGACAATTTAGATTAATAAAACTTCTCATTTGCCGCACTTTTGTATTTGTGTATTAGTGAGCTAATCTCCCTTCCATGGTTTTCTAAAGAATTGAAAACGACTTATCGAAGAACAATTGGCTTTGTGGTGTCATCCTTATACTTCTCGTTCGCGAATCAATATTCGTTAGGTGGGGGTTTCTCGTTTCCAATGCCTAGGTACAAGTTATCTTTGTGTCACACTCCTATCAAACCTGATTTACTTGGCTTTCCAGGAATTGGTGTCTTTGCGTGTGGGTTGCGTGACCACGTAATCACGAGGTTCGCATTAATAATAATTCTTGATCCGACTGTTGGATCGGTCTGAAATTTTACTTGTAGTCTTCTGACATGTTTTCCTTCGACCTTAGATTAAAATTTCATGTCACTCAGAGTTAGGGAAGGCATCGCAATAAAGATCAACAAAAGCTGTATGAATTTTGTTATTTTTTTTGGTAAGTTGACGTATGTATTAAAAGAAAAAGAAGATACAAAGATTATAAGGGGCATACCCTAGATTTACAATGAGAACAGAAACATAAAACAACAGATGGCTACAGGCTAGCCACCGAACAGAAAATAGAGACCTAACTAGATTCGATAGGGAAACCAATACAACTAGCTAAATATCAAATTAAGAATCTATGTTATTGACCCTCCAAGGTCTTTAGATCCTTTTGTTTTCATCTGTTGGTAGAACATTCCTCATCAAATCAAGCTTATCGCGAATGATACATTCGATTTGATCAAAGACCAAATTCAAAGTTCTAGACATTCCTGCAAAGATCTTTGCATTCCGTTCTTGTTCTTGCCAGATATGATACACTGTTGCTGCGAAACTCAGTTTACGAGAATTTTGTTATTTACTTTCTTTTGACTCGTGAACTTTCTATTTGGCTAGGATTCTTTTCCTAGAAGGATGTGGCAGCTGGTTTTGGGAATTTTCTAGTCTTGCAAGGATATTTAATGGGCAACAACATAGTTTCCATGTTTGGAATGGACTCCATATTAATGTGGAGGAATCCTTATGGTGTATGGAAACAATTATTCTATCCTTATTATAGTAGGAATCTATCATTAAATAAGTTTCCAAGTCAGCTAAGAATACTTTGCAAACAAGGAAACTAAAGAGGAGGCAACTTCAAATTTGATTCTCCTAGCTTTTATGGGACTTTTAAAGCGCATGAAATCTGATCCTATCATATTTGGGATATTAAATTCGGATTTATTATTTTTATAATGATTTTCTTCTTAGTTTAGGGTTTATTTATATTATTTGGGTTTAATTGTAAGTGGACATCATATAAGTCCACATAAAGAGTCCATTAGGGTTTGTTTCATTCTAGAGTAGTATGAATAAAGGCATAACCAAGCATATAAGGTTAGACAATTCAGATTAATAAAACTTCTTGTTTGCTGCACTTTTTGTGTGTGTTGGTAGGGATACTTACCCTTCCTTGGTTCTTTAAGAACTGAAAAATGAATTATCAAAGAACAACTGACTTCGTGGCATCATCCTTATACTTCTTGTTGGTGTATCAATATTTGTTAGGTGGGGGTTTTCGTTTCCAATAGTGCTGGTGCCGAAGTACAAGCTATCTTTGTGGTACTCCAATCAAACTTGATTTACTTGGCTTTCTGGGAATTGGTGTCTTTATGTGTGGGTTGCTTGACCGCGTGTTCAAGTGGATTGCATCATTTGGTATTAGAGCTTGGCTCCATTAATCAGGTTATATCCTTTTATTTCTTGTATTTTTGTTTTAATCTTCCACGTCAATTTTTCTGTGTTGTTTTTGTTTCGGGTCTGATCTTGTTTCAAATAAGTTTTGGTCATATTGTCTTCTTCTTATGTTATTCTTGATTAGTAGCGTTGAATTGAGTCTTTTGGGATTAAAAAAAAATGGTGTCATATTATTCTTTCTTTCAGAATTTCTTTTTAGAGTAAAACAAACTAAAATCACAAAATGTTATTTAGGAAAAAGGGATTTGTTTTGCTTCTGTTTTGCATCCACTTATTAAACCATATTTCATTATGCGAAACTCTTTAAATTGGGGTTTAAATTGTCTTGTTGGGCTAAATTTATAGGCTTTTTAATCAAAACTCTTTAAATTTTTCTAATTTGGTTTAGTTTGTTATAAGCTTTTCAATCAAATTAGAATATTGATATTTTTTTTAATTTAACTTTCCTTGTTAACCTTAAATATATATCAGTATAGTAACAATAAATTTGAAATGCTTCACATCTTGCTATCTTTAATATGCAAAGAAATAGGCTATAAAAATTTAAATCAATGCAATATGCAAGATGCATGATCAAATTTGGGCACCTCGAATTAAAAGAGGTCTTTACACTAAAAAAGTTTACAGTAGCAAACATATATATACATTAGTAACCAGTAATAAATTATCATAAACATCCAACATAATTTGAAAAAAAAAATCCAGCACCAACAGTACAGCAGTCAGCAGCATCCAAAACTTCCAGCAACAACAAAAGCCAAAAGATCCAAGTAAGGATAATGCTATAAAGAAACACTAGCAAATTAACAACATATTGGAGTTCGACTATTAAAAGAATTAACAATGCAAAATTTTAAGGGGAATTAACAAGGTAAAGTAAATTAATTACTCAAAACAATTATATTTCATGATTGCACCAACATCATCAATACAACTTACAAACATGAATCTTAAAGTTAAAGCTAACACGTTCAAATGAGAGAGCATGAATATCTACTTTAGCATGACAAGTAAGTTGACAATAGAGTCTAACAAGAAGTGTAAAGAGGATTTAAGGACCAACAATTATTTCCATTTGCAAAAGCAAGAAAAAAGCCTACTATTCTGCCCAATTGCCCACCATTCTGCCAGTTAATGCAAAAGCAAGAAAAAACCCTACTATTCTGCCCAATTGACCACTATTATGCCAGTTAATGCAAAAGCAAGAAAAAAGCCTTCTGGTGAATCAAGCAGATCATACATGGAAAAGGTTTTGCAAAAACACACAATAATTTTAACTGAACAAAGCAATTAATATCTAAAAATTCAACAAATCATGAAGCTAAAAAAATCAATAGGAAACTTGAACTTATTATAAAGCTAACACCCGATAACCATGTTTTCACAAAATAGCCTAATAAGCTAACAATATCTACTGTAATGTTTTCATCCGACAACCATGTTTTCACAAAATCAACAGCAAACAGAAAACGTTTTGAAATCAAATAGCCTTACAAGAGTTCGAAACATTATTTATGAGCAAATAAGTAAAATATAAAAAGCACAACTGATCTCTATCCTGCCTCCTGTAGATATGGACACATGATTTTATACGATGAGCATTCAGTATCTTAGTTTAAAACCTAATGTAATTAGATCCCTAGTAAGATCGGTTCAAGATCATGAGATTGTTTGCCAGAAAGCTTTGCTGTCATTCACTGTGCAGTTTATTGTGTAATCTACTTGATACTACCATAGATCTGGATTAGTGAAGAAGCAAAGATATCTGATTAAAGGAGCCAGAGGGATAAAAATTTACCTTGTTGTCTTTTCTTTAATAAAGGAGACCTCTCCTTCTGCTGCAGCTTGCAAGAATGGAGGAGGATCGTCGATCGTGATGACTTGCACAGAAGTTAAGAGAGAAGAGAAGCCAGAACAGAGGATCGTGTTATTTGTGCAGAGCAATTGAAAACTTGAAAGGGAAAGGAAGAATGATTTTTGAAGTGGAGAGGAGAGATGGTTCGCACAGTCTGTTGTCTTTGCATAGACAGCGGCTTGTTGTGATGGAAGAGAAGTTTGTGAGGGCAGGGGAGAGGCGGGGTAATGTTAGGTAGGGTTAGGTTAATTAACTATTTATACTCCTTGGCTGACAGCGGGTTTGATTGATTATTTGGTTGGTCCGATTCGGTTTGTAAGTTTTATAACTAAAACCGAAACCGAACTGGACAGTTAAAATTTATGGTTTCAAAAATCGGTTTAATCAGTTTTTCATCTCAGTTCGGTTTTTTCGGTTAATTTTTCTTCGGTTTTTTTGATTTTCTCGGTTGATCTGTTTTTTTAAACACCCCTAATAAGAATGACACCACGTAAACAGTTGTTCTTCAATAAGTCGTTTTTCAGTTCTTTAGAGAACCATGGAAGAGAGATTATCTCACCAATACACACACACACACACACACACACAAAGTGCGGTAAACAAGAAGTTTTATTAATATGAGTTGTCTAACTTACATGTCTGGTTATGCTTTTATTTATACTAACTCTAGACTTAAATAAACCCTAATGGACCCCTCTTAGGTGGACTTAGATGAAGCCCACTTATAATTGACCCAAATAAGTTATAATAACTCAAAGACTAAGAAGAAAATAATAAAAATCTGAAAATTACTATCCTAAATATGTTAGAATCAGATTTGTCATCATTAAGAAGTCCCAAATAGACTAGAAAATCTGATCTGAAGGTAGAATTAATTCTGAATTCTTCTTTCCTTGTTGTAGCTAGGATGAATAAGGAGTCCTTATAAAAAAAGGATTATGAACATTTATGAATCCTTGCCACACTTGGAAACTATGTTGCAGCCCATTAAAGATATTTGTAGAATTATGAGATTCCCAAAACAAGTTGCCACATACTTTTAGGAAAAGAATCGTAGCCAAATTGGAAGTTCACAAGTCAAAAGGAAGTAAATAACAAAATTCGGACAATCTATGTTGACCGGTATTGTTATGTTTTTCCGAACTCCAACTGATCTGAAATTTTAAACCTAGGTAGAACAACATGCCAGGAGACCCCACGTAAAATGTCAGGCTAATCCAACAGTCGGATTGAAAATTATGACACTTGCCGTAAAACTGGATAATTGCACATTTTACATCCAAAATCCGAATTTGACCTTGCCTGGATCGTATCATTCCCTCTCTCTTCAAGATTATTCATCCTCGAATCACCAACAAGTCAAATGGACAATTCCTTAGCCTCCTTTTGAAGCCTTTGGAGTTCTTTTCTTACCAACAATCGTCGGCTAGGAATAAAAAGGATAACAGAATGGAACAAGATTGCTTTGTTGAAACACATTTGGAACCTGTGCAATGACTCAGATGGCTCAATATGGTCTACTTGGATCAGATCCAATCTGTTGCGAGGTAGGAATTTCTGGACAATCAAGACGCCACAGAATTGCTCTTGGGCTTGGGGAAAGATTCTAAAGCTCAAATCCTTAGCATGGCCGAATATGAAGTCAATCATAGGAGATGGAATGACAACCTCTCTATGGTTTGATAATTGGCATCCTCACAGCCCACTCGCGGATTCTTACGGGGAAAGATTCATCTATGATTCAGGTATGGCCAAGAACGCGAAGGTGAATATGCTAATTCAGAACTCATAATGGAAAACTCCTACCACCCAAGCTATTGGCTGGCACCCCATTATAGAAGCTATTCCTTCCAATTCTAATCCTAAGATGGGGCAAAAGGATGAGATAGTTTGGTTGGATTCGCCAAATCACAGATTCTCGGTCAAAGTAGCTTGGGAACAACTAAGACGTCATCGTCAGATGGTTGAATGGCATGACATTGTGTGGTTCAAGAATGCTGTTCCAAGACATTCATTTCTTCTATGGATGGCTGTCCAACAGAAACTCACAACTCAAGATAAACTTCATCGGTTTGGTATACATGGTCCCAATAGATGCTCACTCTGTCTCCGCAACAATGAGGATCACAACCACTTGTTCTTTGAATGCTCCTATACTAAAGCGATCTGGTGGGATGTTTGTGACAGATGCGACATTCCAAGAATGACAAAAGGCTGGGATGAATGGATTCGATGGGCCACTGTATCTTTGGTGGACTGTCTAGAACTTCGAATTTGGTCTTTAATCAAATCGAATGTATCATTCGTGATAAGCTTGATTTGATGAGGAATGTCGTACCAACAAATGAAAACAAAAGGATCCAACGAGCTTGGAGGGTGAATAGCATAGATTCTTAATTTATTAGTTAGCTGGTTGTATTGGTTTCCCTAACGAATCTAGTGAGGTTTCAGTTTTATGGTCGGTGGCTAGCCTGTAGCCATCTGTTGTTTTATGTTTCTGTTATCATTGTAAATCTGGGGTATGCCCCTTATAATGTTTGTATCTTCTTCTTTTAATACATACGTCAACTTACCAAAAAAAAAACAATCGTCTCCAACAACTTTGGATGAAAGTAGCAGCCGTTCTATTTTGAATATCATCATTGCAGCATTTTTTCTCCTCCCTTTCTGAAGCTTGCTAGGCATTGACTGCTGTTGTTAACATGAAATCCCTTCAGTTTCTAGGCTACCAAAAACCGCTGGGCATTGACTGATGTTGTTAACATGAAATCCCTTCGGTTTCTAGGCTGCCAAAAACCTTCCCAATGGCCTATGGTCTCATCCTTAAAACCACCATCACCAATATCATCAACGTCCTCCTCCTTATAATCAACCCACCTTGGCCTTTCGGCCTCACTGCCATGATTTGATTTTGCTTCAACCCCAACCTTTCTCACGTCTTGGGTGCATGTTGCAGCCGCGTTACCATATTTTCCCACCTTCTCAAGTCTGCCACATATGTTCCCCATCATGAAATTCATTATTTTCATCATCTTTGTCATCATGGCTTGCATTTGGAATTTAAGTTCTACATCGAAAGGGGGTGGTGTGTTGTTTTGATTTCACATGATAGTACCTGCAAAAATTGGTTAGTGGTAAAAAAAAAATCCTCACATCGCTTGTGTTTCGCTCAAACACTTTAAATATCCTCACACGCTCACACATCTCGTCTCACCCTTTTTCAGTTCTTGCAGAACTGAAACCAACACCGAATAAAACCAACTTAGCAGCGCAATCCAAATGTATATATGACTCAAGAAGCAATAAAAACCAGAAACACAAGCAAAAACAAAATTGTGATGATAGTCTCGCGAGTAGCAAGCGAATCTATTCTAAATATGAACGAAATTGAAAATACAAATAAAAACATAAACAAAATATGCAAAATGATGAAACAACATCCAAATATGTTAGATATGTTGAAAATATACTGCAACATATCTGTTAAAATTTCAAAACTATGGTTACAGAAAGAAAGCAAATTTCAAAATTTGACGCAAAACAAACTCGTTTACGACGAGTTAAGTCCAATATGGAACCTAAAGTAAATGAAGTCCAATTGAGCTAAAATTTCAGATATAGTATGATATCAACCCAAATAGACCGAATATAAATTTTGAGAAATTTATGATAAGGTTTGATATATTGACGCAAAAACATTATGAATCACACACACACAAAGTGCGGCAAACAAGAAGTTTTATTCATTTGAATTGTCTAACTTACATGTCTAGTTATACCTTTATTTATACTAACTCTAGACTTAAATAAACCCTAATGGACCCCATTAGGTGGACTTATATGAAGCCCACTTACAATTGACCCAAATAAGTAATAATAACTCAAAGACTAAGAAGAAAATAATAAAAATCTGAAAATTACTATCCTAAATAGGCTAAAATCAGATTTGTCACCATTAAGAAGTCCCAAATAGACTAGAAAATCTGATCTGAAGGTAGAATTAATTCTAAAGTCTTCTTTCCTTGTTGTAGCTAGGATAAATAAGAAATCCTTGTAAAAAAACGAATTCTGAAACATTTATGAATCCTTGCCACACTTTGAAAATATGTTGCAGCACATTAAAGATATTTGTAGAATTAGGAGATTCCCAAAACAAGCTGCCACATCCTTTTAGAAAAAGAATCTTAGCCAAATAGGAAGTCCATAATTTGAAAGGAAGTAAATAACAAAATTCGTACAACCTCTGTTGACCAGTATTGTAGTGCCTTCCCGAACTCCGATTTATCTGAAATTTTAACCTTAGGTAGAATAACATGTCAGGATACACACGTAAAATTTTAGCCCGATCCAACAGTCGGATTGAGAATTATGACTATTGCCGTAAAATTGGATAGTTGCACATTTTACATCAAAAATCAGAATTTGACCTTGCCTGGATCGTATCAGTGTAATTGTGTCAAAATTAATGTTCTGGTTATGTAGGGTGAAATTGCACAATATATCATTTTTCAACTCATTTAGACATCGTTTGGTTTAGATTCCAAATTCAGATTTTAAAGGGATTGTTTCGCATCCATATATCAAATCTATTCGGAATTAAATCAAACTTGATATTCTGTTCTTTTTTGTGTCAATTCACTCTAAATGTCAAATGTCAGACCATTTGGAAGTCATAATTTTAGGGTCCTTTTTGTTTTTGGTCTAAAGGGCTTTGTTAAGTTCATCAATTGAAAGTCCATGTAATTTTTGTGTCCGTTTTCAGTCCTCGGTGTCTTACTTTCTTTACCATCATGAAGAAAATAAACCAAGAGTCTATCCCGTATTCTAGGAGAGATGCAGCAAGAACTTGATGTGTTAGTGGCATTAGTCGATGCCCAACAAACTTCATTAGAAGGAGAAAAAATACCGCAATGATGATAAAACTTTGTTGGGCTGCTACCTTCATCCAAAGTTGTTGGCAACAATTGTTGGTAGGAAAAGAACTCCAAAGACTTCAAAAAGAGGCTAAAACTTTGTCCCTTATCCATGTTAATGATTTGAGGATGAATCATCTTGAAGAGAAAGGGAATGATACGTTCCTCCGTAGTATCATCATGACTCTCAAAGTCATGCGCGGTAGCAATACCAAACCAAATACGATGAGTAGTGGGGTCCTGAGCTAAGCCTTTGCTAAAGCTTGGAAATCTTAATGCCATAATGCCTTTCAAATCATCCTAGCCATTATCCTACTGCAATAATTCTTACTAAGAAGAACACCCATGTTGTGGCAATTCCACCCAGAAGGTAATGAGTTACTCCTATAGCACGTTGTATAATGCTCAAGGTTCTAGGCTGAGTAGCAGGAGCAACTTTTAATTTATTATGAGCCTAAACGATTGATTCAATAAGTTCTTGCCAATAACCACAACCAATGAATAGAAATATTAAACTAAAAGCCCATACAAATTGGGCAATGAAAAAACAATCAGATTCGGATTCTGATGTAAAATGCGCAACTGTGTAGTTTTATAAAAACAGTTATAATTCTCAATCCGAGCGTTGAATTGAGCTGAAAGTTTATGTGGACTCTCTTGACATGTTTCCCCACCTTGGGTTACAATTGCAGGTCAATCAAAGTTCGAGAAGGCATCGCAATACTGGTCAACTGTACGAATTTTGTTATTTACTTCCTTTTGACTTGTGGACTTCCTATTTGGATAGGATTCTTTTCCTACAAAAATGTGGTAGCTGGTTTTGGAAATTTCTTAGTCTTGCAAGGATATTTAATGGGCTCAATGTATGGCATGGACTCCATATTATTGTGGAGGAATCCTTATGGTGTATGGAAACAATTATTTAACCCTTATTATAGTAGGAATCTATCATTAAATAAGTTTCGAAGACAGCTAAGAATACTTTGCAAACAAGGAAACTAAAGAAGAGACAACTTCAGATTTGATTCTCCTACCTTATATGAGACTTTTAAAGGGTAGCAAATCTGATCCTATCATATTAGGATATTAAATTTGGATTTATTATTATTTTCTTCTTAGTAGGGTTTATTTATATTATTTGGGCTTAATTGTAAGTGGACATCATATAAGTTGACATAAGGGGTCCATTAGGGTTTGTTTTAGTCTAGAGTCAGTATAAATAAAAGGGATAACTAGACATGTAAGTTAGACAATTCAGATTAATGAAACTTCTTATTTGTCGCACTTTGTGTGTGTGTTGGTGAGATAATTTCCCTTCCTTGGTTCACTAAAGAACTGAAAAATGACATATCAAAGAACAACTGACTTCGTGGTATCATCCTTATACTTATCGTTCGCAAATCAATATTCGTTAGGTGGGAGTTTCCGTTTCCAATAGTGCTCGTGTCTATGTACAAGTTATCTTTGTGTCACACTCCTATCAAACCTAATTTGGTTGGCTTTTTCGGAATTGGTGTCTTTGCGTGTGGGTTGCTTGACCACGTGTTCAAGTGGTTCGCATCAAGATATGCCTAGTATCAAATGTAGAGGTACCCAAGGAGTTTAGAGTACCATAATTTGTCAAGTACATGGGGTTGGAATTCCCTAATACACACTTGAGGTCATATTGCAACAAATTAGCGGAGGTCATACACAATGACAGGATGCTCATCCATTTCTTCAAAGATAGCTTGACTGGTTTCGCATAAAGCTAGTATACAAGGGTTAAGAAACGGATTGATTCTCGTTGATGCCTTCTTAAGGTAATACAAATTCAATATTGATGTCGCTTCAAACCGGGCGAGTCCGATGGTGATGGAGATGGGCAACAAGTAAACAATTAGCGAGTATGCTCAAAGATAGAAAAACAAGGCAATGCATGTACAACCGCCTTTGTTAGAGAAAGAGATGGTGACTCTATTTGCTAATACTTTCAAGTCTCCATACTATGAGTACCTGATGGTTAGCTCTGCCCAACACTTTTATGATGTCATGGTTATTTCTTAGAGAATAGAGCAAGGAATAAGAACCGGTAGAATATCAAAACCTACCAAGAAGAAATGTTTTACTATGAGGAAGAAGGATGCTGAGGTAAGCAATATAGAAGAAGAGTACAGGGGTAAAAGGATTTCTATTCCCAAAGCTACCAAGCCCCGTCTCCCAAAATACTTAATATCAACTTTACCAAGCTTTTTCCGGTAAACCAGCCCACCAACCCATTAAAAAACCAAGCTGAAAACAACCCAAAGAGAACATACCAAAGAAACCAAGAACAACTCCTGCCTTTACCAATGCCCATAGGGGAAATGTATGCAAAATTGTTAAACATAGGTCATGTAGCCCCTCTTCATTTTTCTCTATTTAAGCCTTCCTTTCCAAGTTGGTACAAGCTAGATCTAACATGTCAGTACCATGCTAAAAATCATGGCCACAACATTGATACTTGCTTAGCATTCAAATGGAAGCTCTCGCATTTATTCAAGGCATGATGGATAACTTTTGAAGATACACCTAACATCAATTCCACCCCTGCCCCAATCATACTTCTAATAATTGGGAGGGGGTGGTAAATGTTGTGAAGTATAGAGGAAAGGAGTAGATTTTGAGGGTAACCATGGATCAGCTATATGACATATTAGTGCAGACCGATTATTTGCCAGCAAAAAATAAATCAGGTCCAAGAAAAGATGGTTTTTGTAGGTTCCACGAAGAGATGAGACAACATTAAGGGATATGAGGAGTTTAACTAGAAAGTGATACAATTGATGACTTGTGGTCTTTTACAAATAGAGAAGGAGGAAGAGGATGATGCCATGGGCATGATAAGTTTCCAAGAGAAGAAAGCAGAAGTGTGTAGGATCCAGGGTACTGAGAGTGGTCCACCAAAGCTTGTTATGACAAGGCTTGCCTTTATAACACGACCAAAAGATTGATGTCTTCTCCCAAGTGCAGGAGTGTCGAAGTAATAAATAAACCGGCAAGACCGGGGTCGATCCACAGGGAGGTTAATTGTATAAATTATAAATAACAATAACAACAACAACAACAATAGTAATAATAAAGAGAGCTTTGAGATGGAAGATCAATATGAGAATTAAACAATGATAAAAACAGATGTCAAGGTTAGAGGATCCACTAATGGTATTTCAAACAAGTATAGTATAAACTCTTTTTATTACTCAACTGGAAACCACACACATGGGAGGTTCCAATCGGATTATAAATTGTTAACATGATTACATTAGTTATCTTATTCGAATAATGCTAATACTTGTAAATGTTGTCAGGCATTCATGATTATAACTTATGTTAACAACAAATCAAGTTCCTTTCATAGCTCAGGTGTCGGTTATACCATACAGTATGGGCTATGAAAGTGCCAAGTATTTGTTGTACCAAGTGTTATACAACATAAATCTAGATTAACCATTTAACAAGCAAAGTATTAAAAGTGAACAAGATTACAAATATAAAGCATGTTAGTATCCAACATTAAGGTCCATGTTAAGTTTATATTATACTTATTCTTACACCATTAGTGTACCCTTTTCACCTTGACATAATTAACTTAGCAACACATAATGAAAGAAAGAAACATAAATAAACAAGGAAAGGAAATGAAAAGCATAAGCAAGAAATTAATATAAGCAAAACTTAAGCATTACAAAATATAAAGAGAGAGCAAGAGCATGATCTTGATCTGAACACCAATATGCCTAAATACATGGCAAATGCCTCCTTTTATAGGCCAAAATTCGGAACTATTGATTTGTTGACTAATTGATGAATGGGTGGCCACATCTTGACTTGGTGACAATTCTTATCTTCTTGTCTGCCAAAAACATCATTGATAACGTAATAATTTGAACAGACTTCTTTTTTTTTTGGTAAGTTGACGTATGTATTAAAAGAAGAAGATACAAACATTATAAGGGGCATACCCCAGATTTACAATGATAACAGAAACATAAAACAACAGATGGCTACAGGCTAGCCACCGACCATAAAACTGAAACCTCACTAGATTCGTTAGGGAAACCAATACAACCAGCTAACTAACAAATTAAGAATCTACGGTATTCACCCTCCAAGCTCGTTGGATCCTTTTGTTTTCATTTGTTGGTACGACATTCCTCATCAAATCAAGCTTATCACGAATGATACATTCGATTTGATTAAAGACCAAATTCGAAGTTCTAGACAGTCCAACAAAGATACAGTGGCCCATCGAATCCATTCATCCCAGCCTTTTGTCATTCTTGGAATGTCGCATCTGTCACAAACATCCCACCAGATCGCTTTAGTATAGGAGCATTCAAAGAACAAGTGGTTGTGATCCTCATTGTTGCGGAGACAGAGTGAGCATCTATTGGGACCATGTATACCAAACCGATGAAGTTTATCTTGAGTTGTGAGTTTCTGTTGGACAGCCATCCATAGAAGAAATGAATGTCTTGGAACAGCATTCTTGAACCACACAATGTCATGCCATTCAACCATCTGACGATGACGTCTTAGTTGTTCCCAAGCTACTTTGACCGAGAATCTGTGATTTGGCGAATCCAACCAAACTATCTCATCCTTTTGCCCCATCTTAGGATTAGAATTGGAAGGAATAGCTTCTATAATGGGGTGCCAGCCAATAGCTTGGGTGGTAGGAGTTTTCCATTATGAGTTCTGAATTAGCATATTCACCTTCGCGTTCTTGGCCATACCTGAATCATAGATGAATCTTTCCCCGTAAGAATTCGCGAGTGGGCTGTGAGGATGCCAATTATCAAACCATAGAGAGGTTGTCATTCCATCTCCTATGATGTACTTCATATTCGGCCATGCTAAGGATCTGAGCTTTAGAATCTTTCCCCAAGCCCAAGAGCAATTCTATGGCGTCTTGATTGTCCAGAAATTCCTACCTCGCAACAGATTGGATCTGATCCAAGTAGACCATATTGAGCCATCTGAGTCATTGCACAGGTTCCAAATGTGTTTCAACAAAGCAATCTTGTTCCATTCTGTTATCCTTTTTATTCCTAGCCCCCCCTCCTTTTTTGGAAGACATACCTGATCCCAAGCCACTTTAGCCCCAGTAGTTCTCATATCTGAACCTGACCAAAGAAAGGATTTCATAATTTGCTCCACATTTTTAATTACTTGCCCAGGTAAGAGAAAGAGAGATGCCCAATAGACCTGTATGGAAAATAAGACTGAATTAATCAGTTGTACCCGTCCTGCATACGAGAGTGTTCTACAAGTCCAATGTCGAACTTTAGAGGTGATTCGATCCACGAGGCCCTTACAATAAATAGCCTTTAGTCTGGACGAGAGAAAAGGTACTCCCAAATATTTCATAGAGAGCTCCCCCTCTCTAAACCCAAGAATATGAATAATTTGTTCCCTCTCAGCATTTAACACACCGCTCAAGAAGATGTCACTTTTGTTTGGATTTGGATACAGACCTGATAGATCTTGAAACTTTGTGAGCACAGTTCTGATCATACGAATTGAGTTTACATCCCCGTTGCTAAAAATCATCAAGTCATCAGCAAAACAAAGATGAGAAATTTTGTCCTTCTTGCATCTCCAGTGGAACTTGAATTCTTGGTTGGCACTCATCTTGCAGAATAGCCCCGAAAGGATTTCCATACATAGGACAAACAAATATGGGGACAATGGATCCCCTTGTCTCAGCCCTCTTCCCCCTTGAAATTAACATGCAAGCTCACCATTGACATTGATAGAGAATTGACATGATGTAACACAAACCATGATCCAATCAATGATTGTTCTAGGGAATCCCATTTTTATTAACATAGCGTCAACGAAATCTCACCGCACCGAGTCATAAGCCTTCATCAGATCAACTTTCATAGCACAACGAGCAGGTCCCGTAGATTTATGATAGCCTTTCATTAGTTCCTGAGACAAAAGAATGTTATCACTGATTCTCCGTCCTGAGATAAAAGCATCTGATATGGACCAACTAAGGATGGCAAAACAACTTTGATTCTCCCAGCTAGAATCTTAGCGATGCATTTGTACACTGTATTGCAGCAAGATATAGGACGAAAATCTGTCAACCTTTAGTGTATGTTAGGATCCCGGGTAAGGGGATCACCATGTATTGGCCAGTATACATTTAGTGTATGTTAGGATCCCGGGTAAAGGGATCGTCTTATATCGACTCCTATGGGGTGGTGATGACGATACCAGTGAAATTGGTATCAGTAATGTGATAAGCAAAAGTAATCACGTTGATCTTATAAGGTCTGGAATGAAGGTTGATAGTGGCAGAGGGAACGGTTATTAATAGTTTGAATAAGGAAGAGATTTTAATAAAAAAAACTAGAAGGGAGAAGTAAATAAAATATGAATGCATGTTACCCTGTTGAAATTATTAGATATTCATATTGTTATATTTATTATAATATTCACCTTGCAATAATATGTATTTTGTTTCAGGATCATCGCATGCACGACAGGAGTAGATCCTAGTTTATGTTCCCTTTTTGAAATCTAGGTTCTAGGGAGTATACCCTTGTATTTTGTAAACATGAAAATGTTTGTATAACTTAATTTGTATAATAAATGTTTAAACTTGATTGGATGAATTTAACGCTGTAGTTTATATAACCATATTTCATGTCTATGTATCTATATTTATTTAAATTATCCATCCATAATGATATTTTTGTTATATAATGCATATCATAAATATTATGGTTGATAGGTGTGAGTATAATTGTGGAATTGAAACCCAGGATGATTGGGTCGGGAATTAAGTTATGAGATGCGAACTGTTAGAAGTGTAAATAGGTTACATGTCGGTAACTTGGGACCTTCCGGTATAGGGGGGACTCCGTTGAAATTCCGGTAGATGTTAATACGAAGACCATGAATACGTATATACAAAAAAAAAATTAACTACTCTGTTTTTCTATTGACATGAGATTGTTGTTTTATCCCAGAAATGGGGGATGTTACATTTGGTATAAGAGCTCATGTTGCTATTCCGGGGATAGGAATGATTATATGGTTTTGGAATGTGTTTCAGGATGGTGAGAACAAGGCAAGGAGCCAGGACTGATCCATCCCCAGTTCGGGGAGGTGGCCAGAGTATTCGTAATGAAAGTGATCCAGACTGGGATCCCTTGGCAGACACCTCCTCTCATATACCTGCAACATCAGTGTACTCAGAAGGGGGCGAGTCAGTGAGACTTCGAGATGATTCATCGTTCCGTCAGGCAGATGTATCCATGCCCGAGGGATCAGACAGACAGGGGGGAGATAATATACCTCCACCAGTGGCACCGGTAGCTGAATCAAACCTATTTTCGGATCCTACTTTTATGGAACATATAGTGAGAGCTGTGGCAGCAGGAATGGTAGCGGGGGCCTCCAATACGACTCCTAGATCATTGGGAATAGTCACCATAGTGCAATGGGTGAAGGGTATGAGAGAGATGGGTTGTATGACTTACCGGGGCGAAGAGGATGCTGAGGTTGCTGGGCATTGGCTGAGGAAAGTGGAAAGAGTTATAAATCAGATGCAGGTGCCAGAGGAGCTACGGGTGGATTGTGTGACTCAGCTATTGGTTTAAAGTGCCCACTTTTGGTGGGAGACCATTAGAGAAAGGAGATCAAGGGAGGTATTGAGATGGAGGGATTTTCGTGAAGAGTTTGAGGAGAGGTACTATTCTTGGGAGCATAAGAGGGAGAAAGAACGGGAGTTTTTGGAATTGAAGCAGGGAGATTTGACAGTGCTGGAGTATGAGTGGAGATTTCAGGATTTAGCAGCTTTTGCCTCCACTTACCTTCCCACAGAGCACCACAGGGTGGAGAGGTTTCATGATGGACTGAGGCGGGAATTGAGGATGATATTGATAGCCATGCAGTTTCAGTCAGTACGGGAATTGGTACGTGTTGCTCAGGGTATGGAGAGGGTAATAAAGGATACCCCGAAGCCAGTGGTCGAGCAGAGTCAGGCAATGGGAGCTAAGAGGAGAGATTTTGAGTTTATAACTGGGAGACCTCCTCTCCCAAAGAAGGGGAAGAACGGGCCATCATCAGGACAGTTCCAGAGAAGGGGTGGGAGTTTCACCCCAGGAGGGAGCTCAGGAGGATCTAGACAAGTCAGTGGAAGAGGAGCTTGGGGAGGACAGTCTAGACCGGGAGTCAAAACTGCTGGAGGGTCTACAGAGCAAAAGGGACCAGTATATCCGTTTTGTCAGAGGTGTGAGCAGCGACACCCGGGAGATTGCTCTGCGATGCCGGGGAGATGTTATATTTGTAGAAGTGAGGGGCATCGATGGAAAGAGTGCCCGTATGTAGGAAGAGGTTGTTACTATTGTGGGGACACGAGTCACCGGAAGAAGGATTGTCCTCGTAGAACTACCGAGGGAGCCCATGGTCAGAGGATTGAGGTTCAGAGCCAACAGCAATCGGTGACAGTCAATCGTCCTATCAGGCCTACCCAGTCAGGGACGAGTGCTACTCGTGGGAGGCCCAGAAATCAGGAGGGGAGGACTCAGGGTCGGGTATATCACATGACCTACGAGGATATGGGAGCTGTACCTGATGTGGTGGCAGGTACTTTACAGTTAGATACAATGCAAGTTTATGCTTTAATTGATCCTGGAGCTAGTCATTCCTTTGTATCTTATAGAATTGTGAATAACTTGCATGTGCTATCTAGTAACTTGGGTGTAGGGGTGACGGTTAGTACACCTTTGGGGGAGAATATACATATTGATGATATTTATAGAGGGGTAAAACTATATATTGGAGGATTAGAGTTGAGGGCAGATTTTATGACGTTGGACTTATATGATTTTGATGTGATTCTGGGCATGGATTGGTTAAGTAAACATAAGGCACAAGTGGATTGTTTCACCAAGACGGTGACAATCCAAGGAATAGGTGATAAAAGAGTAGTGTTTAAAGGGGAAAGAAAAGTAATTCCAAGTTGTGTAATCTCAGTCTTGGTGGCTAGAAAATTACTGAGGAAAGGTTGTTCTGCTTGGTTAGCCCATGTAAGAGAGATGGAGAAGGGTAGCATAGATTTGGCTAGTATTCCTGTTGTGAGGGAGTTTCAAGATGTATTCCCAGAAGAGTTGCCTGGATTACCTCCAGTTAGAGAAATTGAAGTTTCTATAGAAACTATTCCAGGAGTTTCTCCTATAGCCCAGTCTCCTTATAGGATGGCACCTATGGAATTGGCGGAACTGAAGGTTCAGCTTCAGGAATTGTTAGATAAAGGCTTCATCCGGCCTAGTAACTCACCCTGGGGAGCTCCGGTATTGTTTGTAAAGAAGAAGGATGGCACCTTTCGTTTGTGTATTGATTATCGTTAATTGAATAAAGTGACGGTGAAGAACAGGTACCCACTCCCACGAATAGATGACTTGTTTGATCAGTTGAAGGGTGCTAGGGTATTTTCTAAGATAGATCTGAGATCTGGATATCACCAGTTGAGAATCAAGGAACAAGACATACAAAAGACTGCCTTCCGAACCCGTTATGGGCATTACGAGTTTTCGGTGATGCCTTTTGGGTTAACCAATGCTCCGGCCATGTTTATGGACTTGATGAATCGGGTGTTTCAGCCTTACCTAGACCAATATGTGGTTGTATATATTGATGATATTTTGGTGTATTCAAACTGTCACTTGGAGCATGAACAACATCTAAGGGTTGTGCTAAAGACTTTAAGGGAAAATCAATTATATGCAAAGCTGGATAAGTGTGAGTTCTGGCTCAAGGAAGTGGTATTTTTGGGCCATGTAATATCCGTAGAAGGAATATTTGTAGATCCAAGAAAGGTTGAGGCCGTGTTAAAATGGGAAAGGCCTACCAACGTGACAGAAATCTGGAGTTTCTTAGGTCTTGCTGGATATTACTGAAGGTTTATTGAAGGATTCTCCACCATAGCATCACCTTTAACTAAGCTGACCCGCAAGGAAGTCCGGTTTGTTTGGTCGGAAGAGTGTGAAGCAAGCTTTCAAGAACTGAAGGAGAGGCTCACTTCTGCTCCTGTGTTGGCCCTTCCATTAGGGACAGAAGGGTTTGTGGTATATAGTGATGCCTCAAAAAGGGGTCTGGGATGTGTATTGATGCAAAATGGACGTGTGATTGCTTATGCATCAAGACAGTTAAAGTCGCATGAGGTGAATTACCTGATTCATGACCTAGAACTTGCAGCGGTGGTGTTTGCCTTAAGAGTATGGAGACATTATTTATATGGGACACAAGTTCAAATCTTTACAAACCATAAAAGTTTGAAGTATTTGATGTCACAGAAGGAGTTAAACATGCGGCAGAGAAGATGGGTAGAGTTAATAAAAGATTACGATTGTGTTATTGACTACCATCCTGGTAAGGCTAATGTAGTAGCCGACGCCTTGAGTAGGAAGGGAAAAACAGTGATGAATGATATGGAGCTTAAGGAACAAGAAAGTATAGTGGAATTAAAAAAAATGGGCTTGCGGCTAAGTGTAGGGTCCGAAGGATCACTGTTAGCTCAGTTAAAGATCCAATCTGTGCTTCGAGACAGGGTCTTGGTGGCTCAACAAGCAGATGGGAAAGTAAAAGAGATCAAGGAGAGGGTAAACAAGGGTATAGAGACATCATTTCAAATGTTATCCGATGGGCTAATAGCTATGGGTAGGCGAATTTATTTGCCTGAGGATAAGATTTTGAAAGACGAAGTATTAAGAGAAGCTCATGAATCTCGATTTGCTACTCATCCTGGGAGTACAAAGATGTATAGGTATTTAAAGGAAAACTACTGGTGGCCAAATATAAAGAGGGAAATAGCAGAATTTGTGTCGAATTGTGGGATCTGTCAACAAGTAAAGATAGAACACTAGAAACCTGCAGGGGAATTACAGTCATTATCAATTCCGGAATGGAAATGGGAGGATATTTCTATGGATTTTGTGACGGGATTACCCAGGGGAAAGAAGGGGAATGATGCCATATGGGTGGTCGTGGATCGACTAACAAAATCTGCTTTGTTTTTGCCAATGAAGATGACTGATTCGGTGGATAAGCTGGCAAAATTATATGTAAATGAAGTAATCAGACTTCACAGAGTGCCGGTTTCGATTATATCGGATCGGGATCCAAGGTTCACATCAAGATTGTGGCCTAGCTTACAACGGGCAATGGGGACAAAGTTGAATTTGAGCACGACATTTCATCCTCAGACAGATGGTCAATCTGAAAGGACCATCCAAACTTTTGAGGATCTCTTGAGGTCCTGTGTGCTGGAGTTTGGAGGGAATTGGGAGGATCTCTTGCCATTGGTGGAGTTTACCTATAATAATAGCCATCAAACTACCATTGGTATGGCTCCATATGAAGCATTGTATGGGAGGAAATGTCGTACCCCAATTTGTTGGGAGGAAGTAGGAGAAAGGAAGCTTTTGGGACCTGAGATGGTACAACTGGCAACTGACAAGGTGAGGGTGATCAAAAAGAGAATGAAGGAAGCCCAAGATAGACAAAAAAAGTTACGCAGATCGCCGAAGAAGGCCGTTGGAATTGCAAGTAGGGGATAAAGTATTTTTGAAGGTGGCTCCTTGGAAAGGCATCATTCGATTTGGAGTAAAAGGGAAATTAGCCCCGAGATATATTGGCCCCTTTGAGATTAAAGAAAGAATTGGGCCAGTTGCATATCGATTAGAATTGCCTGTATATTTGGATAAGATTCACAATGTGTTCCATGTATCATTGCTGCGAAAGGCCAAGATAGACCCCTCACGGGTATTGCCACAAGTTCGTATGAAGATAAAAGGGGATCTAACCATGAAAACTAAGCCTGTCAAGATCCTAGATCGAGATGAGAAATTGTTGAGGAATAAAAGAGTTTCCTTGGTGAGAGTATTGTGGAGAAGCTCTCGAATAGAAGAAGAAACATGGGAAAGAGAATCCGAGATGAAGGAAAAGTTTCTGCACTTATTCTCCGACATAGGTACGTAACTTGAATTTCGAGGACGAAATTTTTATTAGGAGGGGAGATTGTAAATCCCGAGAAAAACCAAGGCTGGATTAAATTAAAGAAAATAAACTAAACTAAAAAGAAGTGGGGGCAAGAACGAATACACTTAAAGAAAATGGGGGCCTAAATGCAAATAAGAATAATTATAGAGCATAAATACTCCTATTCTCACCAAAAACAGATCTGCAGCTACGTAAAGAAAAAAAAAAGAGGGAGTTTTTATATCTATTTTTTTTACAAATCAAGAGAGAAACACCAAAATTTCAAGAACCCATCCCAGATTGAGGGTTATAGGTAAAATAAACCCTGGTGGGAAAGGGATTAACAAGAAAAAATTGAACAAGAAGAGGGGAGGGTCGGCTGTCATTAAAAAGAAAAGGAGGGATCGAAGCCTTGATTCGCACCAGGTAAGATATTATAAACCTGGTCTTATGAGTCATTTCAAGTCGATTATGAATTGATGCCTGGATGTAAATTTATATATTGAGTTCTTAGACTTGAATTGAGGAAAAAAAAAGTAAGAGTTGTTAAAGTAAAGAACTTCGTGTGTTGTGTGTAAACGGAAAGGTGATGAATCTGGACAGTTTCGTCTCTTGACCTTCAAAGAGATTTTGGGTAGGAGAATGAAGGAATTAGGATCAAGTTCCTTCATAGAAATTGTAGTTTTGGGGATCCAATTGAAAATAAGAGTGAAACCGGAGAGAGAAAGAGAGAGAGAGAGAGATAGAGAGAGAGAGAGAGAGAGTGGTGCTGTTGGAGCTACATCTACTCCGTCCACCGTTGGATTGTTCTCATTTCTGACTATGTTGTTCCTTCCAACCTTCTCTCAACATTGACCGAACGGATTTGTTATCCAATCAACGAGGTAAGAGATATTGATCTCGCAATATTTCTACTATTCTGCATTTTCAGTTCTGGAACTATGAAGAAGTGGTGAAGTTGCAGCATAGTGAATGGATTGTCATAGACATGAAGGCCTTTGCCATATGTGAAGATTAAATCACAGTTCTTTGGAAAAAGTTTCATTTTTTCTTGCTAGTTTCAGAGTGGTTTGTCGTAGCTTGATCTCCTTTGTTCACCGTTGGATCGTTACCATTTTTGAGTATGTTGTTCTTCAGAACCTACTCTACATCTTGACCGAACAGATCATTGTTATAATCAGTGTGCTGGGAGATATTGGCCTCGTAATTCTATAATTCTCTCCTTCCTTCATGAACTATTCTGCATGTTGTTGTTTATGAGTTAGGTTGCTGTTATTTCTGAGTTTAGGTTGCTTCTTGGACTCAGTTTATTTTCTTAGAATTTTGTTCTCTCTAGTATTTGTATGCTACCATAATGTCTCTATGTTCTTCTGTGGAAAATGTTCCAATGGTTAGCTCTAACATTGAACAACACAATCAAGTTAAGTCTGGACATACATTAAGATTAGAATTGCAAGATATGTTGAATAGCCATGGGATGAGGATTTCTCAATTTCAAGCTGATTCTGATGTTAGTATAGAGAACCACTCTACTGTCCAAGCTTCTAATGTTGTTCCAGAAATGAACCATGTGTTGGGTTCTAAAGTTGATGAGGTGAAGCCTAGTCTCATCAACAAGAACAACTAAAACCTAGACCCAAATTGAATTTTTTAACTGCTTTGAAGGGTTCTAATGTTGATGACAATGAGGGTAGCAAGACCCTTGGCATTAGTTCAGTCCGTAATCTGCACTTTGCTCCCCTTACTACGACGGATGGTCGTGTGACAGTAGCTCCTCCACTTGATGTGTTTGAAGATGGCTGCGAATTTTGGAAATCCACCCTAGTTGGTCATTTTGTGGGGCAGAAATTACCGTATCCCGTGGTTAATTCTATTGCCAAAAGAATATGGAGCTCCTACGGTCTATCAGAAGTTTTGTCTTCGGATAACGGTTTCTTCATCTTTAATTTTGATTCTGTTGATCATGCCACTAATGTGCTGGAAAGAGCCCCATGGCACATGGCCAACAGGCCTTTGGTGCTTAAACGTTGGCAGCCGAACATGCAATTTTTGAAAGATGATTTGGCCAGAGTTCCGGTATGGGTTCGGCTGTATAATGTCCCTCTCGAGTATTGGACTATTAAGGGGTTGAGCTGTGTAGCGAGTGCTGTTGGAGTCCCCCTTCATGCAGATCATACGACATTGTTGCGTAAAAGGCTTAGTTACGCAAGAGTTTGCGTTGAGATAGATGCTTCGAAGACGTTGGTTAAGGAATATGATCTTCGCTGTCCAAATGGGTTATTCATAACAATTTCAGCTGAGTACGAATGGATACCATCGAAGTGCAGTAATTGCAATGTCTTTGGACACACCACAGCGCTATGTGCTACTAATAACATTGATAATCTTAAAGTGGTGGCAGAGGGTAAGAGGAATCTAGGAGCTATGAACTCTAAATCTGCGGATAACAAGCAGAATCAGTTTCAGTGGCAGGTAGTTGGTAAACGAAACAAGGGTTCTGTGAGTGGGGAGAATGCCCCCTTGGCATCTAAAGTGGGTAATTGTAATGAGAATGGTTGTTCAACATCTGGTATAAATATGTCTGATTGTAATAAGATGATTGATCATGCGGCATCAGATGTGCACAATGCTGCTTGTCATGAAGATGAAAATCCTTCCTCTCCTCTTGCCTTGAAGAGTTTACGAGAAGACATGAATCAGGAGCAAGGGGCTGCAAGTACTGCTTTAGATCAAGATATGGACACAATGGGAGGTGATACAGATGGGGAACAAATCGATAAGGAGTCAACATCAACGATCCTGACAACCCCTCAAACCCTGAATTCCACCGAAAGGGAAACTGTTAATCAGTTAGCTATTAAGGCTAGAGACTCTCTAGAGAAAAAGAAAAGGGTTCAAAAGCCTCTTCAAAGAAGCATAAGAAATCTGGCTCCTCTCCAGGAGGCACGTCAAGGTAATCTTTGTGTTGCTGTTTGTACTCCTCTCTATTTTCCTATGATTATTGGATGTTGGAATATTAGAGGTTTGAATGATCCTATAAAGCATTCAGAATTGCGTCGGCTCATCCATCAAGAGAGGATAGCTCTTTTTGGTCTGGTTGAAACTCGAGTTAAAGACAAGAATAAAGATAATGTTACTCAACTTCTTCTGTGTTCTTGGTCCTTCTTGTATAATTATGATTTCTCTTGTCGTGGGCGTATTTGGGTTTGTTGGAATGCTGATACGGTGAAGGTGGATGTTTTTGGAATGTCAGACCAGGCTATTCATGTTTCTGTCACTATATTAGCTACCAATATCAGTTTCAATACTTCAATTATTTATGGAGACAATAATGCTTCCTTACGTAAGGCATTATGGTCTGATATTGTGAGTCGTAGTGATGGATGGGAGTCCACCCCGTGGATTCTTATGGGTGATTTTAATGCTATCCGCAACCAGTCGGACAGGTTAGGAGGGTCTACTACGTGGGCTGGTACTATGGACAGATTGGATACATGTATTCGAGAAGCGAAAGTAGATGATCTTCGGTATTCAGGTATGCATTATACTTGGTCGAACCAATGTCCTGAGAATCTGATTATGCGGAAACTAGATAGAGTGCTTGTCAATGAGAAGTGGAATCTGAACTTTCCATTATCGGAAGCGAGATTTTTGCCTTCGGGTATGTCAGACCATTCTCCTATGGTGGTAAAGGTTATTGGCAATGATCAGAATATAAAGAAACCATTCAGATTTTTCGATATGTGGATGGATCATGACGAGTTCATGCCCTTGGTGAAGAAGGTATGGGATCAGAATTCGGGGGGTTGTCCAATGTATCAGCTGTGTTGCAAACTAAGAAAGCTAAAGCAGGAATTGAAACTTTTCAATATGGCTCACTTCTCCAACATTTCAGATAGAGTGAAAGATGCAAAAAACAAAATGGATAAGGCTCAACAGGCTCTGCATACAGCGCATGCGAATCCAATTTTGTGCATGCGAGAAAGGGATGCTGTTCATAAATACGCTTCTACCGTCAGGGCTGAAGAGAGTTTTTTCAAACAAAAGGCAAGGATACAATGGCTTAGCTTGGGGGATCAGAATACTAGCTACTTTCACAAATCAGTAAATGGAAGACAGAATAGAAATAAGCTTCTATCACTTACAAGGGAGGATGGAGAGGTTGTCGAAGGACACGAGGCAGTCAAATCAGAAGTAATTGCATACTTCCATCGTGTGTTAGGAGTTGATCAGATGCCTAGGGTTCTGAACGAGGAAGTGATGGAATCGGCAATTAACTTGAAACTGTCTTCAACGCAACAGCATGTACTCGCACAAGATGTAACAAGGGAGGAGATTAAGCATGCTATGTTTAGTTTGAAGAACAACAAAGCCCCTGGTCCGGATGGCTTTAACGCAGGTTTCTTCAAAAGAATGTGGCACATAGTTGGGGAAGATGTAATCAACGCTGTTAGATCCTTCTTTCAGACTCGTAGAATGCTTAAAGAAATGAATGCTACATCCATTTCCCTTATTCCTAAAGTTGCTAATCCTACAAGGTTGACAGATTTTCGTCCTATATCTTGCTGCAATACAGTGTACAAATGCATCGCTAAGATTCTAGCTGGGAGAATCAAAGTTGTTTTGCCATCCTTAGTTGGTCCATATCAGACTGCTTTTATCTCAGGACGGAGAATCAGTGATAACATTCTTTTGTCTCAGGAACTAATGAAAGGCTATCATAAATCTACGGGACCTGCTCGTTGTGCTATGAAAGTTGATCTGATGAAGGCTTATGACTCGGTGCGGTGGGATTTCGTTGACGCTATGTTAATAAAAATGGGATTCCCTAGAACAGTCATTGATTGGATCATGGTTTGTGTTACATCATGTCAATTCTCTATCAACGTCAATGGTGAGCTTGCAGGTTACTTTCAAGGGGGAAGAGGGCTGAGACAAGGGGATCCATTGTCCCCATATTTGTTTGTCCTATGTATGGAAATCCTGTCGGGGCTATTCTGCAAGATGAGTGCCAACCAAGAATTCAAGTTCCACTGGAGATGCAAGAAGGACAAAATTTCTCATCTTTGTTTTGCTGATGACTTGATGATTTTTAGCAACGGGGATGTAAACTCAATTCGTATGATCAGAACTGTGCTCACAAAGTTTCAAGATCTATCAGGTCTGTATCCAAATCCAAACAAAAGTGACATCTTCTTGAGCGGTGTGTTAAATGCTGAGAGGGAACAAATTATTCATATTCTTGGGTTTAGAGAGGGGGAGCTCCCTATGAAATATTTGGGAGTACCTCTTCTCTCGTCCAGACTAAAGGCTATTTATTGTAAGGGCCTCGTGGATCGAATCACCTCTAAAGTTCGACATTGGACTTGTAGAGCACTCTCGTATGCAGGACGGGTACAACTGATTAATTCAGTCTTATTTTCCATACAGGTCTATTGGGCATCTCTCTTTCTCTTACCTGGGCAAGTAATTAAAAATGTGGAGCAAATTATGAAATCCTTTCTTTGGTCAGGTTCAGATATGAGAACTATTGGGGCTAAAGTGGCTTGGGATCAGGTATGTCTTCCAAAAAAGGAGGGGGGGCTAGGAATAAAAAGCATAACAGAATGGAACAAGATTGCTTTGTTGAAACACATTTGGAACCTGTGCAATGACTCAGATGGCTCAATATGGTCTACTTGGATCAGATCCAATCTGTTGCGAGGTAGGAATTTCTGGACAATCAAGACGCCACAAAATTGCTCTTGGGCTTGGGGAAAGATTCTAAAGCTCAGATCCTTAGCATGGCCGAAGATGAAGTACATCATAGGAGATGGAATGACAAACTCTCTATGGTTTGATAATTGGCATCCTCACAGCCCACTCGCGGATTCTTACGGGGAAAGATTCATCTATGATTCAGGTATGGCCAAGAACGCGAAGGTGAATGTGCTAATTCAAAACTCAGAATGGAAAACGCCTACCACCCAAGCTATTGGCTGGCACCCCATTATAGAAGCTATTCCTTCCAATTCTAATCCTAAGATGGGGCAAAAGGATGAGATAGTTTGGTTGGACTCGCCAAATCACAGATTCTCGGTCAAAGTAGCTTGGGAACATCTAAGACGTCATCGTCAGATGGTTGAATGGCATGACATTGTGTGGTTCAAGAATGCTGTTCCAAGACATTCATTTCTTCTATGGATGGCCGTCCAACAGAAACTCACAACTCAAGATAAACTTCATCGGTTTGGTATACATGGTCCCCATAGATGCTCACTCTGTCTCCGCAACAATGAGGATCACAACCACTTGTTCTTTGAATGCTCCTATACTAAAGCGATCTGGTGGGATGTTTGTGACAGATGCGACATTCCAAGAATGACAAAAGGCTGGGATGAATGGATTCGATGGGCCACTGTCTCTTGGCATGGCAAGAGTTTCGTCAATTTTTCTCGTAAACTGAGTTTTGCAGCTACAGTGTATCATGTATGGCAAGAACGGAATGCAAGGATCTTTGCTGGAATGTCTAGAACTCCGAATTTGGTCCTTAATCAAATCGAATGTATCATTTGTGATAAGCTTGATTTGATGAGGAATGTCGTACCAACAAATGAAAACACAAGGATCCAACGAGCTTGGAGGGTGAATACCATAGATTCTTAATCTGTTAGTTAGCTGGTTGTATTGGTTTCCCTAACGAATCTAGTGAGGTTTCAGTTTTACGGTCGGTGGCTAGCCTGTAGCCATCTGTTGTTTTATGTTTCTGTTATCATTGTAAATCTGGGGTATGCCCCTTATAATGTTTGTATCTTCTTCTTTTAACACATACGTCAACTTACCAAAAAAAAAAAGAAATTGTAGTTTTGGATGTTTACTAACTAATGAAATTGGTCTTGCTCAATTTGGAGTCATAGAACTCCAGTTATGGGTCACCAATCGAGACTGGGTCATGACAGACCCTATAGGGTAGTAGGTCTGGTTCATTGATGAGCAATTTTGACTATATTAGAGGTAGAACTGGGTTCTCCTCAAAACATAGAACTTGTAGCCTCATGTCTTGCCTTTCCAACACCACAAATTTCGCTTGAATCAGAGTTCTATTACTCCAGATATAGTTAAAAATCTGAGGAAAGGTCAGACAGTAGCAGTTCAAAAACAAGATAGTAGTTCGATGTCTAGACAGTAACAGTTGGATAGTAACAGTTCAATGTCTAGACAGTAACGGTTCAAAAACAAGACAGTAACAGTTCAATGTCTAGGCAGTAACAGTTCAATGTCTAGACAGTAACGGTTAAAAAATAAGACAGTAACAGTTCAAAAATGGACAGTAACAGTTGGACAGTAACAGTCCAAGTAATTGTTAATGAGCGATTTTGACTATCTTAGATGTAGAATTGGGTTCTTCCCAAAACATAGAACTTGTAGCCTCATGTCTTACCTTTCCAAAGCCACAAATTTCGCTTGAATCGGAGTTCTATAACTCCAGATATAGTTAAAAATATGAGAAGAGATCAGACAGTAACAGTTCAAAAATGGACAGTAACAGTTGGACAGTAACAGTCCAAGTGTTTGTTAATGAGGAATTTTGACTATCTTAGAGGCAGAACTGGGGTTTTCTCAAAACATAGAACTTGTAGCCTCATGTCTTACCTTTCCAAAACCACAAATTTCGCTTGAATCGTAGTTCTATAACTCCAGATATAGTAAAAAATCTGAGGAGAGGTCAGACAGTAACAGTTCAAAAACGAGACAGTAACAGTCCAAGTGTTTGTTAATGAGCGATTTTGACTATCATAGAGGCAGAACTGGGTTCTTCTCAAAACATAGAACTTGTAGCCTCATGTCTTACCTTTCCAACGCCACAAATTTTGCTTGAATCGGAGATCTATAACTCTAGATATAGTTACAAATCTAAGGAGAGGTCAGACAGTAACAGTTGGACAGTAACAGTCCAAGTGTTTGTTAATGAGCGATTTTGACTATGTTAGAGGCAGAACTGGGTTCTTCTCAAAACACAGAACTTGTAGCCTCATGTATTACCTTTCCAACGCCACAAATTTTGCTTGAATCGAAGTTCTATAACTCTAGATATAGTTAAAAATCTGAGAAGATGTCGGACAGTAACAGTTCAAAAACAAGACAGTAACAGTCCAAGTGTTTGTTAATGAGTGATTTTGACTATCTTAGAGGCAGAACTGGGTTCTTCTCAAAACACAGAACTTGTAGCCTCATATCTTACCTTTCCAACGCCATAACTTTTGCTTGAATCAGAGTTCTATAACTCTAGATGTAGTTAAAAATCTAAGGAGAGGTCAGACAGTAACAGTTCAAAAACGAGACAGTAACAGTTGGACAGTAACAGTCCAAGTGTTTGTTAATGAGCGATTTTGACTATCTTAGAGGCAGAACTGGGTTCTTCTCAAAACACAGAACTTGTAGCCTCATGTCTTACCTTTCTAACGCCACAAATTTAGCTTGAATCGGAGTTCTATAACTCCAGATATAGTTAGAAATCTGAGAAGATGTCAGACAGTAACACATCAAAAACAAGACAGTAACAGTCCAAGTGTTTGTTAATGAGTGATTTTGACTATCTTAGAGGCAGAACTGGGTTCTTCTCAAAACATAGAACTTCTATCCTCATGTCTTACCTTTCCAACGCCACAAATTTCGGTTGAATCAGAGTTCTATAACTCTAGATATAGTTAAAAATCTGAGGAGAGGTCAGACAGTAACAGTTCAAAAACGAGACAGTAACAGTCCAAGTGTTTGTTAATGAGCGATTTTGACTATCTTAGAGGCAGAACTGGGTTCTTCTCAAAACATAGAACTTGTAGTCTCATGTCTTCCCTTTCCAACGCCACAAATTTCGCTTGAATCGGAGTTCTATAACTCTAGATATAGTTAAAAATCTGAGGAGAGGTCAGACAGTAACAGTTCAAAAACGAGACAGTAAGAGTTGGACAATAACAGTCCAAGTGTTTACTAATGAGCGATTTTGACTATCTTAGATGCAGAACTGGGTTCTTCTCAAAGCACAGAACTTGTAGCCTCATGTCTTACCTTTCTAACGCCACAAATTTTACTTGAATCGGAGTTCTATAACTCCAGATATAGTTAAAAATCTGAGAAGATGTCAGACAGTAACACTTCAAAAACAAGACAGTAACAGTCGAAGTGTTTGTTAATGAGGGATTTTGACTATCTTAGAGGCAGAACTGGGTTCTTCTCAAAACATAGAACTTGTATCCTCATGTCTTACCTTTCCAACGCCACAAATTTTGCTTCAATCGCAATTCTATAACTCTAGATATAGTTAAAAATCTGAGGAGAGGTCAGACAGTAACAGTTCAAAAACAAGACAGTAACAGTCCAAGTGTTTGTTAATGAGCGATTTTGACTATCTTAGAGGCAGAACTGGGTTCTTCTCAAAACATAGAACTTGTAGCCTCATGTCTTACCTTTCCAACACCACAAATTTCGCTTGAATCGTAGTTCTATAACTCCAGATATAGTTAAAAATCTGAGGAGAGGTGAGACAGTAACAGTTCAAAAACAAGATAGTAACAGTCCAAGTGTTTGTTAATGAGCGATTTTGACTATCTTAGAGGCAGAACTGGGTTCTTCTCAAAGCACAGAACTTGTAGCCTCATGTCTTACCTTTCTAACGCCACAAATTTTACTTGAATCGGAGTTCTATAACTCCAGATATAGTTAAAAATCTGAGAAGATGTCAGACAGTAACACTTCAAAAACAAGATAGTAACAGTCCAAGTGTTTGTTAATGAGTGATTTTGACTATGTTAGAGGTAGAACTGGGTTCTTCTCAAAACATAGAACTTGTAGCCTCATGTATTAACTTTCCAACGCCATAAATTTTGCTTGAATCGAAGTTCTATAACTCTAGATGTAGTTAAAAATCTAAGGAGAGGTCAGACAGTAACAGTTCAAAAACGAGACAGTAACTGTTGGACAGTAACAGTCCAAGTGTTTGTTAATGAGCGATTTTGACTATCTTAGAGGCAGAACTGGGTTCTTCTCAAAACACAGAACTTGTAGCCTCATGTCTTACCTTTCGAACGCCATAAATTTAGCTTGAATCGGAGTTCTATAACTCCAGATATAGTTAGAAATATGAGAAGATGTCAGACAGTAACACTTCAAAAACAAGACAGTAACAGTCCAAGTGTTTGTTAATGTGTGATTTTGACTATCTTAGAGGTAGAACTGGGTTCTTCTCAAAACATAGAACTTGTATCCTCATGTCTTACCTTTCCAACGCCATAAATTTCGCTTGAATCATAGTTCTATAACTCCAGATATAGTTAGAAATCTGAGAAGATGTCAGACAGTAACACTTCAAAAACAAGACAGTAACAGTCCAAGTGTTTGTTAATGAGCGATTTTGACTATCTTAGAGGCAGAACTGGGTTCTTCTCAAAACATAGAACTTGTAGCCTCATGTCTTACCTTTCCAACACCACAAATTTCGCTTGAATCGTAGTTCTATAACTCCAGATATAGTTAAAAATCTGAGGAGAGGTCAGACAGTAACAGTTCAAAAACAAGACAGTAACATTCCAAGTGTTTGTTAATGAGCGATTTTGCCTATCTTAGAGGCAGAACTGGGTTCTTCTCAAAACATAGAACTTGTAGCCTCATATCTTACCTTTCCAATGCCACAACTTTTGCTTGAATCAGAGTTCTATAACTCTAGATATAGTTAAAAATCTAAGGAGAGGTCAGACAGTAACAGTTCAAAAACGAGACAGTAACAGTTGGACAGTAAAAGTCCAAGTGTTTGTTAATGAGCGATTTTGACTATCTTAGAGGCAGAACTGGGTTCTTCTCAAAACATAGAACTTGTAGCCTCATGTCTTACCTTTCCAACACCATAAATTTCGCTTGAATCGTAGTTCTACAACTCTAGATATAGTTAAAAATCTGAGGAGAGGTCAGACAGTAACAGTTCAAAAACAAGACAGTAACAGTCCAAGTGTTTGTTAATGAGCGATTTTGACTATCTTAGAGGCAGAACTGGGTTCTTCTCAAAACATAGAACTTGTAGTCTCATGTCTTCCCTTTCCAACGCCATAAATATCGCTTGAATCGGAGTTCTATAACTCTAGATATAGTTAAAAATCTGAGTAGAGGTCAGACAGTAACAGTTCAAAAACGAGACAGTAAGAGTTGGACAATAACAGTCCAAGTGTTTGTTAATGAGTGATTTTGACTATCTTAGAGGCAGAACTGGGTTCTTCTCAAAACATAGAACTTGTAGCCTCATGTCTTACCTTTCCAACACCATAAATTTCGCTTGAATCGTAGTTCTATAACTCCAGATATTGTTAAAAATCTGAGGAGAGGTCAGACAGTAACAGTTCAAAAACAAGATAGTAACAGTCCAAGTGTTTGTTAATGAGCGATTTTGACTATCTTAGAGGCAGAACTGGGTTCTTCTCAAAACATAGAACTTGTAGTCTCATGTCTTCCCTTTCCAACGCCAGAAATATCGCTTGAATCGGAGTTCTATAACTCTAGATATAGTTAAAAATCTGAGTAGAGGTCAGACAGTAACAGTTCAAAAACGAGACAGTAAGAGTTGGACAATAACAGTCCAAGTGTTTGTTAATGAGTGATTTTGACTATCTTAGAGGCAGAACTGGGTTCTTCTCAAAACATAGAACTTGTAGCCTCATGTCTTACCTTTCCAACACCATAAATTTCGCTTGAATCGTAGTTCTATAACTCCAGATATTGTTAAAAATCTGAGGAGAGGTCAGACAGTAACAGTTCAAAAACAAGATAGTAACAGTCCAAGTGTTTGTTAATGAGCGATTTTGACTATCTTAGAGGCAGAACTGGGTTCTTCTCAAAACATAGAACTTGTAGCCTCATGTCTTACCTTTCCAACGCTACAAATTTAGCTTCAATCGGAGTTCTATAACTCTAGATATAGTTAAAAATCTAAGTAGAGGTCAGACAGTAACAGTTCAAAAACGAGACAGTAACAGTTGGACAGTAACAGTCCAAGTGTTTGTTAATGAGCGATTTTGACTATCTTAGAGGCAGAACTGGGTTCTTCTCAAAACACAGAACTTGTAGCCTCATGTCTTACCTTTCTAACGCCACAAATTTTGCTTGAATCAGAGTTCTATAACTCCAGATATAGTTAAAAATATGAGAAGATGTCAGACAGTAACACTTCAAAAACAAGACAGTAACAGTCCAAGTGTTTGTTAATGAGTGATTTTGACTATCTTAGAGGCAGAACTGGGTTCTTCTCAAAACATAGAACTTGTATCCTCATGTCTTACCTTTCCAACGCCACAAATTTCGGTTGAATCTGAGTTCTATAACTCTAGATATAGTTAAAAATCTGAGAAGAGGTCAGACAGTAACAGTTCAAAAACGAGACAGTAACAGTTGGACAGTAAAAGTCCAAGTGTTTGTTAATGAGCGATTTTGACTATGTTAGAGGCAGAACTGGGTTCTTCTCAAAACACAGAACTTGTAGCCTCATGTCTTACCTTTCCAACGCCACAAATTTTTCTTGAATCGGAGTTCTATAACTCCAGATATAGTTAAAAATCTGAGAAGATGTCAGACAGTAACAGTTCAAAAACAAGACAGTAACAGTCCAAGTGTTTGTTAATGAGTGATTTTGACTATCTTAGAGGCAGAACTGGGTTCTTCTCAAAACACAGAACTTGTAGCCTCATGTCTTACCTTTCCAACGCCACAAATTTTGCTTGAATCGGAGTTCTATAACTCCAGATATAGTTAAAAATCTGAGCAGATGTCAGATAGTAACAGTTCAAAAACAAGACAGTAACAGTCCAAGTGTTTGTTAATGAGCGATTTTGACTATCTTAGAGGCAGAACTGGGTTCTTCTCAAAACATAGAACTTGTAGCCTCATGTCTTACCTTTCCAACGCTACAAATTTCGCTTCAATCGGAGTTCTATAACTCTAGATATAGTTAAAAATCTAAGTAGAGGTCAGACAGTAACAGTTCAAAAACGAGACAGTAACAGTTGGACAGTAACAGTCCAAGTGTTTGTTAATGAGCGATTTTGACTATCTTAGAGGCAGAACTGGGTTCTTCTCAAAACACAGAACTTGTAGCCTCATGTCTTACCTTTCTAACGCCACAAATTTTGCTTGAATCAGAGTTCTATAACTCCAGATATAGTTAAAAATATGAGAAGATGTCAGACAGTAACACTTCAAAAACAAGACAGTAACAGTCCAAGTGTTTGTTAATGAGTGATTTTGACTATCTTAGAGGCAGAACTGGGTTCTTCTCAAAACATAGAACTTGTATCCTCATGTCTTACCTTTCCAACGCCACAAATTTCGTTTGAATCTGAGTTCTATAACTCTAGATATAGTTAAAAATCTGAGAAGAGGTCAGACAGTAACAGTTCAAAAACGAGACAGTAACAGTTGGACAGTAAAAGTCCAAGTGTTTGTTAATGAGCGATTTTGACTATCTTAGAGGCAGAACTGGGTTCTTCTCAAAACACAGAACTTGTAGCCTCATGTCTTACCTTTCCAACGCCACAAATTTTTCTTGAATCGGAGTTCTATAACTCCAGATATAGTTAAAAATCTGAGAAGATGTCAGACAGTAACAGTTCAAAAACAAGACAGTAACAGTCCAAGTGTTTGTTAATGAGTGATTTTGACTATCTTAGAGGCAGAACTGGGTTCTTCTCAAAACACAGAACTTGTAGCCTCATGTCTTACCTTTCCAAAACCACAAATTTTTCTTGAATCGGAGTTCTATAACTCCAGCTATAGTTAAAAATCTGAGAAGATGTCAGACAGTAACAGTTCAAAAACAAGACAGTAACAGTCCAAGTGTTTGTTAATGAGTGATTTTGACTATCTTAGAGGCAGAACTGGGTTCTTCTCAAAACATAGAACTTGTATCCTCATGTCTTACCTTTCCAACGCCACAAATTTCGCTTGAATCAGAGTTCTATAACTCTAGATATATAGTTAAAAATCTGAGGAGATGTCAGACAGTAACAGTTCAAAAACAAGACAGTAACAGTCCAAGTGTTTGTTAATGAACGATTTTGACTATCTTAGAGGCAGAACTGGGTTCTTCTCAAAACACAGAACTTGTAGCCTCATGTATTACCTTTCCAACGCCATAAATTTTGCTTGAATCGAAGTTCTATAACTCTAGATATAGTTAAAAATCTGAGAAGATGTCGGACAGTAACAGTTCAAAAACAAGACAGTAACAGTCCAAGTGTTTGTTAATGAGTGATTTTGACTATCTTAGAGGCAGAACTGGGTTCTTCTCAAAACAGAGAACTTGTAGCCTCATATCTTACCTTTCCAACGCCATAACTTTTGCTTGAATCAGAGTTCTATAACTCTAGATGTAGTTAAAAATCTAAGGAGAGGTCAGACAGTAACAGTTCAAAAACGAGACAGTAACAGTTGGACAGTAACAGTCCAAGTGTTTGTTAATGAGCGATTTTGACTATCTTAGAGGCAGAACTGGGTTCTTCTCAAAACATAGAACTTGTAGTCTCATGTCTTCCCTTTCCAACGCCACAAATTTCGCTTGAATCGGAGTTCTATAACTCTAGATATAGTTAAAAATCTGAAGAGAGGTCAGACAGTAACAGTTCAAAAACGAGACAGTAAGAGTTGGACAATAACAGTCCAAGTGTTTGTTAATGAGTGATTTTGACTATCTTAGAGGCAGAACTGGGTTCTTCTCAAAACATAGAACTTGTAGCCTCATGTCTTACCTTTCCAACATCACAAATTTCGCTTGAATCGTAGTTCTATAACTCCAGATATAGTTAAAAATCTGAGGAGAGGTCAGACAGTAACTGTTCAAAAACAAGATAGTAACAGTCCAAGTGTTTGTTAATGAGCGATTTTGACTATCTTAGAGGCAGAACTGGGTTCTTCTCAAAACATAGAACTTGTAGCCTCATGTCTTACCTTTCCAACGCCACAAATTTTGCTTGAATCGGAGTTCTATAACTCTAGATATAGTTAAAAATCTAAGTAGATGTCAGACAGTAACAGTTCAAAAACGAGACAGTAACAGTTGGACAGTAACAGTCCAAGTGTTTGTTAATGAGCGATTTTGACTATCTTAGAGGCAGAACTGGGTTCTTCTCAAAACATAGAACTTGTAGCCTCATGTCTTACCTTTCCAACACCAGAAATTTCGCTTGAATCGTAGTTCTATAACTCCAGATATAGTTAAAAATCTGAGAAGATGTCGGACAGTAACAGTTTAAAAACAAGACAGTAACAGTCCAAGTGTTTGTTAATGAGTGATTTTGACTATCTTAGAGGCAGAACTGGGTTCTTCTCAAAACATAGAACTTGTAGCCTCATATCTTACCTTTCCAACGCCATAACTTTCGCTTGAATCAGAGTTCTATAACTCTAGATGTAGTTAAAAATCTAAGGAGAGGTCAGACAGTAACAGTTCAAAAACGAGACAGTAACAGTTGGACAGTAACAGTCCAAGTGTTTGTTAATAAGCGATTTTGACTATCTTAGAGGCATAACTGGGTTCTTCTCAAAACACAGAACTTGTAGCCTCATGTCTGACCTTTCTAACGCCACAAATTTAGCTTGAATCGGAGTTCTAAAACTCCAGATATAGTTAGAAATCTGAGAAGATGTCAGACAGTAACACTTCAAAAACAAGACAGTAACAGTCCAAGTGTTTGTTAATGAGTGATTTTGACTATCTTAGAGGCAGAACTGGGTTCTTCTCAAAACATAGAACTTGTATCCTCATGTCTTACCTTTCCAACGCCACAAATTTCGCTTGAATCAGAGTTCTATAACTCTAGATATAGTTAAAAATCTGAGGAGAGGTCAGACAGTAAAAGTTCAAAAACGAGACAGTAACAGTCCAAGTGTTTGTTAATGAGCGATTTTGACTATCTTAGGGGCAGAACTGGGTTCTTCTCAAAACATAGAACTTGTAGTCTCATGTCTTCCCTTTCCAACGCCACAAATTTCGCTTGAATCGGAGTTCTATAACTCTAGATATAGTTAAAAATCTGAGGAGAGGTCAGACAGTAACAGTTCAAAAACGAGACAGTAAGAGTTGGACAATAACAGTCCAAGTGTTTATTAATGAGCGATTTTGACTATCTTAGAGGTAGAACTGGGTTCTTCTCAAAGCACAGAACTTGTAGCCTCATGTCTTACCTTTCTAACGCCATAAATTTTGCTTGAATCATAGTTCTATAACTCGAGATATAGTTAAAAATCTGAGGAGAGGTCAGACAGTAACAGTTCAAAAACAAGACAGTAACAGTCCAAGTGTTTGTTAATGAGCGATGTTGACTATCTTAGAGGCAGAACTGGGTTCTTCTCAAAACATAGAACTTGTATCCTCATGTCTTACCTTTCCAACGCCACAAATTTCGCTTGAATCAGAATTCTATAACTCTAGATATAGTTAAAAATCTGAGGAGAGGTCAGACAGTAACAGTTCAAAAACGAGACAGTAACAGTCCAAGTGTTTGTTAATTAGCGATTTTGACTATCTTAGAGGCAGAACTGGGTTCTTCTCAAAACATAGAACTTGTATCCTCATGTCTTACCTTTCCAACGCCACAAATTTCGCTTGAATCAGAGTTCTATAACTCTAGATATAGTTAAAAATCTGAGGAGAGGTCAGACAGTAACAGTTCAAAAACGAGACAGTAACAGTCCAAGTGTTTGTTAATTAGCGATTTTGACTATCTTAGAGGCAGAACTGGGTTCTTCTCAAAACATAGAACTTGTAGTCCCATGTCTTCCCTTTCCAATGCCACAAATTTTGCTTGAATCAGAGTTCTATAACTCTAGATATAGTTAAAAAAGCTGAGGAGAGGTCAGATAGTAACAGTTCAAAAACGAGACAGTAAGAGTTGGACAATAACAGTCCAAGTGTTTGTTAATGAGCGATTTTGACTATCTTAGAGGCAGAACTGGGTTCTTCTCAAAACATAGAACTTGTAGCCTCATGTCTTACCTTTCCAACACCACAAATTTCGCTTGAATCGTAGTTCTATAACTCCAGATATAGTTAAAAATCTGAGGAGAGGTCAGACAATAACAGTTCAAAAACAAGATAGTAACAGTCCAAGTGTTTGTTAATGAGCGATTTTGACTATCTTAGAGGCAGAACTGGGTTCTTCTCAAAACATAGAACTTGTAGCCTCATGTCTTACCTTTCCAACGACACAAATTTCGCTTGAATCGGAGTTCTATAACTCTAGATATAGTTAAAAATCTATGGAGAGGTCAGACAGTAACAGTTCAAAAACGAGACAGTAACAGTTGGACAGTAACAGTCCAAGTGTTTGTTAATGAGCGATTTTGACTATCTTAGAGGCAGAACTGGGTTCTTCTCAAAACATAGAACTTGTAGCCTCATGTCTTACCTTTCCAACACCACAAATTTCGCTTGAATCATAGTTCTATAACTCGAGATATAGTTAAAAATCTGAGGAGAGGTCAGACAGTAACAGTTCAAAAACAAGACAGTAACAGTCCAAGTGTTTGTTAATGAGCGATGTTGACTATCTTAGAGGCAGAACTGGGTTCTTCTCAAAACATGGAACTTGTAGCCTCATATCTTACCTTTCCAATGCCACAACTTTTGCTTGAATCAGAGTTCTATAACTCTATATATACTTAAAAATCTAAGGAGAGGTCAGACAGTAACAGTTCAAAAACGAGACAGTAACAGTTGGACAGTAAAAGTCCAAGTGTTTGTTAATTAGCGATTTTGGCTATCTTAGAGGCAGAACTGGGTTCTTCTCAAAACACAGAACTTGTAGCCTCATGTCTTACCTTTCCAACGCCACAAATTTTGCTTGAATCGGAGTTCTATAACTCCAGATATAGTTAAAAATCTGAGAAGATGTCGGACAGTAACAGTTTAAAAACAAGACAGTAACAGTCCAAGTGTTTGTTAATGAGTGATTTTGACTATCTTAGAGGGAGAACTGGGTTCTTCTCAAAACATAGAACTTGTAGCCTCATATCTTACCTTTCCAACGCCATAACTTTCGCTTGAATCAGAGTTCTATAACTCTAGATGTAGTTAAAAATCTAAGGAGAGGTCAGACAGTAACAGTTCAAAAACGAGACAGTAACAGTTGGACAGTAACAGTCCAAGTGTTTGTTAATAAGCGATTTTGACTATCTTAGAGGCAAAACTGGGTTCTTCTCAAAACACAGAACTTGTAGCCTCATGTCTTACCTTTCTAACGCCACAAATTTAGCTTGAATCGGAGTTCTAAAACTCCAGATATAGTTAGAAATCTGAGAAGATGTCAGACAGTAACACTTCAAAAACAAGACAGTAACAGTCCAAGTGTTTGTTAATGAGTGATTTTGACTATCTTAGAGGCAGAACTGGGTTCTTCTTAAAACATAGAACTTGTAGCCTCATATCTTACCTTTCCAACGCCATAACTTTCGCTTGAATCAGAGTTCTATAACTCTAGATGTAGTTAAAAATCTAAGGAGAGGTCAGACAGTAAAAGTTCAAAAACGAGACAGTAACAGTCCAAGTGTTTGTTAATGAGCGATTTTGACTATCTTAGAGGCAGAACTGGGTTCTTCTCAAAACATAGAACTTGTAGTCTCATGTCTTCCCTTTCCAACGCCACAAATTTCGCTTGAATCGGAGTTCTATAACTCTAGATATAGTTAGAAATCTGAGGAGAGGTCAGACAGTAACAGTTCAAAAACGAGACAGTAACAGTCCAAGTGTTTGTTAATGAGCGATTTTGACTATCTTAGAGGCAGAACTGGGTTCTTCTCAAAACATAGAACTTGTAGTCCCATGTCTTCCCTTTCCAATGCCATAAATTTTGCTTGAATCAGAGTTCTATAACTCTAGATATAGTTAAAAAAGCTGAGGAGAGGTCAGACAGTAACAGTTCAAAAACGAGACAGTAAGAGTTGGACAATAACAGTCCAAGTGTTTGTTAATGAGCGATTTTGACTATCTTAGAGGCAGAACTGGGTTCTTCTCAAAACATAGAACTTGTAGCCTCATGTCTTACCTTTCCAACACCACAAATTTCGCTTGAATCGTAGTTCTATAACTCCAATATAGTTAAAAATCTGAGGAGAGGTCAGACACTAACAGTTCAAAAACAAGAGAGTAACAGTCCAAGTGTTTGTTAATGAGCGATTTTGACTATCTTAGAGGCAGAACTGGGTTCTTCTCAAAACATAGAACTTGTAGCCTCATGTCTTACCTTTCCAACGACACAAATTTCGCTTGAATCGGAGTTCTATAACTCTAGATATAGTTAAAAATCTATGGAGAGGTCAGACAGTAACAGTTCAAAAACGAGACAGTAACAGTTGGACAGTAACAGTCCAAGTGTTTGTTAATGAGCGATTTTGACTATCTTAGAGGCAGAACTGGGTTCTTCTCAAAACAAAGAACTTGTAGCCTCATGTCTTACCTTTCCAACACCACAAATTTTGCTTGAATCATAGTTCTATAACTCGAGATATAGTTAAAAATCTGAGGAGAGGTCAGACAGTAACAGTTCAAAAACAAGACAGTAACAGTCCAAGTGTTTGTTAATGAGCGATGTTGACTATCTTAGAGGCAGAACTGGGTTCTTCTCAAAACATGGAACTTGTAGCCTCATATCTTACCTTTCCAATGCCACAACTTTTGCTTGAATCAGAGTTCTATAACTCTATATATACTTAAAAATCTAAGGAGAGGTCAGACAGTAACAGTTCAAAAACGAGACAGTAACAGATGGACAGTAAAAGTCCAAGTGTTTGTTAATTAGCAATTTTGACTATCTTAGAGGCAGAACTGGGTTCTTCTCAAAACACAGAACTTGTAGCCTCATGTCTTACCTTTCCAACGCCACAAATTTTGCTTGAATCGGAGTTCTATAACTCCAGATATAGTTAAAAATCTGAGCAGATGTCAGATAGTAACAGTTCAAAAACAAGACAGTAACAGTCCAAGTGTTTGTTAATGAGTGATTTTGACTATCTTAGAGGCAGAACTGGGTTCTTCTCAAAACATAGAACTTGTATCCTCATGTCATACCTTTCCAACGCCACAAAGTTCGCTTGAATCAGAGTTCTATAACTCAAGATATAGTTAAAAATCTGAGGAGATGTCAGACACTAACAGTTCAAAAACAAGACAGTAACAGTCCAAGTGTTTGTTAATGAGCGATTTTGACTATCTTAGAGGCAGAACTGGGTTCTTCTTAAAACATAGAACTTGTAGGCTCATGTCTTCCTTTTCCAACGCCACAAATTTCGCTTGAATCGGAGTTCTATAACTCTAGATATAGTTAAAAATCTGAGGAGAGGTCAGACAGTAACAGTTCAAAAACGAGACAGTAAGAGTTGGACAATAAGAGTCCAAGTGTTTATTAATGAGCGATTTTGACTATCTTAGAGGTAGAACTGGGTTCTTCTCAAAACATAGAACTTGTAGTCTCATGTCTTACTTTTCCAACACCACAAATTTTGGTTGAATCATAGTTCTATAACTCCAGATATAGTTAAAAATCTGAGGAGAGGTCAGACAGTAACAGTTCAAAAACAAGACAGTAACAGTCCAAGTGTTTGTTAATGAGCGATTTTGACTATCTTAGAGGCAGAACTGGGTTCTTCTCAAAACATAGAACTTGTAGCCTCATGTCTTACCTTTCCAACGACACAAATTTCGCTTGAATCGGAGTTCTATAACTCGAGATATAGTTAAAACTCTGAGGATAGGTCAGACAGTAACAGTTCAAAAACGAGACAGTAACAGTTGGACAATAACAGTCCAAGTGTTTGTTAATGAGCGATTTTGACTATCTTAGAGGCAGAACTGGGTTCTTCTCAAAACATAGAACTTGTAGTCTCATGTCTTCCCTTTCCAACGCCACAAATTTCGCTTGAATCGGAGTTCTATAACTCTAGATATAGTTTAAAATCTAAGGAGAGGTCAGACAGTAACAGTTCAAAAACGAGACAGTAAGAGTTGGACAATAACAGTCCAAGTGTTTGTTAATGAGTGATTTTGACTATCTTAGATGTAGAACTGGGTTCTTCTCAAAACATAGAACTTGTAGCCTCATGTCTTACCTTTCCAACGCCATAAATTTCGCTTGAATCGGAGTTCTATAACTCTAGATATAGTTAAAAATCTAAGTAGAGGTCAGACAGTAACAGTTCAAAAACGAGACAGTAACAGTTGGACAGTAACAGTCCAAGTGTTTGTTAATGAGTGATTTTGACTATCTTAGAGGCAGAACTGGGTTCTTCTCAAAACATAGAACTTGTATCCTCATGTCATACCTTTCCAACGCCACAAAGTTCGCTTGAATCAGAGTTCTATAACTCAAGATATAGTTAAAAATCTGAGGAGATGTCAGACACTAACAGTTCAAAAACAAGACAGTAACAGTCCAAGTGTTTGTTAATGAGCGATTTTGACTATCTTAGAGGCAGAACTGGGTTCTTCTTAAAACATAGAACTTGTAGGCTCATGTCTTCCTTTTCCAACGCCACAAATTTCGCTTGAATCGGAGTTCTATAACTCTAGATATAGTTAAAAATCTGAGGAGAGGTCAGACAGTAACAGTTCAAAAACGAGACAGTAAGAGTTGGACAATAAGAGTCCAAGTGTTTATTAATGAGCGATTTTGACTATCTTAGAGGTAGAACTGGGTTCTTCTCAAAACATAGAACTTGTAGTCTCATGTCTTACTTTTCCAACACCACAAATTTTGGTTGAATCATAGTTCTATAACTCCAGATATAGTTAAAAATCTGAGGAGAGGTCAGACAGTAACAGTTCAAAAACAAGACAGTAACAGTCCAAGTGTTTGTTAATGAGCGATTTTGACTATCTTAGAGGCAGAACTGGGTTCTTCTCAAAACATAGAACTTGTAGCCTCATGTCTTACCTTTCCAACGACACAAATTTCGCTTGAATCGGAGTTCTATAACTCGAGATATAGTTAAAACTCTGAGGATAGGTCAGACAGTAACAGTTCAAAAACGAGACAGTAACAGTTGGACAATAACAGTCCAAGTGTTTGTTAATGAGCGATTTTGACTATCTTAGAGGCAGAACTGGGTTCTTCTCAAAACATAGAACTTGTAGTCTCATGTCTTCCCTTTCCAACGCCACAAATTTCGCTTGAATCGGAGTTCTATAACTCTAGATATAGTTTAAAATCTAAGGAGAGGTCAGACAGTAACAGTTCAAAAACGAGACAGTAAGAGTTGGACAATAACAGTCCAAGTGTTTGTTAATGAGTGATTTTGACTATCTTAGATGTAGAACTGGGTTCTTCTCAAAACATAGAACTTGTAGCTTCATGTCTTACCTTTCCAACGCCATAAATTTCGCTTGAATCGGAGTTCTATAACTCTAGATATAGTTAAAAATCTAAGTAGAGGTCAGACAGTAACAGTTCAAAAACGAGACAGTAACAGTTGGACAGTAACAGTCCAAGTGTTTGTTAATGAGCGATTTTGACTATCTTAGAGGCAGAACTGGGTTCTTCTCAAAACATAGAACTTGTAGCCTCATGTCTTACCTTTCCAACACCACAAATTTCGCTTGAATCATAGTTCTATAACTCCAGATATAGTTAAAAATCTGAGGAGAGGTCAGACAGTAACAGTTCAAAAACAAGACAGTAACAGTCCAAGTGTTTGTTAATGAGCGATTTTGACTATCTTAGAGGCAGAACTGAGTTCTTCTCAAAACATAGAACTTGTAGCCTCATATCTTACCTTTCCAACGCCACAACTTTTGCTTGAATCAGAGTTCTATAACTCTATATATAGTTAAAAATCTAAGGAGAGGTCAGACAGTAACAGTTCAAAAACGAGACAGTAACAGTTGGACAGTAAAAGTCCAAGTGTTTGTTAATTAGCGATTTTGACTATCTTAGAGGCAGAACTGGGTTCTTCTCAAAACACAGAACTTGTAGCCTCATGTCTTACCTTTCCAACGCCACAAATTTTGCTTGAATCGGAGTTCTATAACTCCAGATATAGTTAAAAATCTGAGAAGATGTCAGACAGTAACAGTTCAAAAACAAGACAGTAACAGTCCAAGTGTTTGTTAATGAGTGATTTTGACTATCTTAGAGGCAGAACTGGGTTCTTCTCAAAACATAGAACTTGTATCCTCATGTCATACCTTTCCAACGCCAAAAATTTCGCTTGAATCAGAGTTCTATAACTCAAGATATAGTTAAAAATCTGAGGAGATGTCAGACAATAACAGTTCAAAAACAAGACAGTAACAGTCCAAGTGTTTGTTAATGAGCGATTTTGACTATCTTAGAGGCAGAACTGGGTTCTTCTCAAAACATAGAACTTGTAGTCTCATGTCTTCCCTTTCCAACGCCACAAATTTCGCTTGAATCGGAGTTCTATAACTCTAGATATAGTTAAAAATCTGAGGAGAGGTCAGACAGTAACAGTTCAAAAACGAGACAGTAAGAGTTGGACAATAACAGTCCAAGTGTTTATTAATGAGCGATTTTGACTATCTTAGAGGTAGAACTGGGTTCTTCTCAAAACATAGAACTTGTAGTCTCATGTCTTACTTTTCCAACACCACAAATTTCGCTTGAATCATAGTTCTATAACTCCAGATATAGTTAAAAATCTGAGGAGAGGTCAGACAGTAACAGTTCAAAAACAAGACAGTAACAGTCCAAGTGTTTGTTAATGAGCGATTTTGACTATCTTAGAGGCAGAACTGGGTTCTTCTCAAAACATAGAACTTGTAGCCTCATGTCTTACCTTTCCAACGACACAAATTTCGCTTGAATCGGAGTTCTATAACTCCAGATATAGTTAAAAATCTGAGGAGAGGTCAGACAGTAACAGTTCAAAAACGAGACAGTAAGAGTTGGACAATAACAATCCAAGTGTTTGTTAATGAGCGATTTTGACTATCTTAGAGGCAGAACTGGGTTCTTCTCAAAACATAGAACTTGTAGTCTCATGTCTTCCCTTTCCAACGCCACAAATTTCGCTTGAATCGGAGTTCTATAACTCTAGATATAGTTAAAAATCTAAGGAGAGGTCAGACAGTAACAGTTCAAAAACGAGACAGTAAGAGTTGGACAATAACAGTCCAAGTGTTTGTTAATGAGTGATTTTGACTATCTTAGATGTAGAACTGGGTTCTTCTCAAAACATAGAACTTGTAGCCTCATGTCTTACCTTTCCAACGCCACAAATTTCGCTTGAATCGGAGTTCTATAACTCTAGATATAGTTAAAAATCTAAGTAGAGGTCAGACAGTAACAGTTCAAAAACGAGACAGTAACAGTTGGACAGTAACAGTCCAAGTGTTTGTTAATGAGCTATTTTGACTATCTTAGAGGCAGAACTGGGTTCTTCTCAAAACATAAAACTTGTAGCCTCATGTCTTACCTTTCCAACACCACAAATTTCGCTTGAATCATAGTTCTATAACTCCAGATATAGTTAAAAATCTGAGGAGAGGTCAGACAGTAACAGTTCAAAAACAAGACAGTAACAGTCCAAGTGTTTGTTAATGAGCGATTTTGACTATCTTAGAGGCAGAACTGAGTTCTTCTCAAAACATAGAACTTGTAGCCTCATATCTTACCTTTCCAATGCCACAACTTTTGCTTGAATCAGAGTTCTATAACTCTAGATATAGTTAAAAATCTAAGGAGAGGTCAGACAGTAACAGTTCAAAAACGAGACAGTAACAGTTGGACAGTAAAAGTCCAAGTGTTTGTTAATTAGCGATTTTGACTATCTTAGAGGCAGAACTGGGTTCTTCTCAAAACACAGAACTTGTAGCCTCATGTATTACCTTTCCAACGCCACAAATTTTGCTTGAATCGAAGTTCTATAACTCTAGATATAGTTAAAAATCTGAGAAGATGTCGGACAGTAACAGTTCAAAAACAAGACAGTAACAGTCCAAGTGTTTGTTAATGAGTGATTTTGACTATCTTAGAGGCAGAACTGGGTTCTTCTCAAAACATAGAACTTGTATCCTCATGTCTTACCTTTCCAACGCCACAAATTTCGCTTGAATCAGAGTTCTAGAACTCTAGATATAGTTAAAAATCTGAGGAGATGTCAGACATTAACAGTTCAAAAACAAGACAGTAACAGTCCAAGTGTTTGTTAATGAGCGATTTTGACTATCTTAGAGGCAGAACTGGGTTCTTCTCAAAACATAGAACTTGTAGCCTCATGTCTTACCTTTCCAACGACACAAATTTCGCTTGAATCGGAGTTCTATAACTCGAGATATAGTTAAAAATCTGAGGATAGGTCAGACAGTAACAGTTCAAAAACGAGACAGTAAGAGTTGGACAATAACAGTCCAAGTGTTTGTTAATGAGCGATTTTGACTATCTTAGAGGCAGAACTGGGTTCTTCTCAAAACATAGAACTTGTAGTCTCATGTCTTCCCTTTCCAACGCCACAAATTTCGCTTGAATCGGAGTTCTATAACTCTAGATATAGTTAAAAATCTAAGGAGAGGTCAGACAGTAACAGTTCAAAAACGAGACAGTAAGAGTTGGACAATAACAGTCCAAGTGTTTGTTAATGAGTGATTTTGACTATCTTAGATGTAGAACTGGGTTCTTCTCAAAACATAGAACTTGTAGCCTCATGTCTTACCTTTCCAACGCCACAAATTTCGCTTGAATCGGAGTTCTATAACTCTAGATATAGTTAAAAATCTAAGTAGAGGTCAGACAGTAACAGTTCAAAAACGAGACAGTAACAGTTGGACAGTAACAGTCCAAGTGTTTGTTAATGAGCGATTTTGACTATCTTAGAGGCAGAACTGGGTTCTTCTCAAAACATAGAACTTGTAGCCTCATGTCTTACCTTTCCAACACCACAAATTTCGCTTGAATCATAGTTCTATAACTCCAGATATAGTTAAAAATCTGAGGAGAGGTCAGACAGTAACAGTTCAAAAACAAGACAGTAACAGTCCAAGTGTTTGTTAATGAGCGATTTTGACTATCTTAGAGGCAGAATTGAGTTCTTCTCAAAACATAGAACTTGTAGCCTCATATCTTACCTTTCCAACGCCACAACTTTTGCTTGAATCAGAGTTCTATAACTCTATATATAGTTAAAAATCTAAGGAGAGGTCAGACAGTAACAGTTCAAAAACGAGACAGTAACAGTTGGACAGTAAAAGTCCAAGTGTTTGTTAATTAGCGATTTTGTCTATCTTAGAGGCAGAACTGGGTTCTTCTCAAAACACAGAACTTGTAGCCTCATGTCTTACCTTTCCAACGCCACAAATTTTGCTTGAATCGGAGTTCTATAACTCCAGATATAGTTAAAAATATGAGAAGATGTCAGACAGTAACAGTTCAAAAACAAGACAGTAACAGTCCAAGTGTTTGTTAATGAGTGATTTTGACTATCTTAGAGGCAGAACTGGGTTCTTCTCAAAACATAGAACTTGTATCCTCATGTCATACCTTTCCAACGCCATAAAGTTCGCTTGAATCAGAGTTCTATAACTCAAGATATAGTTAAAAATCTGAGGAGATGTCAGACAATAACAGTTCAAAAACAAGACAGTAACAGTCCAAGTGTTTGTTAATGAGCGATTTTGACTATCTTAGAGGCAGAACTGGGTGCTTCTCAAAACATAGAACTTGTAGTCTCATGTCTTCCCTTTCCAACGCCACAAATTTCGCTTGAATCGGAGTTCTATAACTCTAGATATAGTTAAAAATCTGAGGAGAGGTCAGACAGTAACAGTTCAAAAACGAGACAGTAAGAGTTGGACAATAACAGTCCAAGTGTTTATTAATGAGCGATTTTGACTATCTTAGAGGTAGAACTGGGTTCTTCTCAAAACATAGAACTTGTAGTCTCATGTCTTACTTTTCCAACACCACAAATTTCGCTTGAATCATAGTTCTATAACTCCAGATATAGTTAAAAATCTGAGGAGAGGTCAGACAGTAACAGTTCAAAAACAAGACAGTAACAGTCCAAGTGTTTGTTAATGAGCGATTTTGACTATCTTAGAGGCAGAACTGGGTTCTTCTCAAAACATAGAACTTGTAGCCTCATGTCTTACCTTTCCAACGACACAAATTTCGCTTGAATCGGAGTTCTATAACTCGAGATATAGTTAAAAATCTGAGGAGAGGTCAGACAGTAACAGTTCAAAAACGAGACAGTAAGAGTTGGACAATAACAATCCAAGTGTTTGTTAATGAGCGATTTTGACTATCTTAGAGGCAGAACTGGGTTCTTCTCAAAACATAGAACTTGTATCCTCATGTCTTACCTTTCCAACGCCACAAATTTCGCTTGAATCAGAGTTCTATAACTCTAGATATAGTTAAAAATCTGAGGAGATGTCAGACATTAACAGTTCAAAAACAAGACAGTAACAGTCCAAGTGTTTGTTAATGAGCGATTTTGACTATCTTAGAGGCAGAACTGGGTTCTTCTCAAAACATAGAACTTGTAGCCTCATGTCTTACCTTTCCAACGACACAAATTTCGCTTGAATCGGAGTTCTATAACTCGAGATATAGTTAAAAATCTGAGGATAGGTCAGACAGTAACAGTTCAAAAACGAGACAGTAAGAGTTGGACAATAACAGTCCAAGTGTTTGTTAATGAGCGATTTTGACTATCTTAGAGGCAGAACTGGGTTCTTCTCAAAACATAGAACTTGTAGTCTCATGTCTTCCCTTTCCAACGCCACAAATTTCGCTTGAATCGGAGTTCTATAACTCTAGATATAGTTAAAAATCTAAGGAGAGGTCAGACAGTAACAGTTCAAAAACGAGACAGTAAGAGTTGGACAATAACAGTCCAAGTGTTTGTTAATGAGTGATTTTGACTATCTTAGATGTAGAACTGGGTTCTTCTCAAAACATAGAACTTGTAGCCTCATGTCTTACCTTTCCAACGCCACAAATTTCGCTTGAATCGGAGTTCTATAACTCTAGATATAGTTAAAAATCTAAGTAGAGGTCAGACAGTAACAGTTCAAAAACGAGACAGTAACAGTTGGACAGTAACAGTCCAAGTGTTTGTTAATGAGCGATTTTGACTATCTTAGAGGCAGAACTGGGTTCTTCTCAAAACATAGAACTTGTAGCCTCATGTCTTACCTTTCCAACACCACAAATTTCGCTTGAATCATAGTTCTATAACTCCAGATATAGTTAAAAATCTGAGGAGAGGTCAGACAGTAACAGTTCAAAAACAAGACAGTAACAGTCCAAGTGTTTGTTAATGAGCGATTTTGACTATCTTAGAGGCAGAATTGAGTTCTTCTCAAAACATAGAACTTGTAGCCTCATATCTTACCTTTCCAACGCCACAACTTTTGCTTGAATCAGAGTTCTATAACTCTATATATAGTTAAAAATCTAAGGAGAGGTCAGACAGTAACAGTTCAAAAACGAGACAGTAACAGTTGGACAGTAAAAGTCCAAGTGTTTGTTAATTAGCGATTTTGTCTATCTTAGAGGCAGAACTGGGTTCTTCTCAAAACACAGAACTTGTAGCCTCATGTCTTACCTTTCCAACGCCACAAATTTTGCTTGAATCGGAGTTCTATAACTCCAGATATAGTTAAAAATATGAGAAGATGTCAGACAGTAACAGTTCAAAAACAAGACAGTAACAGTCCAAGTGTTTGTTAATGAGTGATTTTGACTATCTTAGAGGCAGAACTGGGTTCTTCTCAAAACATAGAACTTGTATCCTCATGTCATACCTTTCCAACGCCACAAATTTCGCTTGAATCGGAGTTCTATAACTCTAGATATAGTTAAAAATCTGAGGAGATGTCAGACAGTAACAGTTCAAAAACAAGACAGTAACAGTCCAAGTGTTTGTTAATGAGCGATTTTGACTATCTTAGAGGCAGAACTGGGTTCTTCTCAAAACATAGAACTTGTAGTCCCATGTCTTCCCTTTCCAATGCCATAAATTTTGCTTGAATCAGAGTTCTATAACTCTAGATATAGTTAAAAAAGCTGAGGAGAGGTCAGACAGTAACAGTTCAAAAACGAGACAGTAAGAGTTGGACAATAACAGTCCAAGTGTTTGTTAATGAGCGATTTTGACTATCTTAGAGGCAGAACTGGGTTCTTCTCAAAACATAGAACTTGTAGCCTCATGTCTTACCTTTCCAACACCACAAATTTCGCTTGAATCGTAGTTCTATAACTCCAATATAGTTAAAAATCTGAGGAGAGGTCAGACACTAACAGTTCAAAAACAAGATAGTAACAGTCCAAGTGTTTGTTAATGAGCGATTTTGACTATCTTAGAGGCAGAACTGGGTTCTTCTCAAAACATAGAACTTGTAGCCTCATGTCTTACCTTTCCAACGACACAAATTTCGCTTGAATCGGAGTTCTATAACTCTAGATATAGTTAAAAATCTATGGAGAGGTCAGACAGTAACAGTTCAAAAACGAGACAGTAACAGTTGGACAGTAACAGTCCAAGTGTTTGTTAATGAGCGATTTTGACTATCTTAGAGGCAGAACTGGGTTCTTCTCAAAACAAAGAACTTGTAGCCTCATGTCTTACCTTTCCAACACCACAAATTTTGCTTGAATCATAGTTCTATAACTCGAGATATAGTTAAAAATCTGAGGAGAGGTCAGACAGTAACAGTTCAAAAACAAGACAGTAACAGTCCAAGTGTTTGTTAATGAGCGATGTTGACTATCTTAGAGGCAGAACTGGGTTCTTCTCAAAACATGGAACTTGTAGCCTCATATCTTACCTTTCCAATGCCACAACTTTTGCTTGAATCAGAGTTCTATAACTCTATATATACTTAAAAATCTAAGGAGAGGTCAGACAGTAACAGTTCAAAAACGAGACAGTAACAGATGGACAGTAAAAGTCCAAGTGTTTGTTAATTAGCGATTTTGACTATCTTAGAGGCAGAACTGGGTTCTTCTCAAAACACAGAACTTGTAGCCTCATGTCTTACCTTTCCAACGCCACAAATTTTGCTTGAATCGGAGTTCTATAACTCCAGATATAGTTAAAAATCTGAGCAGATGTCAGATAGTAACAGTTCAAAAACAAGACAGTAACAGTCCAAGTGTTTGTTAATGAGTGATTTTGACTATCTTAGAGGCAGAACTGGGTTCTTCTCAAAACATAGAACTTGTATCCTCATGTCATACCTTTCCAACGCCACAAAGTTCGCTTGAATCAGAGTTCTATAACTCAAGATATAGTTAAAAATCTGAGGAGATGTCAGACACTAACAGTTCAAAAACAAGACAGTAACAGTCCAAGTGTTTGTTAATGAGCGATTTTGACTATCTTAGAGGCAGAACTGGGTTCTTCTTAAAACATAGAACTTGTAGGCTCATGTCTTCCTTTTCCAACGCCACAAATTTCGCTTGAATCGGAGTTCTATAACTCTAGATATAGTTAAAAATCTGAGGAGAGGTCAGACAGTAACAGTTCAAAAACGAGACAGTAAGAGTTGGACAATAAGAGTCCAAGTGTTTATTAATGAGCGATTTTGACTATCTTAGAGGTAGAACTGGGTTCTTCTCAAAACATAGAACTTGTAGTCTCATGTCTTACTTTTCCAACACCACAAATTTTGGTTGAATCATAGTTCTATAACTCCAGATATAGTTAAAAATCTGAGGAGAGGTCAGACAGTAACAGTTCAAAAACAAGACAGTAACAGTCCAAGTGTTTGTTAATGAGCGATTTTGACTATCTTAGAAGCAGAACTGAGTTCTTCTCAAAACATAGAACTTGTAGCCTCATCTCTTACCTTTCCAACGCCACAACTTTTGCTTGAATCAGAGTTCTATAACTCTATATATAGTTAAAAATCTAAGGAGAGGTCAGACAGTAACAGTTCAAAAACGAGACAGTAACAGTTGGACAGTAAAAGTCCAAGTGTTTGTTAATTAGCGATTTTGACTATCTTAGAGGCAGAACTGGGTTCTTCTCAAAACATAGAACTTGTAGCCTCATGTCTTACCTTTCCAACACCACAAATTTCGCTTGAATCATAGTTCTATAACTCCAGATATAGTTAAAAATCTGAGGAGAGGTCAGACAGTAACAGTTCAAAAACAAGACAGTAACAGTCCAAGTGTTTGTTAATGAGCGATTTTGACTATCTTAGAAGCAGAACTGAGTTCTTCTCAAAACATAGAACTTGTAGCCTCATCTCTTACCTTTCCAACGCCACAACTTTTGCTTGAATCAGAGTTCTATAACTCTATATATAGTTAAAAATCTAAGGAGAGGTCAGACAGTAACAGTTCAAAAACGAGACAGTAACAGTTGGACAGTAAAAGTCCAAGTGTTTGTTAATTAGCGATTTTGACTATCTTAGAGGCAGAACTGGGTTCTTCTTAAAACATAGAACTTGTAGCCTCATATCTTACCTTTCCAACGCCATAACTTTCGCTTGAATCAGAGTTCTATAACTCTAGATGTAGTTAAAAATCTAAGGAGAGGTCAGACAGTAAAAGTTCAAAAACGAGACAGTAACAGTCCAAGTGTTTGTTAATGAGCGATTTTGACTATCTTAGAGGCAGAACTGGGTTCTTCTCAAAACATAGAACTTGTAGTCTCATGTCTTCCCTTTCCAACGCCACAAATTTCGCTTGAATCGGAGTTCTATAACTCTAGATATAGTTAGAAATCTGAGGAGAGGTCAGACAGTAACAGTTCAAAAACGAGACAGTAACAGTCCAAGTGTTTGTTAATGAGCGATTTTGACTATCTTAGAGGCAGAACTGGGTTCTTCTCAAAACATAGAACTTGTAGTCCCATGTCTTCCCTTTCCAATGCCATAAATTTTGCTTGAATCAGAGTTCTATAACTCTAGATATAGTTAAAAAAGCTGAGGAGAGGTCAGACAGTAACAGTTCAAAAACGAGACAGTAAGAGTTGGACAATAACAGTCCAAGTGTTTGTTAATGAGCGATTTTGACTATCTTAGAGGCAGAACTGGGTTCTTCTCAAAACATAGAACTTGTAGCCTCATGTCTTACCTTTCCAACACCACAAATTTCGCTTGAATCGTAGTTCTATAACTCCAATATAGTTAAAAATCTGAGGAGAGGTCAGACACTAACAGTTCAAAAACAAGATAGTAACAGTCCAAGTGTTTGTTAATGAGCGATTTTGACTATCTTAGAGGCAGAACTGGGTTCTTCTCAAAACATAGAACTTGTAGCCTCATGTCTTACCTTTCCAACGACACAAATTTCGCTTGAATCGGAGTTCTATAACTCTAGATATAGTTAAAAATCTATGGAGAGGTCAGACAGTAACAGTTCAAAAACGAGACAGTAACAGTTGGACAGTAACAGTCCAAGTGTTTGTTAATGAGCGATTTTGACTATCTTAGAGGCAGAACTGGGTTCTTCTCAAAACAAAGAACTTGTAGCCTCATGTCTTACCTTTCCAACACCACAAATTTTGCTTGAATCATAGTTCTATAACTCGAGATATAGTTAAAAATCTGAGGAGAGGTCAGACAGTAACAGTTCAAAAACAAGACAGTAACAGTCCAAGTGTTTGTTAATGAGCGATGTTGACTATCTTAGAGGCAGAACTGGGTTCTTCTCAAAACATGGAACTTGTAGCCTCATATCTTACCTTTCCAATGCCACAACTTTTGCTTGAATCAGAGTTCTATAACTCTATATATACTTAAAAATCTAAGGAGAGGTCAGACAGTAACAGTTCAAAAACGAGACAGTAACAGATGGACAGTAAAAGTCCAAGTGTTTGTTAATTAGCGATTTTGACTATCTTAGAGGCAGAACTGGGTTCTTCTCAAAACACAGAACTTGTAGCCTCATGTCTTACCTTTCCAACGCCACAAATTTTGCTTGAATCGGAGTTCTATAACTCCAGATATAGTTAAAAATCTGAGCAGATGTCAGATAGTAACAGTTCAAAAACAAGACAGTAACAGTCCAAGTGTTTGTTAATGAGTGATTTTGACTATCTTAGAGGCAGAACTGGGTTCTTCTCAAAACATAGAACTTGTATCCTCATGTCATACCTTTCCAACGCCACAAAGTTCGCTTGAATCAGAGTTCTATAACTCAAGATATAGTTAAAAATCTGAGGAGATGTCAGACACTAACAGTTCAAAAACAAGACAGTAACAGTCCAAGTGTTTGTTAATGAGCGATTTTGACTATCTTAGAGGCAGAACTGGGTTCTTCTTAAAACATAGAACTTGTAGGCTCATGTCTTCCTTTTCCAACGCCACAAATTTCGCTTGAATCGGAGTTCTATAACTCTAGATATAGTTAAAAATCTGAGGAGAGGTCAGACAGTAACAGTTCAAAAACGAGACAGTAAGAGTTGGACAATAAGAGTCCAAGTGTTTATTAATGAGCGATTTTGACTATCTTAGAGGTAGAACTGGGTTCTTCTCAAAACATAGAACTTGTAGTCTCATGTCTTACTTTTCCAACACCACAAATTTTGGTTGAATCATAGTTCTATAACTCCAGATATAGTTAAAAATCTGAGGAGAGGTCAGACAGTAACAGTTCAAAAACAAGACAGTAACAGTCCAAGTGTTTGTTAATGAGCGATTTTGACTATCTTAGAGGCAGAACTGGGTTCTTCTCAAAACATAGAACTTGTAGCCTCATGTCTTACCTTTCCAACGACACAAATTTCGCTTGAATCGGTGTTCTATAACTCGAGATATAGTTAAAACTCTGAGGATAGGTCAGACAGTAACAGTTCAAAAACGAGACAGTAACAGTTGGACAATAACAGTCCAAGTGTTTGTTAATGAGCGATTTTGACTATCTTAGAGGCAGAACTGGGTTCTTCTCAAAACATAGAACTTGTAGTCTCATGTCTTCCCTTTCCAACGCCACAAATTTCGCTTGAATCGGAGTTCTATAACTCTAGATATAGTTAAAAATCTAAGGAGAGGTCAGACAGTAACAGTTCAAAAACGAGACAGTAAGAGTTGGACAATAACAGTCCAAGTGTTTGTTAATGAGTGATTTTGACTATCTTAGATGTAGAACTGGGTTCTTCTCAAAACATAGAACTTGTAGCCTCATGTCTTACCTTTCCAACGCCATAAATTTCGCTTGAATCGGAGTTCTATAACTCTAGATATAGTTAAAAATCTAAGTAGAGGTCAGACAGTAACAGTTCAAAAACGAGACAGTAACAGTTGGACAGTAACAGTCCAAGTGTTTGTTAATGAGCGATTTTGACTATCTTAGAGGCAGAACTGGGTTCTTCTCAAAACATAGAACTTGTAGCCTCATGTCTTACCTTTCCAACACCACAAATTTCGCTTGAATCATAGTTCTATAACTCCAGATATAGTTAAAAATCTGAGGAGAGGTCAGACAGTAACAGTTCAAAAACAAGACAGTAACAGTCCAAGTGTTTGTTAATGAGCGATTTTGACTATCTTAGAGGCAGAATTGAGTTCTTCTCAAAACATAGAACTTGTAGCCTCATATCTTACCTTTCCAACGCCACAACTTTTGCTTGAATCAGAGTTCTATAACTCTATATATAGTTAAAAATCTAAGGAGAGGTCAGACAGTAACAGTTCAAAAACGAGACAGTAACAGTTGGACAGTAAAAGTCCAAGTGTTTGTTAATTAGCGATTTTGTCTATCTTAGAGGCAGAACTGGGTTCTTCTCAAAACACAGAACTTGTAGCCTCATGTCTTACCTTTCCAACGCCACAAATTTTGCTTGAATCGGAGTTCTATAACTCCAGATATAGTTAAAAATCTGAGAAGATGTCAGACAGTAACAGTTCAAAAACAAGACAGTAACAGTCCAAGTGTTTGTTAATGAGTGATTTTGACTATCTTAGAGGCAGAACTGGGTTCTTCTCAAAACATAGAACTTGTATCCTCATGTCATACCTTTCCAACGCCACAAAGTTCGCTTGAATCAGAGTTCTATAACTCAAGATATAGTTAAAAATCTGAGGAGATGTCAGACAATAACAGTTCAAAAACAAGACAGTAACAGTCCAAGTGTTTGTTAATGAGCGATTTTGACTATCTTAGAGGCAGAACTGGGTGCTTCTCAAAACATAGAACTTGTAGTCTCATGTCTTCCCTTTCCAACGCCACAAATTTCGCTTGAATCGGAGTTCTATAACTCTAGATATAGTTAAAAATCTGAGGAGAGGTCAGACAGTAACAGTTCAAAAACGAGACAGTAAGAGTTGGACAATAACAGTCCAAGTGTTTATTAATGAGCGATTTTGACTATCTTAGAGGTAGAACTGGGTTCTTCTCAAAACATAGAACTTGTAGTCTCATGTCTTACTTTTCCAACACCACAAATTTCGCTTGAATCATAGTTCTATAACTCCAGATATAGTTAAAAATCTGAGGAGAGGTCAGACAGTAACAGTTCAAAAACAAGACAGTAACAGTCCAAGTGTTTGTTAATGAGCGATTTTGACTATCTTAGAGGCAGAACTGGGTTCTTCTCAAAACATAGAACTTGTAGCCTCATGTCTTACCTTTCCAACGACACAAATTTCGCTTGAATCGGAGTTCTATAACTCGAGATATAGTTAAAAATCTGAGGAGAGGTCAGACAGTAACAGTTCAAAAACGAGACAGTAAGAGTTGGACAATAACAATCCAAGTGTTTGTTAATGAGCGATTTTGACTATCTTAGAGGCAGAACTGGGTTCTTCTCAAAACATAGAACTTGTAGTCTCATGTCTTCCCTTTCCAACGCCACAAATTTCGCTTGAATCGGAGTTCTATAACTCTAGATATAGTTAAAAATCTAAGGAGAGGTCAGACAGTAACAGTTCAAAAACGAGACAGTAAGAGTTGGACAATAACAGTCCAAGTGTTTGTTAATGAGTGATTTTGACTATCTTAGATGTAGAACTGGGTTCTTCTCAAAACATAGAACTTGTAGCCTCATGTCTTACCTTTCCAACGCCACAAATTTCGCTTGAATCGGAGTTCTATAACTCTAGATATAGTTAAAAATCTAAGTAGAGGTCAGACAGTAACAGTTCAAAAACGAGACAGTAACAGTTGGACAGTAACAGTCCAAGTGTTTGTTAATGAGCGATTTTGACTATCTTAGAGGCAGAACTGGGTTCTTCTCAAAACATAGAACTTGTAGCCTCATGTCTTACCTTTCCAACACCACAAATTTCGCTTGAATCATAGTTCTATAACTCCAGATATAGTTAAAAATCTGAGGAGAGGTCAGACAGTAACAGTTCAAAAACAAGACAGTAACAGTCCAAGTGTTTGTTAATGAGCGATTTTGACTATCTTAGAGGCAGAACTGAGTTCTTCTCAAAACATAGAACTTGTAGCCTCATATCTTACCTTTCCAATGCCACAACTTTTGCTTGAATCAGAGTTCTATAACTCTAGATATAGTTAAAAATCTAAGGAGAGGTCAGACAGTAACAGTTCAAAAACGAGACAGTAACAGTTGGACAGTAAAAGTCCAAGTGTTTGTTAATTAGCGATTTTGACTATCTTAGAGGCAGAACTGGGTTCTTCTCAAAACACAGAACTTGTAGCCTCATGTATTACCTTTCCAACGCCACAAATTTTGCTTGAATCGAAGTTCTATAACTCTAGATATAGTTAAAAATCTGAGAAGATGTCGGACAGTAACAGTTCAAAAACAAGACAGTAACAGTCCAAGTGTTTGTTAATGAGTGATTTTGACTATCTTAGAGGCAGAACTGGGTTCTTCTCAAAACATAGAACTTGTATCCTCATGTCTTACCTTTCCAACGCCACAAATTTCGCTTGAATCAGAGTTCTATAACTCTAGATATAGTTAAAAATCTGAGGAGATGTCAGACATTAACAGTTCAAAAACAAGACAGTAACAGTCCAAGTGTTTGTTAATGAGCGATTTTGACTATCTTAGAGGCAGAACTGGGTTCTTCTCAAAACATAGAACTTGTAGCCTCATGTCTTACCTTTCCAACGACACAAATTTCGCTTGAATCGGAGTTCTATAACTCGAGATATAGTTAAAAATCTGAGGATAGGTCAGACAGTAACAGTTCAAAAACGAGACAGTAAGAGTTGGACAATAACAGTCCAAGTGTTTGTTAATGAGCGATTTTGACTATCTTAGAGGCAGAACTGGGTTCTTCTCAAAACATAGAACTTGTAGTCTCATGTCTTCCCTTTCCAACGCCACAAATTTCGCTTGAATCGGAGTTCTATAACTCTAGATATAGTTAAAAATCTAAGGAGAGGTCAGACAGTAACAGTTCAAAAACGAGACAGTAAGAGTTGGACAATAACAGTCCAAGTGTTTGTTAATGAGTGATTTTGACTATCTTAGATGTAGAACTGGGTTCTTCTCAAAACATAGAACTTGTAGCCTCATGTCTTACCTTTCCAACGCCATAAATTTCGCTTGAATCGGAGTTCTATAACTCTAGATATAGTTAAAAATCTAAGTAGAGGTCAGACAGTAACAGTTCAAAAACGAGACAGTAACAGTTGGACAGTAACAGTCCAAGTGTTTGTTAATGAGCGATTTTGACTATCTTAGAGGCAGAACTGGGTTCTTCTCAAAACATAGAACTTGTAGCCTCATGTCTTACCTTTCCAACACCACAAATTTCGCTTGAATCATAGTTCTATAACTCCAGATATAGTTAAAAATCTGAGGAGAGGTCAGACAGTAACAGTTCAAAAACAAGACAGTAACAGTCCAAGTGTTTGTTAATGAGCGATTTTGACTATCTTAGAGGCAGAACTGAGTTCTTCTCAAAACATAGAACTTGTAGCCTCATATCTTACCTTTCCAACGCCACAACTTTTGCTTGAATCAGAGTTCTATAACTCTATATATAGTTAAAAATCTAAGGAGAGGTCAGACAGTAACAGTTCAAAAACGAGACAGTAACAGTTGGACAGTAAAAGTCCAAGTGTTTGTTAATTAGCGATTTTGACTATCTTAGAGGCAGAACTGGGTTCTTCTCAAAACACAGAACTTGTAGCCTCATGTCTTACCTTTCCAACGCCACAAATTTTGCTTGAATCGGAGTTCTATAACTCCAGATATAGTTAAAAATCTGAGAAGATGTCAGACAGTAACAGTTCAAAAACAAGACAGTAACAGTCCAAGTGTTTGTTAATGAGTGATTTTGACTATCTTAGAGGCAGAACTGGGTTCTTCTCAAAACATAGAACTTGTATCCTCATGTCATACCTTTCCAACGCCACAAAGTTCGCTTGAATCAGAGTTCTATAACTCAAGATATAGTTAAAAATCTGAGGAGATGTCAGACAATAACAGTTCAAAAACAAGACAGTAACAGTCCAAGTGTTTGTTAATGAGCGATTTTGACTATCTTAGAGGCAGAACTGGGTTCTTCTCAAAACATAGAACTTGTAGTCTCATGTCTTCCCTTTCCAACGCCACAAATTTCGCTTGAATCGGAGTTCTATAACTCTAGATATAGTTAAAAATCTGAGGAGAGGTCAGACAGTAACAGTTCAAAAACGAGACAGTAAGAGTTGGACAATAACAGTCCAAGTGTTTATTAATGAGCGATTTTGACTATCTTAGAGGTAGAACTGGGTTCTTCTCAAAACATAGAACTTGTAGTCTCATGTCTTACTTTTCCAACACCACAAATTTCGCTTGAATCATAGTTCTATAACTCCAGATATAGTTAAAAATCTGAGGAGAGGTCAGACAGTAACAGTTCAAAAACAAGACAGTAACAGTCCAAGTGTTTGTTAATGAGCGATTTTGACTATCTTAGAGGCAGAACTGGGTTCTTCTCAAAACATAGAACTTGTAGCCTCATGTCTTACCTTTCCAACGACACAAATTTCGCTTGAATCGGAGTTCTATAACTCGAGATATAGTTAAAAATCTGAGGAGAGGTCAGACAGTAACAGTTCAAAAACGAGACAGTAAGAGTTGGACAATAACAATCCAAGTGTTTGTTAATGAGCGATTTTGACTATCTTAGAGGCAGAACTGGGTTCTTCTCAAAACAGAGAACTTGTAGTCTCATGTCTTCCCTTTCCAACGCCACAAATTTTGCTTGAATCGGAGTTCTATAACTCTAGATATAGTTAAAAATCTAAGGAGAGGTCAGACAGTAACAGTTCAAAAACGAGACAGTAAGAGTTGGACAATAACAGTCCAAGTGTTTGTTAATGAGTGATTTTGACTATCTTAGATGTAGAACTGGGTTCTTCTCAAAACATAGAACTTGTAGCCTCATGTCTTACCTTTCCAACGCCACAAATTTCGCTTGAATCGGAGTTCTATAACTCTAGATATAGTTAAAAATCTAAGTAGAGGTCAGACAGTAACAGTTCAAAAACGAGACAGTAACAGTTGGACAGTAACAGTCCAAGTGTTTGTTAATGAGCGATTTTGACTATCTTAGAAGCAGAACTGGGTTCTTCTCAAAACATAGAACTTGTAGCCTCATGTCTTACCTTTCCAACACCACAAATTTCGCTTGAATCATAGTTCTATAACTCCAGATATAGTTAAAAATCTGAGGAGAGGTCAGACAGTAACAGTTCAAAAACAAGACAGTAACAGTCCAAGTGTTTGTTAATGAGCGATTTTGACTATCTTAGAGGCAGAACTGAGTTCTTCTCAAAACATAGAACTTCTAGCCTCATATCTTACCTTTCCAATGCCACAACTTTTGCTTGAATCAGAGTTCTATAACTCTAGATATAGTTAAAAATCTAAGGAGAGGTCAGACAGTAACAGTTCAAAAACGAGACAGTAACAGTTGGACAGTAAAAGTCCAAGTGTTTGTTAATTAGCGATTTTGACTATCTTAGAGGCAGAACTGGGTTCTTCTCAAAACACAGAACTTGTAGCCTCATGTATTACCTTTCCAACGCCACAAATTTTGCTTGAATCGAAGTTCTATAACTCTAGATATAGTTAAAAATCTGAGAAGATGTCGGACAGTAACAGTTCAAAAACAAGACAGTAACAGTCCAAGTGTTTGTTAATGAGCGATTTTGACTATCTTAGAGGCAGAACTGGGTTCTTCTCAAAACATAGAACTTGTAGTCTCATGTCTTCCCTTTCCAACGCCACAAATTTCGCTTGAATCGGAGTTCTATAACTCTAGATATAGTTAAAAATCTGAGGAGAGGTCAGACAGTAACAGTTCAAAAACGAGACAGTAAGAGTTGGACAATAACAGTCCAAGTGTTTATTAATGAGCGATTTTGACTATCTTAGAGGTAGAACTGGGTTCTTCTCAAAACATAGAACTTGTAGTCTCATGTCTTACTTTTCCAACACCACAAATTTCGCTTGAATCATAGTTCTATAACTCCAGATATAGTTAAAAATCTGAGGAGAGGTCAGACAGTAACAGTTCAAAAACAAGACAGTAACAGTCCAAGTGTTTGTTAATGAGCGATTTTGACTATCTTAGAGGCAGAACTGGGTTCTTCTCAAAACATAGAACTTGTAGCCTCATGTCTTACCTTTCCAACGACACAAATTTCGCTTGAATCGGAGTTCTATAACTCGAGATATAGTTAAAAATCTGAGGAGAGGTCAGACAGTAACAGTTCAAAAACGAGACAGTAAGAGTTGGACAATAACAATCCAAGTGTTTGTTAATGAGCGATTTTGACTATCTTAGAGGCAGAACTGGGTTCTTCTCAAAACATAGAACTTGTAGTCTCATGTCTTCCCTTTCCAACTCCACAAATTTCGCTTGAATCGGAGTTCTATAACTCTAGATATAGTTAAAAATCTAAGGAGAGGTCAGACAGTAACAGTTCAAAAACGAGACAGTAAGAGTTGGACAATAACAGTCCAAGTGTTTGTTAATGAGTGATTTTGACTATCTTAGATGTAGAACTGGGTTCTTCTCAAAACATAGAACTTGTAGCCTCATGTCTTACCTTTCCAACACCACAAATTTCGCTTGAATCATAGTTCTATAACTCTAGATATAGTTAAAAATCTGAGGAGAGGTCAGACAGTAACAGTTCAAAAACAAGACAGTAACAGTCCAAGTGTTTGTTAATGAGCGATTTTGACTATCTTAGAGGCAGAACTGAGTTCTTCTCAAAACATAGAACTTCTAGCCTCATATCTTACCTTTCCAATGCCACAACTTTTGCTTGAATCAGAGTTCTATAACTCTAGATATAGTTAAAAATCTAAGGAGAGGTCAGACAGTAACAGTTCAAAAACGAGACAGTAACAGTTGGACAGTAAAAGTCCAAGTGTTTGTTAATTAGCGATTTTGACTATCTTAGAGGCAGAACTGGGTTCTTCTCAAAACACAGAACTTGTAGCCTCATGTATTACCTTTCCAACGCCACAAATTTTGCTTGAATCGAAGTTCTATAACTCTAGATATAGTTAAAAATCTGAGAAGATGTCGGACAGTAACAGTTCAAAAACAAGACAGTAACAGTCCAAGTGTTTGTTAATGAGCGATTTTGACTATCTTAGAAGCAGAACTGGGTTCTTCTCAAAACATAGAACTTGTATCCTCATGTCTTACCTTTCCAACGCCACAAATTTCGCTTGAATCAGAGTTCTATAACTCTAGATATAGTTAAAAATCTGAGGAGATGTCAGACATTAACAGTTCAAAAACAAGACAGTAACAGTCCAAGTGTTTGTTAATGAGAGATTTTGACTATCTTAGAGGCAGAACTGGGTTCTTCTCAAAACATAGAACTTGTAGTCTCATATCTTACCTTTCCAACACCATAAATTTTGCTTGAATCGGAGTTTTATAACTCTAGATATAGTTAAAAATCTGAGGAGAGGTCAGACAGTAACAGTTCAAAAACGAGACAGTAAGAGTTGGACAATAACAGTCCAAGTGTTTGTTAATGAGCGATTTTGACTATCTTAGAGGCAGAACTGGGTTCTTCTCAAAACATAGAACTTGTAGCCTCATGTCTTACCTTTCCAACGCCATAAATTTCGCTTGAATCGGAGTTCTATAACTCCAGATATAGTTAAAAATCTGAGGAGAGGTCAGACAGTAACAGTTCAAAAACGAGACAGTAACTGTTGGACAATGATAGTCCAAATATAAAGAAAGGAATGATAACTAGGATTGGACAAAGAACGACAGTAATAATGAGTGAAATGAGAAAAAAACATAAAGTACTAAGAAATGACTGAAAGAAAGACTTATTGGTTGTTGATATGGATATTATAAAACTTATCCTTGAGTGAGGAAAATTTATGAGATAAACCTGTGATTTGCAGGAGGGACCACAGACGTGGTGCAACAGCAGCAGCAGGGGAGCACGAGTAGAGCTTCTATTGCAGGTAGGTGATTCACACCTATGCTTTCGAGTTAAATTCCATGATTTAATATATTTTTGATGTGAAATGTGAATTACTGAATGTATGTGTATTCAAGGTGAAAATTTGTTATGTGAATTGCCAAGTGATGAAATTATCACTGACAAAGGAAATATGAGAAGTGTGATTTGAGGCATAAACTAGCATACATTGAGTGTATGTTAGGATCCCGGGTAAGGGGATCACCATGTATTGTCTAGCATACATTGAGTGTATGTTAGGATCCCGGGTAAGGGGATCACTCTGTATTGGCTAGCATACATTTAGTGTATGTTAGGATCCCGGGTAAGGGGATTGTCACGAATGGACTAGCATACATTTAGTGTATGTTAGGATCCCGGGTAAGGGGATCACCTTGTATTGGCTAGCATACATTTAGTGTATGTTAGGATCCCGGGTAAGAGGATCGTCACGAATGGACTAGCATACATTTAGTGTATGTTAGGATCCCGGGTAAGGGGATCACCATGTATTGGCCAGCATACATTTAGTGTATGTTAGGATCCCGGGTAAAGGGATCGTCTTATATCGACTCCTATGGGGTGGTGATGACGATACCAGTGAAATTGGTATCAGTAATGTGATAAGAAAAAGTAATCACGTTGATCTTATAAGGTCTGGAATGAAGGTTGATAGTGGCAGAGGGAACGGTTATTAATAGTTTGAATAAGGAAGAGATTTTAATAAAAAAAAACTAGAAGGGAGAAGTAAATAAAATATGAATGCATGTTACCCTGTTGAAATTATTAGATATTCATATTGTTATATTTATTGTGATATTCACCTTGCAATAATATGTATTTTGTTTCAGGATCATCGCATGCACGACAGGAGTAGATCCTAGTTTATGTTCCCTTTTTGAAATCTAGGTTCTAGGGAGTATACCCTTGTATTTTGTAAACATGAAAATGTTTGTATAACTTAATTTGTATAATAAATGTTTAAACTTGATTGGATGAATTTAACGTTGTAGTTTATATAACCATATTTCATGTCTATATATCTATATTTATTTAAATTATCCATCCATAATGATATTTTTGTTATATAATGCATATCATAAATATTATGGTTGATAGGTGTGAGTATAATTGTGGAATTGAAACCCAGGATGATTGGGTCGGGAATTAAGTTATGAGATGCGAACTGTTAGAAGTGTAAACAGGTTACATGTCGGTAACTTGGGACCTTCCGGTATAGGGGGGACTCCGTCGAAATTCCGGTAGATGTTAATACGAAGACCATGAATACGTATATACAAAAAAAAAATTAACTACTCTGTTTTTCTATTGACATGAGATTGTTGTTTTATCCCAGAAAATGGGGGGATGTTACAGGTTTGTTCATGGATGCATTCCTTGAAAGAAGGCAAAGTTAGATAGTCATTGGTTGAGTGTTCATTGGTTTCACAGATTTGACACACAATGTCTTGAACATATTTTAATTGACTACTCTTTTTCAATTCTAGTGCCTCAACTTTTCTAGCTAAAGATGCAAATTTAGCTTGGAGGTCATGATCTCCCTAAGGTTATACATACCTCCGTTAGATGTATGAGGTTGAGTTTTACCTGGTGCCTCATAAGTACCTGTAGTGTTCCAATTTTGAGCATTTTCTACTAACGAGTCTAAGTACTCCATTGCTTCATTAGGGTCTTTATCTTCAAAAGTTCCATTGCACATCAATTCCACAATTTTGTCTATCTTTAGGTGTTAACCCTTCATAAAAATGCGAAACCAATCTCCATGTTTCAAAACCATGATGAGGACATGTATTAATAAGCAAATCTTTATACATATCCCAATATTGGTAAAATGTTTCTCCAGGCTTTTGAGTGAGAGTGGTGATTTGTCTTTTAAAAGAGTGATGTGAACCTCGTGATCACATGGTCACGCAACCCACACGCAAAGACACCAATTCCCGGAAAGCCAAGTAAATCAGGTTTGATAGGAGTGTGACACAAAGATAACTTGTACCTAGGCACCAACACTATTGAAAACGGAGACCCCCACCCAATGAATATTGATTCACGAACGAGAAGTATAAGGATGACGCCACGAAGACAGTTGTTCTTCGATAAGTTGTTTTTCAGTTCTTTAGAGAACCATGAAAGGAAGATTATCTCACCAACACACACACACACACACACACACACACACAAAGTGCGGCAAACAAGAAGTTTTATTAATCTGAATTGTCTAACTTACATGTCTGGTTATGCCTTTATTTATACTAACTCTAGACTTAAATAAACCCTAATGGACCCCCCTTAGGTGGACTTATATTAAGCCCACTTACAATTGACCCAAATAACTAATAATAACCCAAAGACTAAGAATAAAATAATAAAAATAATAAAAATCCAAAAATTACCATCCTAAATATGCTAGAATCAAATTTGTCACCATTAAGAAGTCCCAAATGGCCTAGGAAATCTGATCTGAAGGTAGAATTTATTCTGAAGTCTTCTTTCCTTTCTGTAGGTAGGATGAATAAGGAATTCTTGTAAGAAAAGGATTCTGAACATTTATGAATCCTTGCCACACATGAAAACTATATTGCAGCCCATTAAAGATCTTTGGAGAATTAGGAGATTTCCAAAATAAGCTGTCACATCCTTTTAGGAAAAGAATCCTAGCCAAATAGGAAGTCTACAAGTCAAAAGGAAGTAAATAATAAAATTCGTACAGCCTCTGTTGACCCGTGTTTCGATGCCTTATCGAACTTCGATTGACCTGAAATTTTAAACCAAGGTAGGACAACATGTCAGGAGACTCCACATAAACTTTTAGCTTGATCCAACGGTCGGATTGAAAATTATAACTGTTGCTGTAAAACTGGATAGGTGCACTTTTTACGTTAAAATCCGAATTTGACCTTGCCTGCATCGTATCAAAGAGTTTGTTCTGTGAGACGGAAAAAACTTCTTTAAAAATTGTTGTTGCATTTCATCCCAAGCACGAATGGATCCTGGTTTCAAATTTTGTAGCCATGTTTTAGCTTTATCTTTTAATGAAAAATGAAAATGCTTTAATCTGATGATGTTCATGCTACAATTTGAGTCATTATAAGTGTTATATACTTCTTCAAATTCTCTCAAATACAAGTATGGATTTTCTAGATCTAAGCCATGAAAAGAAGGTAAGAGTTGAATAATGTCTGGCTTAAAATTAAAGTGAGATGCATCAAGAGGGAAAACTATAAGGATTCATGTGGTCTCTAAGTGTTCTAACTCGATTATTCTCATTATGAAGCGACCGATTATCCTCTTCGGCCATGTTTTCTGAAAATGATGAGGATACCCTACAAAGTCTACCACTTAATATGTTTGTCCAAACTCTCATGCAAGTGTAGGAAGAGAATGAAAGGAAGAAGAAAACAAAAGAAAAGGAAACAAAAGAAAAGAAACAAAAGTTAGATAAAAGAAAAGTGAAAAGAGAAAATAAAATAAATATTATAATTTATACAAGAATTTACCTCCTCGACAACGGCACCAAAAACTTGACACGACCAAAAGATTGATGTCTTCTCCTAAGTGCAGGAGTGTCTAAGTAATAAATAACCTGGCAAGACTGGGGTCGAACCACAGGGAGGATAACTATATAAATTATAAATAATAATAATAATAATAATAATAATAAGTTAAAGAGAATTTTGAGATGTGAGATTAATGTGAAGATTAAAAAATGATAAAAACAGTTTAGAGGATCCACTAATGGTATTTCAAAGAAGTATAATATAAACTCTTTTTATTTCTCAACTGGAAACCACACACAAAGGAGGTTCCAATCGGATGATTTGTCATGAATAGATCATTATAAATTATTAACATGATCATATTAGTTATCTTATTTAAGAAACACCAATACTTTTAAATAGTGTCAGGAATTCTTGATGCTAACTTACGTTAAAAACAAATCAAGTTCCTTTCATAGCACAGGTGTCGGTTATACCATATAGTTGGCTATGAAGGATCAAGCATTTATCGTACCAAGTGTTATGTACACAAATCTAGATTAACCATTTAACAAGTAAGGTATTAAGAATTAATAAGATAAAAATGATAAGACATGTTAATAGCAAACTTTCTTGGATGTAAGCATTGAAGTCCATATTGAGTTTATATTATACATATCCTAACACCATTAGTGAAACCTTTTCACCTTGACATATTAAACTTAGCTAAACATAATGAAAGAGAGAAACATAAATAAACAAGATGAGAACATAATTATATAAGTATAGTAAAGGAAATGAAATGCATAAACAAGATATTAATGAACTTATAACATGAAATAAAACTAGAACATTAAAACTACAAAGAAAGAAAGCAAGTAAGGAAATGATCTTGATCTGAAAACCAAGATGCCTAAATGCATGGCAAATGCTTCCTTTTATAGGCCAAAATTCAGAACTATTGATTTGATGACTAATTGTTGAGTGGGTGGCCACCTTTTGAATTGGTAACATTCCTTATCTTCTTGTCTGTAGAAAACGTCATTGCTAACATTAGAATTTGAACAGATAGTGATGCGAACCTTGTGATCACATGGTCACGCAACCCACACGCAAAAACACCAATTCCCGGAAAGCAAAGTAAATCAGGTTTGATAGGAGTGTGACACAAAGATAACTTGTACCTAGGCACCAACAATATTGGAAACGGAGACCCCCACCCAATGAATATTGATTCGCGAATGAGAAGTATAAGGATGACGCCACGAAGATAGTTGTTCTTCGATAAGTCGTTTTCAGTTCTTTAGAGAACCAAGGAAAGGAGATTATCCCACCAACACACAATAAGTGCAGCAAAGAAGTTTATTGATCTGAAAATTACGTAACCTTACATGTCTAGCTATGCCCTTATGTATAGTGACTCCAAACTAAAATAAACCCTAATGGACCCCTTATGTGGACTTATATGATGCCCACTTACAATTAAACCCAAATAATATAAATAAACCCTAAACTAAGAAGAAAATAATAATAACAATAATAAATGCGAATTTAATATCCTAAATATAATAGCATCAGATTTGTTGCCCTTTAGAAGTCCCATATAAGATAGGAGAATCAAATCTGAAGGTAGAATTAATTCTGAAATCTTCTTCTTCTTTTTTTGTAGCTAGGATGAATAAGGAATCCTTGTAAGAAAAGGACTCTGAAACATTTATGAATCTTTACCACACTTGGAAACTATGTTGTAGCCCATTAAAGATCTTTGTAGAATTAGGAGATTCCTAAAATAAGCTGCCACATCCTTTTAGGAAAAGAATCCTAGCCAAATAGGAAGTCCACAAGTCAAAAGGAAGTAAATAACAAAATTCGTACACCCTCTGTTGACCCGTATTGAGATGCCTTCCCAAAATCCGATTAGCCTGAAATTTTAACTAAAGGGAGGACAACATGTCAGGCGATTCCACTTAAACTTTCAGCTCGATCCAATGGTCGGATTGAGAATTATGACTATTGCCGTAAAAATGGATAGTTGTACATTTTACGTCAAAATCTGAATCTGACCTTTCCTGGATCGTATCAGATAGTCTTCATGAAATTTCTAGGAAATTGTCTCATCATTCCAACAAAACAAGAATGAGGTCATTTGGACTTCTAAAACTCGAGATACGAGCTGAACACTGAACAGTGTCTGGGCTGCAGGACAGATTCCGACTTCTCTATTGTTGCTACAATTTGAACTTGAAAACGGTCCTTTTGAATCGTGGACTCTTCATGAAAGTTTTAGGCCTATGTCTTAGCTTTCTATCAATATAAACCAGACCTAAATACAAGTTCTATAGCTTCAGTTATGATCTAATAACCGAATGGTGTTCCAATTTGAATTCAACCAGCATCTCTTTTCTAAGCTTAGCCCTCTCTTTGTTTTCTCAATTTCAATAGTTAAACTCATCAATCAATCCTTTGATTTATGTGATAGGCCAGCATTTAAGATGAACATTTACCATAAATTAAAGGTATCTTATATTATCAGACTTGTTATTATAAAACATGCTCTAGTTAAGGAGTTATTGATACTTCAAGTGCAAAATGATGATATAAAACTTTGATAAAAATGCACTTTTAAGTACTAATCAACGTAGCACCCTAGGAATTATGCATGTAGTTGGTCGGTTTTAGTCCTCTCTTTGGGAAAAGTGGGAGAGTCTGGTGCATGCAGTTGGCCAATTTTGCCTTGGGAAAGAGGGAGAGGGCCTGCTGTATGCAGCTGGCCGCCCATTTAGGGAATAGGAAAGGTCACCCTCTCTCTCTTTGCATTTATACCCCCTCTTAAATGAGAGGGTGTGTTTGGTTGTTGGATATCTCTGGTTCCTATCCCTCTTTTGAGTTATCCTAGACTGGTTCTTATTCCAATTCTCCCTTAGGATAGGCCAATCCAACACTAATTTTTGTTGGGTTTTACATTGCCGCTGCCGATTCAGAAATTGGCAGCCAAAAACTTTGCCACTGTTGATTCAGACATCGGCGACAAAACTGTGACGCTGCCGATTCAGAAATCGGCATAAAAAACTACGACACTGTCGATTCAGAAATCAGCAGCGATGGTGGAGTCATTTCGGCTTTACTTCTCTTTTTTTTTTTTGTGTTTATAATGTTAGTGGCTAAGAGGGCGATGGAAGAGGCTCAATGTCTGATGCAAACAAATCCTTCAGATTTAGAGATCCATAGAGCTGAGCCTATTCTTGTGAAGGAGTACGTGAGGTTTGTTGAAGTTGAGGAGAGCTTCCATAGGCAAAAGTCACGACTGTAATGGTTGAATTTAGGGGTTAAAAATTCAAAATTCTTCTTCAATTCGGTGAAAGGTCATCACAGCCGCAATAAGATCCTCTCTATTCATGATGAAAATAGAAAGTTTTTTACATATGCTACGGAGGTTAAGGATACTATTGTGAGTTACTTTGAGAAGCTTTTGGGGGGTTCTAATTCTGATTTGGTTCTTGATTCTTCTATTCTTTCTAGGGCTCTCCCTTGAAGATCTTCTCGCTCTCAAAGTATGATCCTTAACAATCCTATTATTGGTGAAGAAATTCAGAAGATCCTCTTCTCTCTTAAAGATAACAAGGCTCTCGGTCCGAATGGTTTCGATGTAGGTTTCTTAAGCTTGGAGTATTGTTGGCTCGGACACTATTAATGCTACCCGGTCTTTCTTCACTTTATGTCGACTTCTTAAGTAGCTAAATACTACAACTGTATCTTTAATCCCTAAAGTCTCTAACTCGACCAAGTTTAAGGACTTTGCGCCTATCTCTTATTGTAATACCATTTACAAATACATTGCCAAGCTCATCACTAATAGAATCAAATGAGTGCTCTCGAATCTGGTTGGGCCTTAACAATCAGCTTTTGTTGAAGGGAGAAATATTAGTGATAATATTTTACTTTCTCAAGAGCTTCATAATTATCATAGAAATGGGAGGCCTCCTAAGTGCTCTTTAAAGGTGGATCTAATGAAAGCTTATGACTCGGTGAGATGAGATTTCTTATTGGCTATTCTTTGGACGGTTGGTTTTCCTTATCGTATGGTTAATTAGATTGGTGAATGTGTCTCAACTACTAGATTTTCGGTCTCTATCAATGGAGACTTCATGGTTTCTTTGCTGGTTCTAGAGGTTTAAGATAGGGTGACCCTTTATCGCCATACTCGTTTGTTCTTGCTGTAGAAGTGCTCTCATGTTTGATGGGTCAGATGGCTAGACAATGATTTCAGGTGTCATTGGCGTTGTGAGAGGGAGGACATTGTCCATTTATGCATCATTGATGATTTGATGATCTTTTGTAAAGTAGAGGTGGCCTTGATCTCATTGGTTAGGAATTCCTTTGATCAATTTCGAGTTGCTTCAGGTTTATCTCTAAATCTTGATAAGAGTAGTATGTTCTTGTGTGGTGTTGAGCCTAATACTAAATTGCAGCTTCTTGGTGCTCTCGGCTATAGGGAAGGGAAATTACGGGTTAGGTATCTTAGTGTTCCTCTTATTACAAAAAAGCTATCTTCTTATGATTGTTTAATTCTTATGGACCGAATTATGGCCAAAGCTAGGAGTTGGTTGAACCGCTATCTTTCTTATGCAGGTAGACTTCAACTTCTCAACTCAATCCTCTTTTTTTTATTTAGGTGTATTGGTCTTCTCTTTTTATTCTTTCTAAGGCTGTTATTGCGAAAATAACCTCTTTATTGAGGTCTTTTTTTATGAAAGGGCACTGATCTTTCTTTTGGTAATGCAAAAGCTGCTTGGGATACAGTTTTTTTGCCTAAGGAGGAAGGGGGTTTGGGTTTCAAAAATCTAGAGGTGTGGAACCGAACAACCATGGTTAAACATTTATGGACTATATGTAATCCGACCAACTCTATATGGTCATCCTGGATACTTCTTATTTGTTGCGTGGTAGGAGTATTTGGGAGATTCCTTGCTTAAAAATTGTTCTTGGAGCTAGAGAAAGATTCTTGGTCTTCGTCGTGATGTTAAAAAATTTATCTACTTCCGTGTTGGAGATAGGCATTCTATTTCACTATGGTTTGATAATTGGCATCCTTTGGGCCCCTGGTTGAGGTTTTTGGGGATAGGACTATCATGGATTCTGGCCTGGGGAGGGAAGTGAGGTAGAGTTGTCTTATTACTGGTAAGGAGTGGATTTTGCCTCTTCCTAGATCCCCTGAATGGATTGAACTTATTTGATGTACTCCATCTTCTTTTCTCCTGGATGATGGTAGGTGTGACCTGGTGTGTTGGAAGGATGGTCCAAAGGGTATCTTCTCTATTCGTTGTGCTTGGAACTTCATTCATCCCATTCAGGACAAAGTGGAGAGGTGCAAACTTGTTTAGCATAAACATGTTATCCCGTGATTTTTTTTTTATTTTTTGGATTGCTATTCATGAAGCTCTCTCTATTTAGGATAAGCTTAGGTCCTATGATGTTATTTAGGTTATCTAATGCCTTTTATGTGGAGGTGATATGGAAGTTGTTGATAACTTATTTTTTGATTGCCTATTCTCTCATCGCATTTGGTATGATATATCCTCCAAATGTCTCAACCACTTTCATCGTTGCTTGACACGACCAAAAGATTGATATCTCTCCCAAGTGTAGGAGTGTCGAAATAATAAATAACCCGGCAAGACCAGGATCGAACCACAGGGAGGTTAACTATATAAATTATAAATAACAACAACAACAACAACAATAATAATAAGTTAAAGAGGACTTTGAGATGTAAGATTAATGTGAGGATTAAACACTAATAAAAACAAATGTCAAAGTTAGAGGATCCACTAATGGTATTTCAAACAAGTATAATATAAACTCTTTTTATTACTCAACTGGAAACCACACACAAAGGAGGTTCCAATCGAATGATTTGTCATTAATAGCTCATTATAAATTGTTAACATGATCATATTAATTATCTTATTTAAGTAACACCAAACTTTTAAATATTGTCAGGAATTCATGATGCTAACTTATGTTAACAACAAATCAAGTTCCTTTCATAGCACAGGTGTAGGTTATACCATACGGTTGGGCTATGAAAGTGTCAAGCATTTGTTGTACCAAGTGTTATACAAAACAAATCTAGATTAACCATTTAACAAGCAAGGTATTAAGAATTAATAAGATAAAAATGATAAGACATGTTAATAGCAAGTTGTTTAGGATATAAGCATTGAAGTCCATATTGAGTTTATATTATACTTATTACACCATTAGTGTAACCTTTTCACCTTGACATAATAAACTTAGCTAAACATAATGAAGAAGAGAAACATAAATAAACAAGATAAGAACATAAATAAGATCCAAGTTAACTAAGTAAAGGAAAGGAAATAAAAAGCATAAACATGATATTAATGAAAGCAAAACTTAAGCATTACAAAAATATAAAGAGAGAGAGAGAGAGAGAGAGAGAGAGAGAGCAAGAGCAAAATCTTGATCTGAACAACCAAGCTCTTAAATGCATGGCAAATGCCTCCTTTTATAGGCCAAATTTGGAACTATTGATTTGATGACTAATTGTTGAGTGGGTGGCCAACTCTTGACTTGGTGACAATCCTTATCTTCTTGTCTGAACAAAACGTCATTGCTAACGTCAGAATTTGAACAGACTTGAATCATGAAAGTTCTAGGAAATTGTCTCAAATTTCCAACAAAAAAAATTGAGGTCATTTGGACTTCTAGAACTCCAGACATGGGCTGAACACTGAACAGTGTCTGGGCTACAGAACAGATTCGGACTTCTCCGTTGTTGCTACAATTTGGACTTGAAAACGGCCTTTTTAAATCTTAGACTCCCATGAAAGTTTTAGGCCTATGTCTTAGCTTTCCATCCATATAAAGCAGACCTAAATCCAAGATCTACAGCTCCAAATATGACCCGATGACCAAACAGTGTTCCAGTTTGGACTGAACCAGCATCTCTTTTCTAAGTTTGGCCCTCTCTTTGTCCTTTCATTTTCAGTACTTAAACTCATCAATCAATCCTTTTATTTATGTGATAGGCCTGCATTTAAGATGAACATTTACCATAAATTAAAGGTATCTTATGGTATCAGACTTGTTATTATAAAACGTGCTTTAGTTAAGGAGTTATTGATACTTCAAGTGCAAAATGATGATATAAAACCTTCATAAAAATGCACTTTTAAGTACTAATCATTGCTCCTAGGTTAACACCATCTCTTGGCTCTCGAACTTGAGTAGGGGGGTGTTCTCGTCATCATGTGCTTATGAGATTGATATTAACTTCTGCCATTTATTATATTTAAAGGGAAATGAATGCTCTTATTTATGGTGATGCTCCTCGTACTAGTTCAATTATTTACATTGAAATTGTTAGTTGTATTGTTTCAAAAGTTAATCCTATTCGCAACATGGCTTCTTTGATTACTAATGGAATACTTCATATTTCTTTGGGATTTTCTGATGATATTTTCAATTTTGTTTGACTTGTTTTTTTTTTGTCTTTTTTAGATTTTGAGGGCCCTCTTAATTGTATCTAGGAAATGCCCTGATTTTTACTTGTTTGGTTGCGTTTTGGGTAAACAGGTTTGTCCGCCTTTGGCCATCTATAGGGTTTATACCCTCTATTGTATTTTGTTATTTTTTGGTTAATATATATACCTTATCCAAAAACAACGCTTATATGATGCTTCAAATAACCCTAATGGATCCCCATATGTGGGTTGATTTGAGCCCACATATAAAATTAAGCCAAATAAATAATAATAAATCAAAGACTAAGAAGAAAATAATAAATAAAAAAAACAAAATTAATATCCTACATATGCTAGAATCATATTTGCCACCCCTAAAAAGTCCCAAATAGATTATTAGGAAATCTGATTTAAATGTGGAATTAATTCTGAAGTCTTCTTGCCTTGTGATTGATTTCCTTATTTTACATGGATAATTAATGAATAAAATCTCCGTCTTTTATACCTGCCAATTTAGTTTCCTTCCTAAAGTATGAGAATCATTAATTAATCATTTCTAACTTAGAAAATCAGATCTGACAACCCACCTAACATCCTTTGTTGACTAAGAAACTTTCTCCTTTGTTGATAAATATTCTCTTAAATAATAGAGAAAATAATGAATGAAATTTCCTTGGATTTTAGGAGAATATTTTGCTTATTTTAAGTTCTTGGAGAATTAGGAAATCTACCACAAAAAAATTTAATCTAATCTTATCTTATTTAACTCAAGTCAACTTTGGACCCTATATGGCTCAAACCCATATTCATTAATAGGGACCAAATCGGACCCAAAATACACTCTAAACAAACTTTCTTTGCTATAAAAAGACATCCTATGCATAGCCTGTCCTGATCTGACGTAATTACCCACTAAAATAATTAGGCCAAACCCATCATCCATAAGAATCTTAATCTAACCGAATGCATCCAGGTAAAAACCCATTATGAAAAACCCAAAGCTGAACCATATACTGAACCATATCAACACCAAATCTCAAACACACAATTGAATGCTTACTATAAGGAATTCAAGGTTGAACCTAAACTGTATCATTCCCTCACTCTTCAAGAAGATTCTCCCTCGAATATTGAATAGGATTATTAGGGACTTCATTAGCCTTTTGTTTAAGCCTTCAAAATTCTATTATTGCTAACACCTTTCTCCAACAACACTGTATGGAAGTAGTGATTGATAAGAATTTCAAATAAGCATGTTGTACTAACCACTTGTGTATATACTTTTAAATGATAACCACAACGACGTTGTACCTCCTTTTCCCATGAAGCTTGAAGTTCATACAATAATCTTAAACAAAATATTAATAAACCTTCCTTGTTATGTGCTCAATGTATGAAACATAGATGATGGGGCTTTACTTGGAAGAAAACAATATTCTGTTCTAATGTTTAAGGTTAACTTCCTTGGGTTGGGATTATTTTATTTTATTATTTTTTTTTTCTCTTCTTTTTTTTCTCTTTATATATATATATATATATATATATATAGACACACACACACATATAACTTAAAACACAATGCATCTTTAACCCATGTAACGAGCTTTGGGCTAATGACTCCCAAGTCAGTTGACTTTAGGGTATTAGGTGTTGAGACACCCCTTCGGGCTTAATTGCTTAAGTTAGGGAGGCTACGAAACCAAACTTATCTACGTTTTTATTATCATCATTTTTTATTTCTTTTTTCTTTTTTTTTCTCTTTTTTTTTTTGAAAATTATATACTATCCCTATCCCTTAGTTGTTACCTTTAAGAAAAGAACATAAATAATGTAATAATCCAATATGCAACCCACAATCATATGTTACAGTGTGTGTGTGAAAATGAAGGTTTAGGAATACTTGTTAAATGAGTATATGAGCAGAATCAAGTGATAATAATGCGAGAGTTTGTAAACCTGAATATTTCAAGAAGTATTATAATAGGCCTTGTTATGAATATTGCAAATAACCATTAGAAAATGTTTACTAAGATGCGTCTCAAGAGTCACTAAAATTCCTCCTTACTCTGCCATCCTAGTAATAACAGTTTTGTCAAATGGCTTTAATAATAGCAAAAACAGTTAGTAAGTTAGTTTTTTTTTTTTTAATGTCAACTACTACCCTCTCCCCCCAACCAGAACAAGACATTGTCCTCAATGTCATAAGATAGAAAGATAGAGTATAGAAGACATCACCTGAAACAACGAACACTGACAAACCTGAAACACACTTAAACAAATATAAGAAATAACAACACAAAATAATATGCTATTAATAAAACCAAAAGACACAAGGATTCACAAACGAAGGCTCAAATCCAATCTAAGCTTTTTACGGCTTTCCTTAGTTGACCAATTTATGCGACTCATGGAAGGATCAATTACAGGGGTGAAAGATTGTAGTTGGTCGATCAATTGTTCAGCAGTAGCAGCAGAGATTATGATTTGTCGTGCCGAAGATGTTAGAAATTCCTGTTCCACAGCTTGATCAAGAAAAGACAATAAATTATCATAAAAACCATTAACATTGAGCAAACCTATAGGTTTATGGTGAATGTGCAGTTGGGCCCAAGAGGAAATATGAAAGATCTCTTCCAATGTGCCCAGACCACCTGGTAAGGCAATGAAGGCATCAGCATGGTTAAACATTGTATTCATTCGATCAAACATTGTGGAGACCTGTAGTTCCTCTCTAATTGTTCTTCCAATGATGTCCCCTTTTGCTAAAGCTTTGGGGACGACCCCCAAAACTTGACTACCTCCTAAAAATGCAGCTATTGACACACCCCCCATTAACCCAAGGCTGCCTCCCCCATACACTAAATGAATCTTTCTCTCAGCTAGGACCTGACCAAGATGATTTGCTGCTTCTAAAAATGCTATTTCCTTCCCAGGACTGGATCCACCGAAAACACAAATATTTTTTATGTGATAAATTGAGGGACCTGCCATTTCTACACACTTCTATATCTGTCTAATGTAAGGGTTGAGTAGAAATGAGGGGAAGGAAGAGAAGATTTTATAGATGAGAAATTGAAGATGCAATCATACCCTATATGTAGACCAGCTGGAGTCTCACACACTCTCTCTCTCTCTCTCTCTCTCTCTTTATTTAATTATTTATTTTGAAAAAGCATGTGTATGTACAGGTAGTTGTGATTGTGGCTCACATCTTCCCTTGGTTTTACGTCCAAGAACAGCTTAAACGCCCTCTATGGGTCGGGGATAGGCTTCCCATCCAGTTTTCTTAAAAACTGGCAAACAGGGTCTTTTTTAGTCAGATTCCCAAGACTAAGTCGATCATGTTCTTTATAAAAATGGGGCCATAAATCATGAATAGCACGATGCACATCTCCACTAGGATGCGTCTCAAGGGTCAATAGAAGATTATCTAAAGACCCCTTACTCAGGCCATCCTTAATGAATTGTATTTTATCTTCACGGTTTATAGATACCATTCCTAAAGAATGACATGTTGCATTACAAGTCCATCTGGCACATCTGTGACAAACTTTCAGTCGTTTTGCACGACGTTTCTTCGCAAAAGTGCTTTTACCTGTTCCAGGCATGTGTGAGATGAAAGAATTGGAGGACTAACCTGATAATCGGACCTTTGCTTCAATCAACCAACGGATATCTTCAGGAATTCCATGATTCATTAACAACCTCAATCTTGCACACCTAGCACGGTAAATTTTTGTAATCGCATTCTGAGGCAGAGCGGGAAAGTACTTTTTCAATTTTTCAAGAGTGGTGTCCATTTTCAAATGAGAATTAGAGAAGAGATTCAAAGAAGAGAGAAAGAGCAAAGAATTGCACAAATATATACAGATATCAGTTATTATGGGAAACTGAAAGAACCGACTGAAGTCACGGAGTACCGTTATCCGCCATTTGACCGGGGTGAGAGAGACTAACAAAACAAAATTCACACCAAAAAGAAACACAAAACAATGTGAGAAAAACAAAATAAGCAACCTTTATCTAAAGGATCATTCAAACCAATGGATTCATTTTCACTAGGAAAATTATCAAAGTAAGGTTTCAAACGATGTCCATTTCCCTTATAAACATTATCATTCTTTGGATTCTCAATATCAAAGGCCCCATAAAGATACACATGTTTCTCAATAAATGGACCGCTCCATCTTGATCTTAGCTTTCCAGAACATAAATGGAGTCGAGAATTATAAAGCAAAACTTTTTGACCAGTATCAACTTTTTGACAATTTTCACAAGTTTTGCAGAATGCATGTGTGTCCTTGAACATGGTGGGCCAATAAAATCCATTTTGTAAAATTTTCGCAGCTGTCTTTTTTGACGAGAAATGACTCCCACATGCTTCAGAATGACAAAGTTTAATGACAGTACTTACCTCATTGTCAGGAATGTATCTTCGAAATATTTGATCAGGACAATATTCGAATAAGTAAGGGTCATCCCAATAAAATTTCTTCACTTTGTTCAAAAACTTACCTTTGTCTTCGGTACTCCAATGAGTTGGCAAATCTTCTGTAGCAAGAAAATTGATATTTTTAGCAAACCAAGGCATTGAACTAAGAGAAAGTAAGGATTCATCAGGAAAGTAATCATCGATTGGTGTGATGTCGGATGTCGAATCTGTTGTCACTTTTGACAAAAGATCCGCATCAACATTTTCGGTGTCTTTTTCATCCGTGATTTCTTCCTGAGAATAAATCATTTGCAAATCTTCAGATTCATCCAATTCAATTTTACTCAAAGTAGATTCAAGTTGATCATAAACTAATTCTTCAATAGAATCTACTTCTTGTAAATCATTATCATCTCTAGGTTGCTTGCAAATGTTGAAAAATTCATCTCCAATGTCGAAAATATTCATCTCCAATGTCATGTTCCCAAATGATAGCTTCATCAGTCCATTCCTACAATTAATCAATGCATTAGAAGTTGCAAGAAACGGACGTCCTAAAATAACAGGAAATGAATTACATGCTTCAACAGGTTGTGTGTCCAAGACAATAAAATCAGAAAATTATCAAGAGAACAAACCTTGGTTGCAAGCAAACATCCACCTACAGAAATCAGAACTGATCATGAAAACGAAACATCAATTTATATTCTGAATATTTATCTCTTCTTAACATTGGTTAGTTAACAAATCCGCCGTATAACTAACCCTAACCATCAAACAACCACAATGTCCGCACTAGTAATTTAATTCAATAGCAGCCTTAAGAACTAGATAAGTTGATTAATCAAGAAAACATAATTGTCCGCAATCTATGTTTGATTTGATTGAATGTTCTCCCTAAGATTAATAACGTAGATCCGCCACAATTATTAAACTCAGTTGCTTCACAAGTTCATATACCACAACTCCGGTTTTGATATCAAACTTAGCAATAGATTTCTACAATAATAACTTAGAGTCCGCTCTAGCAATTAAAATAAACAATCATAGGAAAAATAAGCATAGGAGAACAAACATATTCATCATTTAAACTGAAAATAAAAGGTTAAATAAATCTCACGGTTCTTGAAATCCGAAGGTTTCCGTGTCTTTGCAACCAAGAAAAAGTGTTTAGCCTTGCATATTTGTTGAACAACTAATCAAAAAGAAGGAAGAATGCATAATTTCGAGTTTCTTAGAGAAGGGGGGCGTTTTTCTCCTCTTGGCTGGCTGCCCCCCTTCTCTTATCTCATTCTTTTTATATCCTAGGAAACCCTAGTCTCTATTTTACAAAATAGTCCTCCCTTAAGTAGACTGTTTACATTTAAGTACTTTAATAACTATTTTCCTGAAAAAGGAGAAATAGTCTTGCATGAAATCTTCAAGCTTTGACTTAAAGGAGCTAAATTGCTGAAATAAAAACTTGGATATCGGTTTAGATGCTTCAGAACGTAATTTGGACTCGTTTCTTCACGAAACCTGTTGGCTGGCAGAATTCAGTTGTCATCTTTGAAAAATCATATCTCCCTCCTATGACATCGTTTTTGGCTGAAATTTGGAACTTTTATAGGCTGTTGAGTTAGGAATCCAAAAAAATTGAGTTTGCATCAATTGGACTTCTGTAGCTCCAGATATTCAAGTCGGAATGGTTGAAGGTCAACACTGGCAGATTGCGAGATTTGACTTTGAAAGCTGTGATTTCCATGCTTTTTCTTATTTTATTTTCTTGCCTTAGATGTCCAGAAAGGTATGGATGTTAGCTTTTTAATGCCAATGGAATCAATTCCTTTTGACCTCTAGAGCTCATGCTCTGCACCAAACATCGACTGAAGGTCAAATCTGTCAATTACCTCCAATTTACTCCTTTTTGCATATTTCATCCAAAAGTGCCTTCAAAACATAAAACAAAGAATATCAAGGCATTTTATATATAAAACATAGGCAAAACACTAGTTAAATATGGGTGAAACTATCGAATAATATGGTTGCATCAGGCTCACATCTTCCCTTGGTTTTACGTCCAAGAACGGCTTAAACGCCCTCTATGGGTCGGGGATAGGCTTCCCATCCAGTTTTCTTAAAAACTAGCAAACATGGTCTTTTTTAGTCAGATTCCCAAGATTATGTCGAGCATGTTCTGTATGGAATTGTGGCCATAAATCATGAATTGCACGATTCACATCTCCACTAGGATGCGTCTCAAGAGTCAATAGAAGATGATCTAAAGACCTCTTACTCAGGCCAACGAATATCTTCATGAATTCTATGATTCATTAACAACCTCAATCTTGCACACCTAGCAAGGTAAAGTTTTGCAATCGCATTTGGAGGCAAAGCGGGAAAATACTTTTTCAATTTTTCAAGAGTGGTGTCTATTTTCAAATGAGAATTGGAGAAGAGATTCAAAGAAGGGAGAAAGAGCAAAGAAGTGCACAAATATATACACAAATATCAGTTATCGTGGGAAACTGAAAGAATCGACTTAAGAGTCACGGAGTACCGTTATCCGCCATTTGACCGGGGTTGGAGAAAGACTAGCAAAACAAGATTCACACTAAAAAGAAACACAAAAAACATTGTGAGAAAAACAAAATAATCAACCTTTATATACAAGATCATTCAAACCAATGGATTCATTTTCACTAGAAAAATTATCAAAGTAAGCTTTCAAACGATGTCCATTTACCTTAAAAACATTGTCATTCTTTGGATTCTCAATATCAAAGGCCTTATCATGTTTCACAATAAATGGACCGCTCCATCTTGATCTTAGCTTTCCAGGAATGGAGTCGAGAATTATAAAGCAAAACTTTTTGACCAGTATCAACTTTTTGATAATTTTCACAAGTTTTGCAGAATGCATATGTTTCCTTGAACATGGTGGGCCACTAGAATCCATATTGTAAGATTTTTGTAGTCGTCTTTTTTTATGAGAAATGACTCCCACATGCCTCAGAATGACAAAGTTTAATGACACTAACCTCATTGTCCGAAATGCATCTTCGAAATATTTGATCAGGACAATATTTGAATAAGTAAGAGCATCCCAATAAAAGTTCTTCACTTCGTTCAAAAACTAATTCTTCAATAAGATTTATTTCTTGTAAATCATTATCATCTCCAGGTTGCTTGTAAATGTTAAAAATATTCATCTACAATGTCATGTTTCCAAATGATAGCTTCATGTCCATTCCTACAATTAATCAATGCATTAGGAGTTGCAAGAAACGGACGTCCTAAAATAACAGGAAATGAATTACATGCTTCAACAGGTTGTGTGTCCAACACATTAAAATCCACAGGATAAATGAATTTATCGACTTGTATTAACACATGTTCAACTATTCCTCCAGGCACTTTTATAGATCTATCAACAAGTAAAAGAGTTACAGAAGTTGGTTTTAACTCACCTAGATTGAGACTTAGAAAAACTGAATATGAAAGTAAATTCACACTAGCTCCGAGATCAAGTAAAGCTCTTTCAATTTTATGTTCTTCAATAAAGCAAGAAATTGTAGGACAACCAGGGTCTTTATATTTCAAAGCATTATTGTTCTGAATAAATAACACTTGTTCGGCTAAAAAGGCTTTTTTTTCACATTCAGTTTTCTCTTCACGGTGCACAAGTCTTTCAAAAATTTAGCATAAGAAGGTACTTGTTTTATAGCATGCAACAAAGGTATATTGATCCTTACCTGTTTGAAAGTTTCAAAGATTTCAGAGTTATGATTAACTTTCCTTTGTTTGGTCATGGCATGAGGAAATGAAAGTACTGGCGGGAAATCAGTCTTTTCTTTACAATGTTCAGATTCAACCCCTTCCTTACCCTCAGAGATTGACTCATCATCTTTCTCACAAGGTTCAAGAATGGGTTTTTCAATAACCTTACCACTACAAAGAGCAGTGACTGATTTGACTTGATCCATGTGTTGGTTTCCAGAACTACTTGCAGTTGCATTGTATTGCCCCTTTGGATTTTGCTGTGGTTGAGATGGAAACTTACCTTTCTCTTGAAAACTGAGAGCAGATGTCAAGTTTGCAAGAGTATCTTTAAAATCTGTCATGCTTTGAGGAAGTTGAGTGTTGATTGTCTCTTGCTTTTCAATGAATGCATGCAATGTTTCCTCAAGATTTCTTCTAGGAGGTGGAGCATAAGGATGTGCATATCCATGAGAATTTTGGAAATTATGGTGTGCTTTGAAACGGTGGCTGTGAAGTTTGTGCATTATTGTTATCACTCTTCCAATTGAAATTTGGATGATTTCTCCAACCAGGGTTGTATGTTTGCGAGTATGGATTATGATTGGGCCTTTAGAAACTGTTTAAAGCATGGGCTTGTTCATGGAGGCATTCCTTAAAAGAAGGCAAAGTTGAACACTCATTGGTTGAGTGTTCAAATTAATAAAACTTCTTGTTTGCCGCACTTTGTTGTGTATGTGTTGGTGAGATATTTTCCCTTTCTTGGTTCTCTAAAGAATTGAAAAACAACTTATCGAAGAACAGCTGACTTCATGGCGTCATCCTTATACTTCTCGTTCGCGGATCAATGTTCGTTGGGTGGGGGTTTTCCGTTTCCAATAGTGCTGGTGCCTAAGTACAAGTGATCTTTGTGTGACACTCCTATCAAACCTGATTTACTTGGCTTTTCGGGAATTGGTGTCTTTGCGTGTGGGTTGTGTGACCATGTGATCACGAGGTTCACATCAAAGAGACAAAGAAAGCATAAGGGAATACACTCAAAGATGGAGAGATCTAGCTGTCTAGGTACATCCCCTACTCTTGGATAAAGAAATGGTGACTTTATTTGCTAACACGCTCAAGGCGCCAAACTACGAGCATGTGATGGGTAGTTCGGCTCAATAATTTATTGATGTTGTAGCAGTAGCTGAGTGCATAGAGCAAGTAGTTAGAAGTGGAAGAATTCTTGTGCCTACTAAGAAAAAAGGATTTGAAGGTAAAAGGAAAGAGGTTGATCATTTTGAGGGTGGTTACAGAGGTAGAAAAAACCCATTCCAAAACTACCACACTCCAACCTAAATTGCCAACATCAATCTCAACCCTTCATTTCCTACTAGAAAGCCTAAGCCTCAAATCAAATACCAAAGGGTACAGGAACAACTACCCATACTACCACTGCCTTTAAATGAGATGTACAAAAAGCTACTGAGCATCGAACATGTAGCACCAAAACCACTAATACCTTTACAGCCACCTTACCCTAACTGGTACACGTCCGACCTCACTTGCGAATACCATGCTGGTGTTGCAAGACATAGCATTCATACTTGCAGTGCCTTTGAGAAAAAGGTGGGTGGATAACATTCAAAGGAACTCCAAATGTGAGTACGAACTCTCTACCCAATCATGCTTCAAGCAGTGGATCAGAAATGCACTAGAGGCGGAATGCCCGAGAAATCTAAAAGGACCAATGATAAAGTCAAGGTGCAAAGAAGGTAGTATGAAAATAGGTGTCTGTGGTTTTTTATCCACACCATTTTGGAAACACTTGCAAAAGCTTTTGTAGGGAGCCCGGAAAAAAGGGAAGTGTACCAGAGTTAGAAAATGAAGCCTGCCTTTATTGTGTCTAAAATAATTGCCTCTGTTTGATCATGTCTGCAAAGTTATTTTGATTTTGTCATATTTCAATCTATTTGAGTCTTGTCGGCAATTTCGGTCATAATGCCACAAGACTTTCTCTATCAAATGAGTCTTTCTTGTTAATAAGATCATGTATTTTCTTGTGTTCATTTGTTGTTTCATGCAAATAACACACCTATGCTACTAGCACACCCTTTCACTCACAAACCACCGCACCAATAATTCTTTGGTATGTTTCCTTTTTTCCCGAAAACTATATACGATCCTATGTTTTCAAAAGGATTTTTAGGAAATCAAGGTTTTAGTACAAAAACAAAAATCAAATTGGTGTTTGTTCTAACAAACAATTTCTGGAAATTCAAACGATATCCTAACCATACAACTAGCAAACCTGAAGAGCCCAAACACCATGAGTCGACTTCAAAACTGAGTTTTAGCTGCATGAATAATGAGAAACTATTTTGCATATTTACATGAAAGAAAGCAAAGCTTGCCGATTCTGAATGCATGCGTTTGAAATGAGGAAAAACCATCTTTGATAATCTTTTCACAAGGCTAAATATATCATTTGAAGTCCCTTTTTGAGCCTAGTAACTTGTCCTTGAAAAATAAACTTGGCTAGGATCACACCCTACACTAGGGGGGATGATTAAAATCCTCAATGATTAAAGGTTTCCCAAACAAAGTTGAGGGGCATATAAAAAACCTCAATGATTAAAGGTTGCCTAAACAAAGGTAGAGGGCATGAAAGAATCCAAAAGTTTTGAAAGGTTTGAGCATACCATAAAAATTACTAATATGATGATGCTCAAAACCAAATGAAGAAGAAACAAAGAGAAAAGCCCAAGCCCAACATTGGGGGAGCACGATGGACCATTTTGCAAATTAATTTCAAGGTTTAGAAATCCATGGACCCAAAAGAGGTTGAGAAACAAGCACTGGTGATCGGTAGGCAATGTCTTAAAATCACTTAAACACCTTTCGAGCTAGTAAATATCATTTTTCTTCATAACCAAGAGCATAAGCCTACGTTACATGCCCAATCAAACCCTTTTTGATCAAACGCAAGCAATCTGGATTGGTAGGCAATGCTTTCTCAAGCGAAACAAGTCATTATTCATACAAGCAAAATGAATGCTTTGAAGATCGGTTCTCTTTAACCCTTAAATTGAAGTTTGAACCTCTTTGACTAACAAAACATCACTTCACATTTTCACCAAAAGCAAAACAAAAATTTTCAACACTTATGCAAACCTATCCATCAGAATCGCTTAAATTTTTCAGAACAAGTTTGTTTTGAACAAACATTAAAATGATTTTTTTGGAATAGCTTTGAAATTATAAAAGTTCTTCGTGAAAACAGTTTCATCTTTCACGCAGCCTCATCCCTAGAGAAAACCCGAAATGAACACTTGTAGACATGATCATGCTGAGGGCAATCCGACAAACACATAATAGGGTTAGCTCATTGATTCCCCTTTTAAGAAAACAAAAAATGTTGGGTAAAGCTGGCAACCCTTCAGATAAAGGTTTGTGGGCAAAGAAATATGTTGATGTCATACCCCTCCCAGAGGTCATGGTCACAAGATATGACTCGGGTAAATAAGAGCAAAAATGCCATCAAAGATATCTATCATAGAGTCGAACTACTTCCTATATTTCGCAGGTAAAGTATACATGCATCTTGATCATAATGCATTGCTTTCATCTTTAGCAGATTAGTGTCCCACCATAATCTACTTCCTTTCGAGAGCGCCCTTGAGCCCTTACCTATTGTTGAATGTGTTTTTCTAACCCTACCTCCTATCGAGTGCGCCCTTGAGCCCTCACCTCTCGTGTAGTGCGTTTTCCTGACCCTACCTCTTTTCAAACGGGCCTTTTAGCCCTCAGCTCTTAATATTGCGCTTCTTAGCCTTATCCCCCCTTTGAATGCGCCCTTGAGCCATCATCTCCCAGGTGGTGCATTTCCTGACCCTACCTCGTTTCAATAAAGCCTTCGAGCCCTCAACCCTCTTAGGTTTTGCGCTTCCTAGCCCTACCTCCTTTCGAGTGTGCATTTAAGCCCTCATCTCTTAGATAGTGCACTTTACAGCCCTACCTCTACCCTTTGAGCCTTCATCATCTCAGCTAGTGCGCTAAATAGGCCTACCTCCTTCACTTTGAGTGCACCTTTGAGCCTTCAACCATTTCAGCTAATGCACTTTATAGCCCTACCTCCTTTCCTTTGAGTGCACCTTAGAGTCATCGACCATCTCAAATAGTATGTTATGTAGCCCCACATCTTTCTCTTAGAGTGCACCTTTGAGCCCTTATCTTCTGGAGTGTGTTTTCTAATCCTACCTTCGTTTGAATGTGCCTTTGAGCCATCATCTTCCAGGAGGAGCGTTTCCTAACCCTACCTCTTTCAAGTGCGCTTTCCGGCCCTCCCTTCCCTGGTGGTGTGTTTACTACCCTCCCTTCTTTCGAGTGCGCTTCCTAGCCCTCACTTCTTAGATAATACGCTTTCTAGCCCTATCTCCCTTTTGAGTGCACTTTTGAGCCCTCATCTTCCAGGTGGTGCCCTTCCTGACCGTAACCTCTTTTCAATAGAGCCTTTGAGTCCTCAAACCTCTTAGGTTTTTTGCTTCCTAGCCCTGCCTCCTTTCGAGTGTGCCTTTAGGCCCTATCGTTCTCCTTTCGAGTTTGCCTCTAAGCCCTCGTCTCCCTTCGGGCCCTATCTCTTTTTGAACTCTCATTAAGCTCTCATTTCTTGGATGGTACACCTTCGAGCCCTATTATGTCATCCCTTTTGAGACTTTTCATTTTTCTCATCTGGGTGATTGCCCATTACAATGAAACCATTTCGAAAAATTATCGCATTTCTCACCACCTTCAAAATCTTTCATCTGGGTTGGTTGCCTATTACAATAAGACCACTTTTAAAAAAAAATATTCGTATTTTTCACCACTTTGAAAAATCTTCGCATTTTTCACCTCTTTGAAAAATCTTGGTGTTTTTCACCTAGGTAGTTCGCCCATTATAATGAGACCATTCTTGAAAAACCTTGAAAGTAAGACCACTTTGAAAAATCATTTGCATTTTGTACTTAGGCTGGTCGTCCATTACAATAAGACCACTTTGAAAAATCTACGCATTTTTCACCACTTTGAAAACTCTTTTCACTTTCCACCTGGGCACGTCACTCATTACAATAGGACCACCTTGAAAACTCTTTGCATTTTTCACCGCCTTGAAAACTCCTTTTCATTTTTCCCTAGGGAGACCAACCAATGACAATTCAACCATTTCAAAATCTTTGAAAACCCTTTCTGTTTTTCCTCTAAGTGCGCTTTATAGCCCTCACTTCAAATACTTCCAGAAGGATTCATCATTTCTTGATATGGTGAGTTCGTTATCTTCCTCTTTTTTTTCTTCTTTTTTACTAAGCTTACTATCTAAAATCTCTTACGAGACTTTCTATCGCAAGCATTGTAAAGATGGAGGCAACTGTCATAATCCAATTTTGGGTTATTCCCTAAAATTCACTTTTAAAAAAAAATAAAAATAAAAAAATAAAATAAAAGTTGGTAACGTAAAGAAAGTAGGTCAGGGAATACAACTGCAATTTTGAAGGAAATTCAAGGCCTAATTGTACCTCATTATGCCTACAAATGGAGAAACAATGCAAATTCAAGGTCAGATTAAATGATTATTGGATGAATTTGCATAAAAATTAAGTCCAATGACATAATTAAATTTTTAATAGGCAATTTGATTTAATCATGGGCCAAATTGAATTTTAATTATGTTTAAGAATTAATTTGGGTTCAATTGAAGGATTTAATTAAGTGCAAGGACTTAATTACACTTTAAATGGGTCAAATTAATTTTACTAGGGATTGGTGAAAAATTAAGTTTGAGAGCCCAATTTGATCTTAATTGAGAAGATTAGAATTTTAAAAGACCAAATTTAATTTTTACCAAGTTAATTGATTGAAATCAGGGGTAAAATTACAAGAAAATCAAAGTTTTTGGGTCAATTAGGGGGTTTAATTGAAGAAATTCACAGCCAAAGACGAATCTACAAAACGAGTCAAACTATAGAGATTTAATTGACAAAAACCATGGGTGAAATTGAAAGTTCAATGGTCAATTCAGGGTCAAATTGTATAAATCTGAGACCAAGGACCAAAGTGCAAAATACGTGTAAATCTGGGGTTCCAATTGAAGTTCGGTAGGGGATAAATTGCATTAAATCAAAAGTTTATGGTCAATTAGGGTTACAATTGATGAAAATTGCAAGCTGAAGGACTATATTGAAGTTAGTTAAAAATCCCTAATATAACCGCGTTTTGCATTTTTTTTAAAAACAAAACAAATGACGCGTCGTCTGGCCGCTATTCATTATTTTCCCTAATTTTTAGCCGTAAAGCTGCCTGGGTGGCTACTTTTAAAGGTCCATTTAATGCTTCATTTCTCCACTAAATTTGACGAAACTTGCACGCAAATGATCAACTGACACTGCTCTACAACCCCATGGGATCTGTTCAGGTAGATTGACACCATAAAGGTCGCGACGCCGGCCTAAAGTTGCAAACTCAGTGATGTGAACCTCATGATCAATTGGTCACACAACCCATAATCAAGATTGAGATCTGATCCTGGAAAGCCGAAATAGGTTTGATAGGAGTGTGACACAATGGAAACCTACCCCAAGGCACCAACACTATTGGATTGAGTAGAATGACGCCACGAAGCCAGTTAATCTTCGATAAGTCAAATTCAGTTAGTTCAAGAACTGAAGAACGCAAGAATCACTCTCACACGTTAAAACTGAAAAATTCAGAAGTAATTATCATCAAAGCTGCCGAAATTTTGTCTTACATGAGTTAAATAGTTCTTGAAAAATTAACCCTAATGGACCCCTTATGTGGACTTATATGAGGTCCACTCAAAACTGACCCAAAAACCCTAAACTAAAAAGCCCATAACCTGATCCAAACAAGCCTTGGATCCTAGCTCAAAACAAAGTTTTAATTAAGCCCAAACATGAAAGAAAATAATAAAAATAGCTAATTTGTCATTAAATACCACTAGCTTTTCTTTCTTTTTGTAGTTAGGATAAATAAGGAATTCTTATAAGAAAAGGATTCTGAAACATTAATGAATCCTTGCCACACTTGGAGATTATACTACAGCTCATTAAAGATTCTAGTGGAACTAGGAAATTCCCAAAACCAGCTGCCACTTCCTTGTAGGAAAAGAATCTTAACCAAATATGAAGTCCACAAGTCAAATGGAAGTAAATAACAAAATCCATACAGTCTATGTTGACCAGTATTGTGGTGCCTTCTAGAAGTTTGATTGACCTGAAATTTTAACCCGTAGTAGGAAAACATGTCTGGAGAGTCCATATAAAATTGTAGCCCGATCCAACGGTCAGATTGAGAATTATAACTGTTTCCGTAAACCTGGACTGTTGCACTTTTTACGCCAAAATCCAAATCTGACCTTACTTGGGTCGTATCATAAGGTTGAACTGTATCACTCAGGCAGCCTTGAACTATCAGATTTGACAATTCATGGTGCCTACTTTGAACCAAATCAAGGGCTGAAATTTTTCTCCAGTGAAGATAATATTACCCTCTTCCATCTCCTATAAATAAGGTTGGATTTCATGTCCCGAGTATGAAGAAATTCAGGTCCAAAGTCATGAAAAAATCATTTTCTCCCCCGGTTTTTGGTTCCCAACCTGATGCAACCATATTATTTGATAGTTTCACCCACATTTAACTAGTGTTTTGCCTATGTTTTATATATAAAATGCATTGATATTCTTTGTTTTATGTTTTGAAGGCACTTTTGGATGAAAGATGCAAAAAGGAGTAAATTGGAGGTAATTGGCAGATTTGACGTTCAGTCGATGTTTTGTGCAGAGCGTGAGTTCTAGAGATCAAAATGAAGTGATTCCAGTGGCACTAAAAGGCTAACATCCATACCTTTCTGGAAATGTAATGCAAGAAAAATAAAAAGAGAAAGATCATGGAAATCACATCCTGCAAAGTCAAATCTCGCATTCTGCCAGTGTTGACCTTTGGCCATTCAAAATTTAATATCTGGAGCTACAGAAGTCCAATTGATGCAAACTTAATTTTATTGGATTCCGGACTTAAAGACCTATCAACGCTCCACATTTCAGCCAAAAACGATGTCATATGAGGGAGATATGATTTTTCAAAGATGACAGCTGAATTCTGCCAGCAAACAGGTTTCGTGAAGAAACAAGTCCAAACTACATTCCGAAGCATCTAAACTGACATCCAAGTTTTTATATCAGCAATTTAGCTCCTCCAAGTCAGAGCTTGAAGATTTCATGCAAGACTATTTCTCCTTTTAGGAAAAATAGTTATTGAAGTACTTAAATGTAAACTGCCAACTCAAGGAAGGACTATTTTGTAAAATAGAGACTAGGGTTTCTTAGCATATAAAAAAAAAAAGAGAAGGAGGCAGCAGCCAGCAAAAAAGAGGGAGAGCAGAAGGAGGCAGCAGCCAGCAGAGAATAAACACAAATTCTCTCCTCTACAAACCCAAAAATCATGCTCTTTTCATTCTTTAGAAGTAGTAGTTCAATAGTTATGCAAGGCTAAGCTCTTTTCTTGGTTGCAAGGACACAACAAACCTTCGGATTTCAAGAACCGTGAGATTTATTCTTCCTTTTATTTTCATTTTATGTTATGAATGAGTATGATTGTTTTCCTATGCATATTTTCTATGATTGTTGTTGATGATTGCTAGAGCGGACTCTAAGTTATTGTTGTGAACAATCTATTGCTAAGTTTAATATCAAAACCGGAGTTGTGATATATGAACTTGTGAAGCAACTAAGCTTGATAATTGTGGCGGAACTACGTTATTGAACTTAGGGAGAACATTTGAACAAAGTGACACAAGCTGCGGACAGCTTGTATGTTAATCTTGATGAAATTATCTAGTTCTTAAAGCTACCATTAAATTGAATCATTAGTGCAGACACTTTGATTGTTTGTTGGTTAGGATTAGTTATACGGCGGATCCGTTAATTAATCAACGTTAAGAAAAGATAAAATTTCAGAACATAAACTGCAATTTTCGTTTCAAGGATCGGTTCTAATTTCCGTTGGTGGATGTGTGCTTGCGATCAAGGTTTGTTTTCTTGATAAGTTTCGGTTTTAATTGATTTTGTTTGCTATTTTAATTGCTGTCATAGTTTAGATAATCACAAACCAAATCCTCCCAATTACATAACGTACAACATAAAAATCTGACTTGAAACTTCCTCGTGGGATCGACCCCTTGCTTGCTCTATACTATCTTGTGTGTTGTGTTTGAAGCTAGGGTAATTAATTTGTGCGACCGCGACATCGCAACACAACCGCCTTTTCTTCTTTCTTTCTCTCTCCACCGTGGCCTTCGGCCACCACTACTCCCACCACTTTCTTGTCCACCATGATATTCATCACAAGCAGTCGCCTAACCACCTCACATGGTGGTCGCAAAACCTCTCTCTCTCTCTCTCTCTCTCCTCTGCAAAACTCTTCTTCTTTGCCATCGCGACCTCAACACCAACAGCAGCAATAGCAACCACCACTTTCAGCAACTTTCATCCTTACCAACAATAGTAAGGGCGACGACTCTCTCCTAAGCCACTCCAACAGCTCCAACCATGAGCAACTCCAGCATCGACCATGATAGCAACAACAACTCTGGCGGCCAAACTCTCCACCATTGCCACCGTTAGCACCAAATCATCCTCCACGGCCAGACCACCTTCGCACCAGGTACCCTTATTCTTCTTCTTCTTCACCCTGTTCGCAACGTGAACACTAGGCGTGAATTATAATTCACGTCCACTGTTCATGTAGTGGATGTTGGGTCAGGCCGGTTATGGGCCTCCCCAAATGGCTAGGCCGAATCCGGCCCACCATGAAAAAAATATCAAAAAGGATCTGTTGGGCCGAAATCGGCCCACCCAACTTAGCTGGCCCGAGCCATATATTTAATAATATTTAATCAATATAATATTATATTATATATTATTAAAAAAACAAAAAAAATCCAAAATTTTTCAAAAATCCTTTAAAAAAATTTATGATTTTCTTATGTGTTTTTCTACCAGTTTTGCTTAATATCGGACTGTATACTTATATTGTAAGATACAGATCCGGTTTTAAAATACCCGGTTTCCTCTGAAACCTTTCTAAATTTTTTTAAAAAAAATTCAAAAGATTTCAAAAAAAAAATATTAAAATTAATTTCCACTTCAAAAAAACAAAAGAATATTTTATTTCCATGTATACGGCCAAATCCTAAAATGTTTTCCAAGAATATTTTCATATAAAAAATTGCATCTTTCACATGTTTTGAAAATTCAAGAAAAAATGGATATCATAACCAGTTTATGATCATCCATTTGGGTTTGATCAAAATATCAAAAACCTTTTTCCAATCTTTTTTTAAGGTCCAAATATATATTTTAATATTTGTAGAGTGTAAAATTACACGATGAAGTACATCCTTGGGTGTTAAAGATACAAGGCATAAAATAAAAGAGATGCTAAATTTTAACTTTAGATCGGTTAGGATTTAACCCGATAAGATAGACACTCTCTCATTAAGAGAGATTTACCTTGAACTATAGATGAGACCAATGAATAGAAACTCGACCTACAAAAATAATCAAATAACAATGCAACTTACTTTAGGTAGGGTTCACTAGGAGTGAGACGTCTTCCTCTTGCACAACCAGTCCTTTACCAAGACTCTCGCAGAACATAGGTTCCTAGTAACCATAATACTAGGTGGTGACTGCTAAACCTTAATCATAATTTTATGATTAAACCAAAACCTTTTCCTTCCCAAGACACACAACTCATCAAAAGGCATGATAAAAACCTCATTGTCACCCTCGACGTTGTGGCGCACCCCGTGACAATAGGTTTGACCTAATTCTTTTATTGGGAAATTCAGCCAGATCAAGACAGGTTATGTATGGGATGTTCTTAAGCAGCAAAGAAAGTTTATTTGGAGTGTATTTTGGGTCTAATTCGGTCCCAATTAATGAATATGGGTTTAGGTCACATAGGTCCAAAATTAGCTTGGGTTAATTAAGATGTTGGGATCAAATCAGATTTGTTTGGGGTTCATTTCCTATTTCTACAAGGACTTAAAATCAACAAAATATTCTCCTAAAATCTAAGGAAATTTCTTTCATTATTTTCCCTATTATTTATCAACAAATGAGGAAGTTTTCTAGTCAACAAAGGATGCTAGGTGGGCTATTAGATCTGATTTCCGAAGCCATGAAGGATTAATTAATGATTTTCCTAGTCTAGGAAGGAAACTAAATTAGCAGGTGTAAAAATGAGAGATTTTCTTCATTAATTGTCCATGTAAAACAAGAAAACCAAGCACAACAAGGCAAGAAGACTTCAGAATTAATTCTACATTCAAATAAGATTTCTTAGTCTATTTAGGACTTCTTAGAGGTGGAAAATCTGATCCTAGCATATGTAGAATATTAATTTCATATTTTTATTATTTTCTTCTTAGTCTTTGGTTTATTATTCTTTATTTCGATCAATTTTGTAAGTGAGATCAAATTAGCCCACATATGGAGATCCATTAGGGTTATTTGAAGCATTATTTAAGTGTTTTGTATGCTGAAAAGCAGGCAACCATGTATTTATGAAATAAATTTGGGTTTTGAATGATGCAACACATTATCTTTTCTGGGACAAAGATCACATCTGACTTATCAAGATATAACTGACCTTTTGACATCATTCTATTCAGTTCCAATAGTGTTGGTTTACTGAAATAGGTTTCCATTGTGTCACACTTCTCAAACCTGATTTTCAGCTTTCTTGGAGAGGTGTCATATTCGTTGAGGGTTGCTTGACCAAATGATCAAAGAGGTTCGAATCAGTTGGTATCAGAGTTAGGCTCTAGAATCAGGTTATATATTTATTGTTTTCCTTATCTATTTGTTTTGTGTCAGTTTCTCATCGTCTGTCTTCGTTTTGTTTTGGGTCAATATTTTTTTCTTTCTTGTGTTTATTCTTATTATTATGTGTTTATTGTGTTCTAATTAGAGTAACAAAAAAAAAGGAAAGCAATCAGAAAACATTATTTGGGTTAAGTGCCTATAACACATCTATTTCGAGTAGTATATCAAATTTGGGATATTTGGCTGTTGTTTGAGTTATTTTTATCACTTTTGCATCTGTTTTTATTTTCGATCAGTTCTAGTCCAAACAAATTTCATCTTTGCAATTTCGAGTCTAAATCAGTGTTCTTCCTGCTGTAAACTCTATTCTTGTTGTGTCTTCGTCTTTTTTTTTCCCTATCCGTGTCATTTATTCAGCAAGGAAGAGGGAACGAAGGAGGATTTTAGCTCAAGGATGCAAAAAACTAAGCCATGATTTGTGGGTTTTAGAAGAAAGGTGTAGAAGATTATTGTATGAACTTCAAGCTTCATGGGAAAAGGAGGTACAACGTCGTTGTGGTTATCATTTAAAAGTATATACACAAGTGGTTAGTACAACATGCTTATTTGAAATTCTTATCAATCACTACTTCCATACAGTGTTGTTGGAGAAAGGTGTTAGCAATAATAGAATTTTGAAGGCTTAAACAAAAGGCTAATGAAGTCCCTAATAATCCTATTCAATATTCGAGGGAGAATCTTCTTGAAGAGTGAGGGAATGATACAGTTTAGGTTCAACCTTGGATTCCTTATAGTAAGCATTCAATTGTGTGTTTGAGATTTGGTGTTGATATGGTTCAGTATATGGTTCAGCTTTGGGTTTTTCATAATGGGTTTTTACCTGGATGCATTCGGTTAGATTAAGATTCTTATGGATGATGGGTTTGGCCTAATTATTTTAGTGGGTAATTACGTCAGATCAGGACAGGCTATGCATGAGATGTCTTTTTGTAGCAAAGAAAGTTTGTTTAGAGTGTATTTTGGGTCCGATTTGGTCCCTATTAATGAATATGGGTTTGAGCCATATAGGGTCCAAAGTTGACTTGGGTTAAATAAGATAAGATTAGATTAAATTTGTTTGTGGTAGATTTCCTAATTCTCCAAGAACTTAAAATAAGCAAAATATTCTCCTAAAATCCAAGGAAATTTCATTCATTATTTTCTCTATTATTTAAGAGAATATTTATCAACAAAGGAGAAAGTTTCTTAGTCAACAAAGGATGTTAGGTGGGTTGTCAGATCTGATTTTCTAAGTTAGAAATGATTAATTAATGATTCTCATACTTTAGGAAGGAAACTAAATTGGCAGGTATAAAAGACGGAGATTTTATTCATTAATTATCCATGTAAAATAAGGAAATCAATCACAAGGCAAGAAGACTTCAGAATTAATTCCACATTTAAATCAGATTTCCTAATAATCTATTTGGGACTTTTTAGGGGTGGCAAATATGATTCTAGCATATGTAGGATATTAATTTTGTTTTTTTTTTTATTATTATTTTCTTCTTAGTCTTTGATTTATTATTATTTATTTGGCTTAATTTTGTATGTGGGCTCAAATCAACCCACATATGGGGATCCATTAGGGTTATTTGAAGCATCATGTAAGCGTTGTTTTTGGATAAGGTATATATATTAACCAAAAAATAACAAAATACAATAGAGGGTATAAACCCTATAGATGGCCAAAGGCGAACAAACCTGTTTACCCAAAACGCAACCAAACAAGTAAAAATCAGGGCATTTCCTAGATACAATTAAGAGGGCCCTCAAAATCTAAAAAAGACAAAAAAAAAAAAACAAGTCAAACAAAATTGAAAATATCATCAGAAAATCCCAAAGCAATATGAAGTATTCCATTAGTAATCAAAGAAGCCATGTTGCGAATAGGATTAACTTTTGAAACAATACAACTAACAATTTCTATGTAAATAATTGAACTAGTACGAGGAGCATCACCATAAATAAGAGCATTCATTTCCCTTTAAATATAATAAATGGCAGAAGTTAATATCAATCTCATAAGCACACGATGAAGAGAACACCCCCCTACTCAAGTTCGAGAGCCAAGAGATGGTGTTAACCTAGGAGCAATGATTAGTACTTAAAAGTGCATTTTTATGAAGGTTTTATATCATCATTTTGCACTTGAAGTATCAATAACTCCTTAACTAAAGCATGTTTTATAATAACAAGTCTGATACCATAAGATACCTTTAATTTATGGTAAATGTTCATCTTAAATGCAGGCCTATCACATAAATAAAAGGATTGATTGATGAGTTTAAGTACTGAAATTGAAAGGACAAAGAGAGGGCCAAACTTAGAAAAGAGATGCTGGTTCAGTCCAAACTGGAACACTGTTTGGTCATCGGGTCATATTTGGAGCTGTAGATCTTGGATTTAGGTCTGCTTTATATGGATGGAAAGCTAAGACATAGGCCTAAAACTTTCATGGGAGTCTAAGATTTAAAAAGGTCGTTTTCAAGTCCAAATTGTAGCAACAACGGAGAAGTCCGAATCTGTTCTGTAGCCCAGACACTGTTCAGTGTTCAGCCCATATCTGGAGTTCTAGAAGTCCAAATGACCTAAATTTTTTTTGTTGGAAATTTGAGACAATTTCCTAGAACTTTCATGATTCAAGTCTGTTCAAATTCTGACGTTAGCAATGACGTTTTGTTCAGACAAGAAGATAAGGATTGTCACCAAGTCAAGAGTTGGCCACCCACTCAACAATTAGTCATCAAATCAATAGTTCCAAATTTGGCCTATAAAAGGAGGCATTTGCCATGCATTTAAGAGCTTGGTTGTTCAGATCAAGATTTTGCTCTTGCTCTCTCTCTCTCTCTCTCTCTTTATATTTTTGTAATGCTTAAGTTTTGCTTTCATTAATATCATGTTTATGCTTTTTATTTCCTTTCCTTTACTTAGTTAACTTGGATCTTATTTATGTTCTTATCTTGTTTATTTATGTTTCTCTTCTTCATTATGTTTATCTAAGTTTATTATGTCAAGGTGAAAAGGTTACACTAATGGTGTAATAAGTATAATATAAACTCAATATGGACTTCAATGCTTATATCCTAAACAACTTGCTATTAACATGTCTTATCATTTTTATCTTATTAATTCTTAATACCTTGCTTGTTAAATGGTTAATCTAGATTTGTTTTGTATAACACTTGGTACAACAAATGCTTGACACTTTCATAGCCCAACCGTATGGTATAACCTACACCTGTGCTATGAAAGGAACTTGATTTGTTGTTAACATAAGTTAGCATCATGAATTCCTGACAATATTTAAAAGTTTGGTGTTACTTAAATAAGATAATTAATATGATCATGTTAACAATTTATAATGAGCTATTAATGACAAATCATTCGATTGGAACCTCCTTTGTGTGTGGTTTCCAGTTGAGTAATAAAAAGAGTTTATATTATACTTGTTTGAAATACCATTAGTGGATCCTCTAACTTTGACATTTGTTTTTATTAGTGTTTAATCCTCACATTAATCTTACATCTCAAAGTCCTCTTTAACTTATTATTATTGTTGTTGTTGTTGTTGTTGTTATTTATAATTTATATAGTTAACCTCCCTGTGGTTCGATCCTGGTCTTGCCGGGTTATTTATTATTTCGACACTCCTACACTTGGGAGAGATATCAATCTTTTGGTCGTGTCAAGCAACGATGAAAGTGGTTGAGAAATTTGGAGGATATATCATACCAAATGCGATGAGAGAATAGGCAATCAAAAAATAAGTTATCAACAACTTCCATATCACCTCCACATAAAAGGCATTAGATAACCTAAATAACATCATAGGCCTAAAACTTTCATGAAGAGTCCATGATTCAAAAGGACCGTTTTCAAGTTCAAATTGTAGCAACAATAGAGAAGTCGGAATCTGTCCTGCAGCCCAGACACTGTTCAGTGTTCAGCTCGTATCTCGAGTTTTAGAAGTCCAAATGACCTCATTCTTGTTTTGTTGGAATGATGAGAAAATTTCCTAGAAATTTCATGAAGACTATCTGATACGATCCAGGAAAGGTCAGATTCAGATTTTGACGTAAAATGTACAACTATCTATTTTTACGGCAATAGTCATAATTCTCAATCCGACCATTGGATTGAGCTGAAAGTTTAAGTGGAATCGCCTGACATGTTGTCCTCCCTTTAGTTAAAATTTCAGGCTAATCGGATTTTGGGAAGGCATCTCAATACGGGTCAACAGAGGGTGTATGAATTTTGTTATTTACTTCCTTTTGACTTGTGGACTTCCTATTTGACTAGGATTCTTTTTCTAAAAGGATGTGGCAGCTTATTTTAGGAATCTGCTAATTCTAAAAAGATCTTTAATGGGCTACAACATAGTTTCCAAGTGTGGTAAAGATTCATAAATGTTTCAGAGTCTTTTTCTTACAAGGATTCCTTATTCATCCTAGCTACAAAAAAAGAAGAAGAAGATTTCAGAATTAATTCTACCTTCAGATTTGATTCTCCTATCTTATATGGGACTTCTAAAGGGCAACAAATCTGATCCTATTATATTTAGGATATTAAATTCAGATTTATTATTGTTATTATTATTTTCTTCTTAGTTTAGGGTTTATTTATATTATTTGGGTTTAATTGTAAGTGGGCATCATATAAGTCCACATAAGGGTCCATTAGGGTTTATTTTAGTTTGGAGTCACTATACATAAGGGCATAACTAGACATGTAAGGTTACGCAATTTTCAGATCAATAAACTTCTTTGCTGCACTTATTGTGTGTTGGTGGGATAATCTCCTTTTCTTGGTTCTCTAAAGAACTGAAAACGACTTATCGAAGAACAACTATCTTCGTGGCGTCATCCTTATACTTCTCATTCGCGAATCAATATTCATTGGGTGGGGGTCTCCGTTTCCAATATTGCTGGTGCCTAGGTACAAGTTATCTTTGTGTCACACTCCTATCAAACCTGATTTACTTTGCTTTCCGGGAATTGATGTCTTTGCGTGTGGGTTGCGTGACCATGTGATCACAAGGTTCGCATCACTATCTGTTCAAATTCTGATGTTAGCAATGACGTTTTCTACAGACAAGAAGATAAGGAATGTTACCAATTCAAAAGGTGGCCACCCACTCAACAATTAGTCATCAAATCAATAGTTCTGAATTTTGGCCTATAAAAGGAGGCATTTGCCATGCATTTAGGCATCTTGGTTTTCAGATCAAGATCATTTCCTTACTTGCTTTCTTTCTTTGTAGTTTTAATGTTCTAGTTTTATTTCATGTTATAAGTTCATTAATATCTTGTTTATGCATTTCATTTCCTTTACTATACTTATATAATTATGTTCTCATCTTGTTTATTTATGTTTCTCTCTTTCATTATGTTTAGCTAAGTTTAATATGTCAAGGTGAAAAGGTTTCACTAATGGTGTTAGGATATGTATAATATAAACTCAATATGGACTTCAATGCTTACATCCAAGAAAGTTTGCTATTAACATGTCTTATCATTTTTATCTTATTAATTCTTAATACCTTACTTGTTAAATGGTTAATCTAGATTTGTGTACATAACACTTGGTACGATAAATGCTTGATCCTTCATAGCCAACTATATGGTATAACCGACACCTGTGCTATGAAAGGAACTTGATTTGTTTTTAACGTAAGTTAGGATCAAGAATTCCTGACACTATTTAAAAGTATTGGTGTTTCTTAAATAAGATAACTAATATGATCATGTTAATAATTTATAATGATCTATTCATGACAAATCATCCGATTGGAACCTCCTTTGTGTGTGGTTTCCAGTTGAGAAATAAAAAGAGTTTATATTATACTTCTTTGAAATACCATTAGTGGATCCTCTAAACTGTTTTTATCATTTTTTAATCTTCACATTAATCTCACATCTCAAAATTCTCTTTAACTTATTATTATTATTATTTATAATTTATATAGTTATCCTCCCTGTGGTTCGACCCCAGTCTTGCCAGGTTATTTATTACTTAGACACTCCTGCACTTAGGAGAAGACATCAATCTTTTGGTCGTGTCAAGTTTTTGGTGCCGTTGTCGAGGAGGTAAATTCTTGTATAAATTATAATATTTATTTTATTTTCTCTTTTCACTTTTCTTTTATCTAACTTTTGTTTCTTTTCTTTTGTTTCCTTTTCTTTTGTTTTCTTCTTCCTTTCATTCTCTTCCTACACTTGCATGAGAGTTTGGACAAACATATTAAGTGGTAGACTTTGTAGGGTATCCTCATCATTTTCAGAAAACATGGCCGAAGAGGATAATCGGTCGCTTCATAATGAGAATAATCGAGTTAGAACACTTAGAGACCACATGAATCCTTATAGTTTTCCCTCCTGATGCATCTCACTTTAATTTTAAGCCAGACATTATTCAACTCTTACCTTCTTTTCATGGCTTAGATCTAGAAAATCCATACTTGTATTTGAGAGAATTTGAAGAAGTATATAACACTTATAATGACTTAAATTGTAGCATGAACATCATCAGATTAAAGCATTTTCTTTTTTCATTAAAAGATAAAGCTAAAACATGGCTACAAAATTTGAAACCAGGATCCATTCGTGCTTAGGATGAAATGCAACAACAATTTTTAAAGAAGTTTTTTCCGTCTCACAGAACAAACTCTTTGATACGATGCAGGCAAGGTCAAATTCGGATTTTAACGTAAAAAGTGCACCTATCCAGTTTTACGGCAACAGTTATAATTTTCAATTCGACCGTTGGATCAAGCTAAAATTTTACGTGGAGTCTCCTGACATGTTTTCCTACCTTGGTTTAAAATTTCAGGTCAATCGGAGTTCGATAAGGCATCGAAACACGGGTCAACAGATGCTGTACGAATTTTGTTATTTACTTCCTTTTGACTTGTAGACTTCCTATTTGGCTAGGATTCTTTTCCTAAAAGGATGTGACAGCTTATTTTAGAAATCTCCTAATTCTCCAAAGATCTTTAATGGGCTGCAATATAGTTTTCATGTGTGGCAAGGATTCATAAATGTTCAGAATCCTTTTCTTACAAGGATTCCTTATTCATCCTACCTACAGAAAGGAAAGAAGACTTCAGAATAAATTCTACCTTCAGATCAGATTTCCTAGGCCATTTGGGACTTCTTAATGGTGACAAATTTGATTCTAGCATATTTAGGATGGTAATTTTTGGATTTTTATTATTTTCTTCTTAGTCTTTGGGTTATTATTACTTATTTGGGTCAATTATAAGTGGGCTTAATATAAGTCCACCTAAGGGGGGTCCATTAGGGTTTATTTAAGTCTAGAGTTAGTATAAATAAAGGCATAACCAGACATGTAAGTTAGACAATTCAGATTAATAAAACTTCTTATTTGCCGCACTTTGTGTGTGTGTGTGTGTGTGTTGGTGAGATAATCTTCCTTTCATGGTTCTCTAAAGAACTGAAAAACAACTTATCGAAGAACAACTGTCTTCATGGCGTCATCCTTATACTTC